>NW_025963857.1:6955000-7505000 GCF_023055435.1 Haliotis rufescens
ATATTGGTAGATGTGGTATACTGTAAATAATTTCCAATGAGAAATATATTTTTATTTCAGTACGTACAAAGAAAATGATTTGAAAAAGAAAAGACATTGGTCAAAGGGAGACAACTCTTGACCTGCGTTCCAAGAAATGTTTCTGTCATAACACCCTCATTTAGACTTTAGTCAGAAGAAATATTTTCCTTTTAATGTGAATTGCATCATCAAACATGAAGCAAGAAAATCAAATTAATATTTCTCAATGTCTGTCTTTCCAAAGACCAATCACATTATCTGTTAAGGATAAACATAAGTATGTTCCATTATCAGGAGTCGAAAGAGTTTTTACTTAAGAAGGTTTTGGTGATACATATATCTTCCTATCCTGATATGATGTCAGAAAGTCTGTGGAACAGGAGAGTGAACAACTGAGAATCCCTGTGAAGATCCAGGTTAGAATTGGTCTTCAGCAACCCAATTTTTGTTTGTTGTTTAATGCTGCAGTCAGCAATATTGCAGCTATATGACGGTGGTCTGTAAAAAAATCGAGTCTGGACCAGACAACCCAGTGATTGACATCATGAGTATCGATCCATGCAATAGGGATACTATGACATGCATCAAGTCAGCAAGCCTGACCCAACCCAAAAGAGTTGGCTGATGATTTGAAGGCAACAGTCAGCAATATACAACCTACATCATGGTGGGCTGTCAATCATCCTGGAACCATTAGCAACGATCCACATCGTCAGAATACGATTACACGCAATCAGGCAGTCACTAAGCCTGATCGTTCAAAGGTCATTACTGCAGTTTTATGACAAGCATTGGATAAGGAGACAAATTCTTCCCCCAAATCCCATTTGGGCGATAGAGTGGGTGATTTTGGTTTTACCCCCATTTTAGTAATATTCCAGCAATATCACAGCAAGGGACACCAGAAATAGGCTTCACACATTGTAACTTGTGCAGTTTTACACTGCTTTTAGCAATATCACAGTGAAGGATACCAGAAATAGGCTTCACACATTGTAACTGGGCTATAGAACAGAAAGACATATATGTACATGTTGAAACAAATATGAGTAAACACGTGTCAACAAACACATCAGCACTTTATTCATGTTATTCATTGTCCACACAGTCCCATTCAGGGATTTCAGGACAACAGGATGTATCGTGTGAATGTCCTGGCACATTGCTGTAACCATGTGTCTCAGTTTCTCGTCTACACCTGGTCAAATACCACTGACGAACACAGCATGGGTCTTGTCTATAATCCAAGACTTAGTTTAAAACAAGGAACGGTCTTCTTCCTCTCCTCAAAGCACTGCGTATTGTTCCTTTCAAGTGTTCAACAACTGGTCTTCATCACTTATCATGATTATTAGTAAGTTCTTTCTATAGTGATTCTACAGAGCCACACTGGAAGTGGCAAACCACCACTCTCAATGAGTGAGTGAGTGAGTTGGGTATAACACCGTTTTGAACAGTATTTCAGTTATATATCTAAGTGTCAGCTTGGTGTGTGATAATAACCTGAACAGACTCAGTTGGGCTTGGATATGGTGCTGACATACCTACAAACAAAATCAGGGTGAACCTGGATTCAAACCCACGATCATAGGTTTCTTGATTTTCTGGCATGCCCAAGGATCATTATAAACGAAAATACATAGTCCCTCTTTCATAAATATGTCTTTCAGTTCGAACACATCTCTCTCTCTATTTGTGAGTCAACTTTAACATTATAATCAGTGAGTATGGTTTCACACCGTTTTAGCAATATTCCAGCAATATTACAGGGGGGGGGGGGGGGGGGGGACACCAGAAATAGGCTTCACTCATTGTATTCATGTAGGGAATCGAACCCGGGCCTACGTGTGATGAGAGAATGTTTTAACCACAAGGCTAACCAACCGCCCCTTACAGTATTATGAAATATATATCATAAACTACTTCCTGATTCTAGGATCAGCAGTAGAAACTAACATTTTTAGTCCACTGGTCCTTATAATGATAACATATACTATAGCAAAACTGTGGCAAATTTCTAATAGTCCTTATGATACCTTAACTATTTGGCAGTTTGGCCAGGACTATAGGACTAGTGCCAGTTTCTGCAATACAGTGAATTATCATGTTTGATTACCAGCTGTGCCACAATCAACAACCTCGTCTACTCATCCATTCAGCAACTTCTTGCTGTGCAGGTACCATTTCCTTCTAGTCCACCTGAAACTCTCACAAATTGTAGGCAAAGTGTTCTTCCCTTGCTTATAAGTATGTAACCATGGCAGACCGCAGCTCTACTGTCCTGGGAGTCCCTTCCACTGGTGCCGACCTAACCGAATATTCCTGGCCCGAGTTTTCAACCAGCTTGGCATCGACTTTGGCAAAGGAATAATTCCTGGGTACAAGGGTTTGGGTTTGTTTGGCCTGAATGGGGATATTCTTTTCAATTTCTCTTTTAAGACTTCTTCATTGATATCCTTCACATGTCTATACCGGTCTAAATATCTGAAACCAAACAACAGAATACATTAGTTCATACTTTATAATACAGATAGGGAAAAAAACAGAATTTTAATGATCGTTTCTATAATACTTAGAAGCTACTATTACTAGTACCTTTAGTCAACAATGTATAACATAACAAATGTGACATTTGGGATAACACTTTCTTGGTAAAGTAATTCTAATACTTTTTGGGGTTGAGTTCCATCCGGGATTCAAACCCACACTCTTAGAGTGAGGCACCAAATCGCCAGGACACAATGTCGCAATCTAACCCACTCAGCCACCGAGGCTTCCACAAAATGAACGACTGACAACTGGTAGTAAGTAGAGAATTTTAAGGATTCACAGTTTAAACATGTGTGCACAAAACACATGCACATCTATTGTTGCACGCTGCTGAAAGACATATACCGTATTCGACGTAATAAGCGCCCCGCTCTAATAAACGCCCACGGCGATATTTGCTAATATATTGGCTAGTGAACAATCCCAATTGGCACCCTTCCGATTGATCAATGTACACAAGACTTATTTTTTCGCTTATAATACGTACTCGTGTGTTATATGCACCCTTAATTATGGGCAATTAAATTCTGAAAAAATATATCTGTCGTATATAAACATTTAAGGCTGTCAGCATAAACCACTAAATTTATCTTTCAACTCTGTTTTTTTCGTCAAAACAATATTCTAATAAGAGCCCCCTGTTCCTAATTTTGAGAGCGCCCTGGGCGCTTATTACGTCTAATACGGTAACAGTATTTATTACGTGGTCTGAGAAGGATCCAGAGGCAGAGAATGTCCCCATCCCCGCTTACCGTACAGGACTGGGAGGAGCACCAGGTCGTCAGAATGGTAGCAGGGAATGAGGTGAAATGGGTCATGTTCAACATAACTGCACTTACACAGCAAGGGGCGTGGCTGATGGTAATAGGCTGGTTTTATAGCGCTAGCCACCTGAGATACCATGCCAGAGCTGAAGCACCTTCTTCACTTGGAATGACACAATCTTCTGGGGGCAAGGGAGTTAACTGACTGTAAAAGTCAAGTTTTCACGCTTGTCGAACTAGGCTGGAATTATGGAGTTATATTTTGGCTGGAATAAGGAGTTCAATCAAAATCGTGTAACGAATCAACATCCAGTTTGTCAAATGCCGTGCAGATTTCAGTCGATTGCCAGATTTGTCAAGCATGTGTACTGCCAACTCAGTGTATATTTTCCCAATCCTTTCTAATCAGGTGCTCACGTGATTTGAAGAACTTTGCGAAGTAAGACCTGTTTTATTACAATATAGATCTTGATTATCAATCTGATCATCTTGACTGAGCGCCGGCTTTTTGTTTGAAGCAAGTGCAATTGATATGAGAGGTAGAATCTTATTGGTCAATAGGAGGGACACAGAAGGGACATAACCCGTAATCGCCACTGGTGGTGCTATAATCGAGCCCAGAAATTCCAGCCTAGTTCGGCAAGAGTGGAATCTGGACTTTTCCAGTCAGTTAACTCCCTTGCCTTGGGAAGATGGTACAACACAGTCAGGAGATTGGACCACAAAGTTTCAGCTTTGACAAAGCATATATCGAAAATGGATGGATAGCGATTAACTGCTGCATCATTGTGATGTTCTAAGGATTGTTCGGATGAACACAAGTATATTTCAATCCATGATACCAGTGGTACGGGAGCATACTCACAAGTTAAAAGGTTCTTTGTGCGGGTATTTCACTTGTTTCGGATGGTACGGCGGTGGGTTCATGAACTCAAATACTGGTTCTGTCATTTCTGCAAGAAACATCAATCAATGAGGGACTTGCAGATGAACAATGGAATAACCTGTAAGTCATGATGCACAAACACTACAAATGTGTCGCAAGTCATGTAATTCTAGAACAAAATAATTCATGTCACCAATTTTCCAACTCAGTCTTAAAAAGTATCTCTCAGATATGCTTGCAAAGTTTCATTCATGTAACTTCAGTAATTTCGAGAAACAAGTCTCCATTTCACACAGTATGCACAAAGTTGAAAAGCATGGAGCAAGGGCGATAAATTTGTAAAACATGAATTTAGGACACCTGAATACATTTAATCCTTGCACAGCTAGCATTGGTTGCTGGGGACCTATTCTAACCCATAATCCCCATGAGCTTCAGCACAGATTGCTTGGACCTATTCTAACCCACAATCAGTACGAGGTTCAGCATAGGTTGCCCAAGACCTTTTCAAACTCATGAAATCCCCATGAGGTTCAGCACAGGTTGCTGGGGCCCTATTCTAACCCAGAATCTCCCCAAGGTTAAACACTGGTTCCCCAGGGACATATTGGAACCAAGAATCCCCACAGAAGGTCAACATCTATTGACAGAAGTATAGAGAATATCTGAGTTGTCAGCTACCTAGTTTATTTCGGAAGAAGTCCTGGACGGACGGGTCCCACTCTGACTGGAAGAAAGCCAGCCCTGCAGGCGTCAGAATGTCCTGTCTCTCCGAGTAGAAGCTGAGAGTGCTGAATGTCCTCTCCTGAAGAGAGAGGCTGAAACAGAAACAGACTGCACAGTTTCCTCCTGACAACCACACAGTAAATCAACTCACAGATGATCATCCATGCTGGTTTCAAAACTGAGAAAGTGAGAATCATATTCCTTAAAGGGAGACTACTCCATGGTTGTTAACACCTCATTCAGCAATATTCCAAACATCGGTCTGTTGGACCAGACAATCCAGTGATTGACATCATGAGCAGGGCACTGACCCACTCTGTACCATACTTTTGTTTTGAGTCCGATTCAAATAACACAACCCTAAAACCAGCCGTCCAATTTCATGATTGAAACAAACCCAGTATCATCAGTACTGGAGTCAACTTTTGTGTGCCATCTCATTTAAACAACAAGACATCTTGTCCCATGACTTCCCTCCCATCTTAATGCTCGGAAAAACCTCTTTTCCAGCTAAAAGTTCATATTCATGAAAGTCTGATTTGATTAAATACATCAAGGAATCACTTGGACGATTTAGACTAGATTTATGCCGACCTTACATTTAGAAGAAGGCATTTGATTGGTTTTTTATTTCAAGCTCTTGAGCAACAGAAATTTAGTGGCAAGTGGGTCCACTGTATTTATCGTAATAGAACAGAGATATGGGACACTGGGCAATCCAGGATGAAGGGGAATTTCGAGGTTGTGTGCTTCTAAAAAAATCCCAATATGATAGATAGAAACATGATACATCAACTGTTGTTTTCCCAGCAAATCAATTTTGACAAGAAATGGCTGCTTGGGACTTATTCTAACCCGGGCTTGTCAATTTAAGACAACTTACACAGCGGATCATGAATATTGTCCAAATACAGCCCCTTTTATCCAGTCCCCTTAGAACAACAAATGAGTATTAAACACCATATGTTACCCATTTAGTTACATGTTTTCAACACAATAACATTATTACTACACAAGAATTTACAAAGCCAAATCTGTATCCCTGATTTTTTCTAAAAGCTGTATCAGCACTTGAAGCCCTAATTCTTACCATCTTGGTGGCTTCTGTATACGACTCAGGTCAAGTCTTTCTGTTTGTTTGTAGAGAATGAACACATAGCGGAGATGTCCAGTGCCCTTAGGAGGGAAGGGCTGCATGTAGTCACAGATTACCTCCCCTTTCTCTACATCATTACCTGGGATGTTAGCACTGTAACAATGGATGCATGTGATGTACATTTATACAAACAACATATCAAGCATAATCAGCTAATTATGCTTGACAACTTGAGACAGTTGTGAGAATGGTTGCAAGTCTGTCTTTGTTTTGTGTGTTGTTTAAGACCCCAGTCCTTAAGACTCAAGTTATATCACAAAGTAGTAAATAGTAGTCTTGATCTGAAAAAGCAGGGATTGATAACATGAGCATTCCACAAGGGGTGCGATCACACGCAAGTCAACGAGTCTAACGATTGAGGGCTATTGAAGGTAGACCTCAGCATGTGGTCCTGTGCACAGCACACTTGTCACAAATCAGATGAAGTTAAGCATAGTTGGTCGCGGAGAGTCCTTGGATGGGTGACCGCGTTTCAGGAGCTTGGCTCCTGAGAGTTTCTAGGGCTTCGGTCATGCCCCACACTGAAGCACATGTACCACATGTGGTGTCTCCTTGGGCAAGTGACTTTATTCGAAATGTGCCTCTGTTCACCCAGCAGTGAATGGGTACCTGGTAGGATGAGATGGTAATGTGGTTGTTAACCTTCTAGCGCCTCACAGGCAGCTTGGGTTGTATTCTCCCCAGGGAGCTGAGAATGATTCTTAAGTACACACTGATCCAGTGACCTGGGTAATAATAGCGCTTTGAGCATGTCACTAAGTGGTGTGGAAATATGTGCAATATAAATGGCCTATTATCATAATTATTATCCAGTGTCCGATACTCACACCATCCAGTGCAGACACTCCTTGTCGTCGTCCTGAAGATGACCGTCAGGGCTGGACATCACCAGAGTCCACAGGGTCTTGTCATCAGTTTGGTAGGTCACATGAGGGCACACTGCAGCCTGGACAACACCACCAACAATTCAACCTCAAAACTCCTTTGTGCAAGCAGGTCAAATGTACTCATCATGATACGTATGTAAATTGTAATAGTAAAAATATCATACAAAAATATCAATCCATATGTTATAACACAATATCAATTCACTATGTAGAGTTGCGTCCCTTGGAAACACCAGAAACTTATGATGAGTTCAAATCCCAGTTCGGCCTGTTTATGTTTCTAGGTTTGTCAGCACTATACCCGTGTTTGTGGGTTTCACCAAAGTGGTAAATGTCTGAGTCCTGCATCACTTTTCCTGCAGGGAAAACATGTGATTCAAACCCATGGTTTCTGGGACAAGGAACTCAACTCTCCACAGCGAATTGCGGAGTCTCAGATGACTGGACCATCCGTGCCCTCAACATTATCATCATCATTGACATAATATTATGAAATAATGAATTTATCGGACATCTTACATCTGCTGGTGGTATCTTGTTCCCTGTGCAGACCACTGTGACAAAGTCGTCATCGTAGTCGTAGCTGATGTCGAGGTCTGTCGCTGGGTGGAAGAAAGCATGGTCAAACATGTCCTGGTAAATGCCGTAGTGTGTCGCTATCTGGTGGACATGCTTGCTTCCTTGTTCTTCCTGCCATTTAGCTTTCACATCCTCCAAGGAGATAATCACTGTCACAGAACAAAAAACATAGTAATGCAAGTACTCAACCGTTTTCCGAACCCAGATGTTGATTTTGTTTTATCAATAGGTGCGATAGTCCTCTCCCAAGCAAGTCTGTTTCAGCACAGAAAAGTTTTGAAAAGGCAAGGGCAAGATAAAGCTCCTTAGGCCTTGTAGTTTCAGAGGAGATGTTGAAAATGCAGTTACACTATTAAAATATGAATAAGAGAAAGTGAAAAAAGTACTGAGAAAATAATCAAAATATGCCATAAAATGGAGTTATATGTTTTTCCAAAAGCCACACATTTGCTGCATTTCAAACTTCTTAATGATATGCGCAGAAATGAGTTGGTCAAAAATGACATTATCAATATGTTTAAAATCATGTTTAAAATCGGATCGGAATTTTATGAGCAAAAGTTCAAGACACCTTGGCTGGCATCATTTATTCACAGTTTCAGTACCGTAGGACCTGTAGTTTCAGATGAATGTCCAAAATGCACAAGATAACGACGGATGGACAAAATGCCATGATGTAAGCTCACTTGACCAGTTGCAGACGTAACGTGTCATGTCATGTCATTTGATAACTAGTAGAATGATCAATAACTGTACTTAATTTTGTTTTATTATTTTCACAAATAACGCTTGTAGGGACATTTTTGTGCATAATTTTTGTGTGTGACGGTCCACTGACAGGCCGTCACGCATACGAGTGACCCCCTCTCAGGTGGTCACTTGTACGCGAGACAGGAGAGCCGTCTCGCCACTCTCGCGTACACGTTACGTCCTCTACTGTTGACTTTCAGTCAGGTCAGCTGAAAATATGTATTCTTACATTCTCTTTTCCGAGCTTGCTGTTCTTTTCCTTGTCTCTTCTTCAGCCAGACCTTTTGCAGATGGTCAGGGTTGAAACTGGCTGTTCTTTGAGGAAACCCAATGTTTATACCTTGATTCAATATTGGTTCTTGACTTTTCAGCTCTGAAACAATAGGTATCATGTTTCCCATTGATATTGTACTTATTTTCAAAGCAAATTTATTTTACATTGAGCCTTCTATTGTGCTTGACATTCTCCATGCATCAAGGCTGACAAGAGTGAGTGAGTGAGTATGGTTTTACGCCGCTTTTAGCAATATTCCAGCAATATCACGGCGGGGGACACCAGAAATGGGCTTCACACATTGTACCAATGTCGGGAATCGAACCCGGGTCTTCGGCATGACGAGCGAACGCTTTAACCACTAGGCTACCCGACCGCCCCCAAGGCTGACAAGAGGATATGTTGCTGTCAACCATTTCTTGCTTAATTTGTTAAAACAAGCACTGATTACATGTGATAGTGCTGGTGGTCCAGTGGTAGAGTGTCAGCTAATTAATACCTTATGTAGCCAAGCACATTTTACCGGCGAAGCACGTTTAAGCCCCCACAGCCCTAATTGGATCTGAAACAGTGCACCCGGTAAAGTGCACTACTCCCCTTGTAAATAGATATAGAACTAATGGTGCATGCTGTACGTGTATCTCATCGTCATGTGTAAATTTGCAATGCACTGATACATCAATGGATCGCACCATGTATACCACGCTGCAAACAGACCAATCATGCCCATGCTGGAAATCGAATCTTGGCCTTAGACGCGATGAGTGAGAGGGTGATCTAGGTATAATACTGCTTTGAACTGTATTCCAGCTATATTGTGGGTGATTGTCACTTGCAATTGTCTACAAACTATACATTTGGTATCGAAAGGGGGGGGGGGAGCTCTGGATCTCCTATGTTATACCTGCAATCCTGTCTTCGTAACTTCTTGCATTTTCGAAACTTTTTCCATAGGCCCTCTTCGCACGACGGAATCGTACAGTTTGGTAGGTAACGCTGGCCCTGTTTGCAAGTAATTTTACTGCATTACTTTGCACGAGTGACACCAAGGACGTCGCCATATTTCCAAGGGATGTCACTCTAAAATACTTCCTGTTCGGGAAGTGTGCTTGCTCCAAACAGCGTTCCTAAAGGTTCAAGAACACGGCGGGTGTTAGCACGCGCTAGTTGGAGCTTTTTGCGAAAGGCAAGACGGCAATGATTTTATCGACTACCACTCCAATAGCTCGGTACTCACGCTTAATGCTACATTTAAAATGCAGTTATGATGAGGATGTAATGAACACTTGGAACACGAAACATTTAATTAATACTTCGTTTTGTATGGACTAAGTGAACTAATCACGATGGTTTGAATCATCTGTGAGGAGACACTGTTTCCTTGTCGTTTTGGCTCAGTTAGCCTTATACGCGAGACATCTTTCAAATTGTCTCCCTTTGAAGATTACTTACCAGTCGATAAACTCGTCATATTCCATAAACACTATCACGTGTTTTGAATGTCACTTCGAGCAGTGAAGGACCGTAGAGAAACACTTCTCAAAATGTAAGTGGTGGAAATTAGTATATTCGTAGCCATGGTGACGAAACCATGGCCTCGGTCCCCGGTCTCATATTTGTATAACGGGAAGTGTTGATCTAACGAGTTGAGGGGCATTAGGGTAGCCTAGTGGTTTAAGACCAAGCTCGGCAATCCGGAGAACCAAAGTTCCATTCTCCACAAGTGCACAACATGTGCATCTATTTCTGGTGCCTTTCTCTCTCTAAATCAATTTAGAATTTCTTTCATACAGTGTATCATAATTGCCATTCCACTGATGGTATGGGAAAGCTGTCTGTTAAAAAGGCAAAGAGCGAATTTAACAAGTACAGATCTGCAGACATGGTAAATTGCAACTTGTAAAGTTACTGGTATTAAATCTTATCACAGTAACTACACAATTTATTATAATTATGATGAACGAATTACAATGAAATTGTATACGATACTTAACCTGATTATTACCTGCATTACCTTCATGTATGCAAACTTGCCTGTGCAAAAAACAAGGACAAACTATTCCAGTTAGTATCAGTCTTCTCACCCGATGTATTAGTTTGATAAACTCTCACAGTTTCATCAACAGCTACAATTTTTGTTCCATGTGCTGTACAGAGTTGCGTCCCTCTGGCACTCCAGAAACCTATGATCATGGGTTCAAATCTCAGTTTGCCCTGATTATGTTTCGGGTTTTGTTGGCACCATACTTCAGGCTTTTGTCCCATATTAAGCTGAGTAGAATACTGTTCAAAGCGGTGTTAAACCCAACCCATTCACTGACTTATTTCATATTATGTAAATGAAGGTACATATTTATCATGTGTTTAGTGTGTGAGAATTTTATAGTGGAAAACATTTTCCCGAAGGTTTTAGTATATATGTCAGGTCTGTTACGATTCACTTGCGTTTTTGGTGAATCGAACCATTTCCATTCATGAATACATGAATTGAATTCATTATTCACGGCAACTAGAATTAAATATTTATGAATATGCAATCATGTGCCTAAAAATATCCAAATGGAGATATTATATGCATAGATTTCTTCAAAGACAACACTCTTATACTATTTAATTTGACAGTATTGTGGTGACTGGTCATTGTCACATTTGAGCAGATCCTTGTACCTGGATAAGTGCAGTATATAAATGTATAATATATTAATAATTAACAAACCATGTCAAGTAATTTATGTTATTATTGTTTCACTTAATTTAACAAGTAATACATCAACTGCTGACTTGTTATTGTATTTGTGAATTAATATTCGTATTTGTAACCCTATATTCATTATATGAATCGTATTCGCCTCATAGTGTATTCATTGCAGCCCTAATATATGTCATCTTATTTTGCAGGTACAGTGAGAGGGGTTTGTGCTGGGGGGTGTAAGAGGCATTAATGCAGAGTTCCATACAAGGGTCCTGCTCCCTCCACCCAAACAATAACCCCCTCCTTGAAAGCTAGCCCCACCCACTGCCTGAAGGGTCAACTCCTCTACTCAGGCGACATGAACTGCCTGTGTCGCCTTCATCGGAGTTCCGATATCAAAGCTCTGATAAGGATGTGTGGAAGATACAGACTGTCACAATGTCACGTTAATATTACGAAAGAATTGTCTCCCTTTGGAATCAACACAAATCAAACTGCAAATGTATCAACACTACAGAAAAGGCAAAAGGTGACAGCTAACCAGGCGTCTGTGTTTCAGAAACAACATGTTTTCAGGGAAGCTACAAGTGATGCAGTAACAACTGATCCTAATTTTGAAATAGAAAGAATCTTTCATTATGTTCAAAGAGAACTGAAAGCAGGTAGGCTTACGGGGAAGGACTTCTCCAGTATCATTGAAGCCATACAAAAAGCCAGATACAGAGAGCTGTATAGTGTTCCTTGGCTCTACTCCCACTCCCCGGATGTAACATTGATGCAGATAGTTTTAAATAAGGAAGTGAAAGCGTTCCTCGGTCCTGTGCGTGATCATATGACTATGCAAGAGTTTCTGAGGGAATTGACTCTACGATCGTGTGAGATTCCTCATGAGGACTGCCTAAGTTTGTTGTTGCATCTGAAGTATTTGGGCATGGAGAAAAACGAGGTTGTGAGCAAGCTTCTTGATAGGATTCAAACCAGGATAGGACAAATGGACATTGAAAGTTTAGCCACACTTGCTGCGGGCTTGAGGAGTGTGAATGATGTAGATGAGGAAATACTTAAAAAAATGATGTCCAGAATACAAGAACTGCTCGACGAAGGGTTCGAAAAGGTTGATGAGCAGCTTGTGAGGAATATGTGTTTGTTTCACATCTCTCAGACTCCTTGGTTGAGCTCACAACTGTCCAGCAGAGTACTGTTCAGTGTCGTCGATATGCTTCAAAAGTTACCAAATGTGTCCAACTCTGACATTTTAGGAGATCTTCTTAGATATGCGAAGCGTCTTTTCCTAATGCATTCCATGCCAAAAAAGACGATATTTCAGTTGGTGGACTATGTTATTTGTCAACTTCCAGATCATATTGATAGACTTGACTCTGGTGATATTGCATCTTGTTGCAGATGTTTAAAGTCAGTTCATAGGTTTGACGGAGCAATAGCCACCGAATTGCAGAAAAGGAGCATGGAGCTCTTTGAATCATCATCAGCCACGATAGAAATCCGGGATATCGTGCAAGTGTGTCAGTCTTTCACCGCTCATACACCTCATCGAGTGAAAACTCGCATATATCCTCTGCTGTTGAGTAAAATGAATGATGCAGATGTCTATGCTCTCTCTTCTCTAGCGGAAATATTCCTTTACGCGGAGATAGATGACAAGAATGTAATGATGGCCTTTCAAAAACAATCTTTGCTTCTGTTTGACAATCTGGCTACTTTCAAGTCAAGGTTTCTTAAAGTTCTCCGACTCCTAGTAAGGAGGGAAGCTGAAAATGAAACTATTCGAACCGAGCTTGTGGAGAAACTTATTCAGCTTCAGGGAGATGAAGTTCTCTTTAGACGGGCACTGATGTACTCCAGCACGCTAATTATCCTTTCAAATCTCAGGGATGACTTGCCGGAAAAGTTTGTCAGAAATTTACAAGCCAATATTTCTTGGTTGCATCCAGAACAGATATGTTCAATAATGATCCGGATAAAAAATCAACCATTTGTGAAACAAAATCCGAACCTGGTGCTTCAACTCCACCTGAGTCTTCAGAAACAATTATCGGAAAAGTTGGAGACTGTGAGAGAGTTTGATATGATCAACCGAGTCATTCAGGGATTGTACCTTGACAGCTCTACCAAAGATATGACGCCTCTCCAAGTACTGATGCCACACTTCGGTCAGGTGACCAAGTACCTGACCTCGACGCAGGTCTCCCCTCTTCTGGACACCCTTGAACAAGTTCTGTACTACGATCCCCAGGTGTCGGAGAATCTGGAAATGTATTTCCTTGACTATGGGTGGAAAATTAGCCCTAGTATCGCTAGCAGGATACTGGACTGGTTTGTTGTCGTTGGGTATAACCCAAAGAACATAGAGGCTTTCAGTGGAGTGTGCTGCGAGATGATGGATACTGCTCTTCGGAAGAATGATGTTCATGTGCAGGTGTCTCTGGCTCTGAACCTCTGTCGGTACCAGATCTACCCCGAGGTGCATCTCTGCCAAATGTTCACTCTGGACTATCTGCACATGTTTGACAAGATGCGAGAGGGTAAGTGGTACCATTAAGGATGCTATCGATATAGATCATAGACATGATAGAGACCGATAATCACTAACTAAATATACCGCCGTCATATAGCTGGAATATTGCTGAGTGCGGCGTTAAACAACAAACCAAACCAAAAAACTAACTAAATATAGATCAATTATCAATAAATATTGGAGAAGGAACTGTCAAGAAACAATATGCAACAAAGTCCAAAGGAAATCAACAGATTTCACGCCACTGGAGAGCAGTGAGACATTTATGCATAGATTACTTTGTGGACATTTGAGATCTTACAAATACACCTGCTTTCCGTCTTCGACAATTGCCTTTTATTGACAATGACAAGTCTGTTTCGGTAAATCTAAACTTTATTTCATCACAATAGTTTATTTGTCAATTATTGACAAGTTATTGTAAGTTATTGTCAATGCCAACCGTTTCATATCGATAATCGTTAATATTTCTTCCCATTGACGATAATTGTGATTATCGATCTTCTTAGCCAGTCCTAGTTACCTGTGTTCAAAACTAAGCAAAGGGTCCTTGTCATAGCTTTAGTCTTAAATATTAAAGATTTAGGGATCCTTAGACGATTTGTAGACCCTTAGGACCCCAGGACCTCCTTATTTGGCACACTGGTTACCATGGTTACACTGGCAATGTGCTCCATCCATCTTGGACACATGATTGACATTTATTGTTCCCCATTTCTTACCATTGATTACTATTCCCAGAAATCATTTAAGATAATAATTATTATTGATTATTACAGTCGACAAATCAGGCTAGTCTAGTTCCTAGCATCATCATGATCACTGGTAGAATTAATCTGGGCAGTCTACCATGGTCATAAATGGAATTTTTAAGTCCGCAGTCATGATGTTGTCGTTGGCTGATTTGTTTTAAAAGTTCAAAGACAGGGCCACTGGCATTAATTTCATGACACTTTCTAGACCAGGGGTCACACTCGCATGAACTTGTTGACGCATTGATATCATGCTTGACAGTACATGATGTGGTCAATGCCTGAACAAATTGTGAACATGGGCCAGATTGCCTCTGGAGATTGACAAGTGTCTAACATCATGAAGTTTCACCTTGAAATGAAATCAGCATGCATATCTACATTTCCCAAGGGTACTTTTAATGATGGCCTCATGGTAATTAAGAAACAACCTCTGTCTGTTCCCAGTGGCTCTAGACATGGTCGTGGTATGAGTGACAGGGTGATGTTATAAGCAGCATTAGAAATGTTAAACGTCCATCACTTTGTCTGAATGACCCATGAAGATCCAGGTCAGAATAGGTCTTCAGCAACTCATTCTTGCCGTAAAAAACGACTATGCTTGTTGTAAGAGTATCAGGATTGGGTTGTCAGGCTCACTGACTTGGTTGATGCATGTCATCGTATCCAAAGTGCATGGATGGATGCTCATTTTTTTCACATTTTTCTCCGAATTTGACCGTTTATTATTTTTCTTATGACATTTTTTTCATGTCATACGATAACTTGTATGATTATCAATGACTCTACGTAATTTTGTTTTATTATTTTCACAAATAACACTTGTAGAGACATTTATGTGCAACATGCAGAAATCCATGGTCCACTGACAGACCGTCACGCATACGAGTGACCCCTCTCAGGTGGTCACTTGTACGCGAGATGGGAGAGCCGTCTCCGGTACACGTTACGTCCTCTACTGTTGATGCTCATGTCATTCACTGGATTGTCTGGTCCAAACTTGATTATTTAGAGACTGCCGTCATATAGCTGGATTATTGCTGAATGCAGCGTTAAACAAAAAACAAATCACATGATTAATAACAATTCCACTCATCAAAGCATGTTATACACAATACCTGACTTCATTAACGCTCTCAAGGGAGTTAAACAAACAAACAAAACTTTGTTTGACCCCTTCAGGTGCAAAGAAAAGTCTCGAGTCTTCAATGATGCTGCTGAACCGACACCTTGTGCTTGACTGCCCACACCTTGACATCCCCTGGTTCCACGAGGACTTCTACGTCCAGTATGAAAGTCGTGAGTAGCAAAGTACACACTACAGATGCAGGACATCCCCTGGTTTCAGGAGGACTTCTACGTCCAGTATGAAAGTCGTGAGTAGCAAAGTACAAACTACAGATGCGGGACATCCCGATGGGGATTCTGGGTGAGAAGTGATCCCCTTTAAGGCATGCTGGTCACAAGAGGAGACTTGACCAATCGGTTGGTCAGGCTTGTAGAGGTGTAACGATACGGTGGGGTCGCGAAACAATACGTATCCCGATACGATTTGTATGCGGATACATTGCTCTAATTTTATAAAGTTGGAATGGTACAGGAGCTGACTCGCCAGGTGGTCACAATGTGGACAGGTTGATGGTGTGTCATCTAGGCCTGACAGTGTGGATGTGTTGCTCCAGTCGTGTACTGATTGCCATGATGCAGCTGGAATAGAGCTGACTTTAGTGGGGGGAAATGAGTTTTAATGCGACGATACGTTTTTTCTCTATCGATACAAGATAATACACTGCTTAAAACAGATTACTTACTACTCGTTAATAAAGATGGAAGATGATGAATTCATAAACAGGACGAATACTTCTGATTTCTGTAAATCATGAAATGTGTATGTGTTGTAGACTACAACCGGTATCCACGGAGACTGGAGTCAATGGTTAAAGGTACCGTGGGAGGAAGGGAGTACTACAACACCAAGGTCTACACGCCCTACCATCACTGCCTCGGTACGGACACCATGACGCCTTAGACACAAACGTGTTTTTGTTTCCAATTAAGAAACCAATCTGTTTTTCGCGTTCCGGTAACCATTTTGTTTTTCTCACATGTCTTCATCAGGAGGTATTGGTGGACAAGTTGTGGAAGGTAACGCAGTTAGCTGTGCAGAGTTGCGTCCCTTAGGCGTGCCGGAAACCTATGATCATGGGTTTGAATCCCACATTTGTGTTGCTTATGTTTCACCAAAGCATTAATCACCAGGCCTGCACACCAGTGAAGATCCGGGTTAGAATAGGTCTTCAGCAACCCATGGTTGTCGTAAGAGACGACCACGTTTGTCGTAAGAGGCGACTAACAGGATCAGGTGGTCAGGCTGGGTGACTTGGTTGATGCATGTCACCGTATCCCAATTGCATGGATCGATGCTCATGCTATCAATCACTTAATTGTCTGGTCCAGACTTGATTATTTACAGACCGCTGTAGTACAGTTTCATAAAACTCCAAACAAGAACCTTCAACTCTCAGCATTTTTTGCAAGACTGAGGACATGTGATATGTTTGTTTCAAAATCATTGGTAGGGTTGGTAGGGTAGCCTAGTGGTTAAAGTGTATACTTGTCATACTTAACTTTCGGGTTTGATTCTCAACAATAAGTGAAGCCCAATGTGTAAAACAAACCTCACTCGGACATGAGTCGTCATGTTTAGACATCAAGTAATATGCCAGTTTTTGTAATTCAGATTTTGAGGTGTTGCTAGATTCCAGTGGTCAGCCTATGAGACACTCATCCCCTGAAGATGGTGAAGACCGAGAATATCAGAGGTATACAGGACAACTCATCAAGTCTTTTCAATTTTTTAAGTCATGTGAAGTCTGTTGAGACTTTAGTTTAGTTCTGAAGGCATTGGTTATTTAAGAGATTCAATCAATTTGAATCAATTTTTTTCCAGTCATTTTTTATACTACAAAGTACTTTAAAAGAATTTTTGTGGTTTATATGAAATAGCAAAATTATTTCATTTCATCAAATTTAATAATCACTCATCAGAATATCAGTGGAGTTATCCCCCTTGTTCAGAACCAGCATCATATTTTCTACACTTGGATTTTCTTTGTTGTTTTAATTATTTTTCAAATAATGGCTTTCTTACCCTATTATTGGAATATTTATTACTCTACCATGAATTTGGAAAATACTCGAGCTTGATTGGTCAATCAGAGGTTTCAAATTACAATAACACTCTTTGAGTTGATTTCCTTTCAGTTTTCTTTTCAACACCTATTGCCACACATACTTCGAATATTGTAGTGAATGAAACTGCATTTTGTTACCTATAACTGAACATATCATTATCATTATGATTATTTAAAAATGCCGTCTGACAATTATTGAAAAATAAGTTCTTTTCTACAAATAGTAGCTTCCACAGTGATGCAGTTGTCAAATCAGCTCTTTCAATCTAAGGTTGTTTTTCAAGTTGTTTTCATTTCCAAATTCAATTTAGTTCCATTAAATCTACAGGTAGCATAGCTCTACATTAGAAACATTGTATGTTTATCTCAAAATTGACTCCACCGTCAAAACCCAAAGTAAATTTTTGACAGTATCATCTCAAGTATATGTTGTTTTTTCAAGGTTGTTGTATATTATTACTGTCCACTGACTTCAGAGTTGCTATACTGTGGTATGGGAAGGACAGCTATCCCCTGAACAGCTACACGTTGGGCCACGACAAGACCAGCAAACAGCGCCACCTGGAAATCCTTGGCTACAAAGTTATCCCTGTATGTGTTGTATCAAGAGTGTGTAACGATGCATCGTGAAATTACCCCACAACACAATATGCCTTTCCATGTTCTGGTAGATATGTAATTCTGTATCACAAAGTAATATTGACAAAGTCTTGCAACAACCCATCCTGTCAGTTGAGGTGGAGTTACTTGTACCTCATCTCCAGACAAAATGCATGATCTGATGATATAATGACATGAGACCAAACTGGTGGCCTCTTCACGAAGTTGTCTTAGCTCTAAAATTGACATTAAGGTGTCGTCCTGAAAAAAATCTTAGCTGAGTCTATTCTTGGAGCTGTCTATGTTATGTTATGATGGTTATGTAAGTTTACGACAAACATTTAAGACAGGGATGGACCTGTCTAAGCTCAGGACAGGTAAAATGGTGGCCAAAAGATGGCATGTAGAGAAAAAAGAGGCAACAGTATGGGTCTACTGTATCGTTTCCTACCTCAAAATTGGGTGGTCTCCACTTGTATTTTCCAAACACAAACAACAGATACTAGCATACATGTCTGAAACATTGTTTTACCGATTATGACTTGTGCCTAACAGTGTCAATAACAAATGATAGGTTAGCAATTATTCCGTACAAAATGTTACATGAAACAACGCACCATTTACGTTTATTTCAGTTGAAACACAAGCAGGGTGTTTGCATGCTATTGCAATGAGGGGCGGTCGGGTAGCCTAGTGGTTAAAGAGTTCGCTCGTCACGCTGAAGACCCGGGTTCGATTCCCGACATGGGTACAATATGTGAAGCCCATTTCTGGTGTCCCCCGCCGTGATATTGCTGGAATATTGCTAAAAGCGGCGTAAAACCATATTCACTCTCACTATTGCATTGACCATGTGACCTTTTCTTGTCAGGTCAAGGGCAGTTAATTTATATAGATAGTGAGTGTGGTTTCCCTTTGATGACGAGTACTCTGTATGAAAGATATGGTGAGTGAGTGAGTTTGGTTTAACGCTGCTTTTAACAGTGTTCCAGTTATATCGCGGCGTGTCAGCTTAATGTGGGAGGAAAGCCCGAAGTGATGCAGGTCGCAACGTTTACTACTTCGGTGAAACCCACGAACAGGGGTATGGTGCTGATAAACCTAGAAACATATTTGGGGTGAAACGGGATTCGAACCCACAATCATAGGTTTCTGGCGTGCCGAAGGGATGCAACTCTGCACAGCGAATCACGGGGCCTTAGACGACTGGGCCACCCATGCCCCCTGAAAGACATAAAGTCTAATGGAGTGAGAACCTTGTCGAACCTTATAAATGGCTGAGTGATATTGTGTTGGTTGAGTGTAATGAGAGATATCGCGTTGGTTGAGTGTAATGTTTTTGCTCGTGTTTGTTCACAGGTGCCCTATTATGAATGGCAGTCGATGGGAGACAACAGAGAATACCTCCCCAGGAAGATACAGAAGTAGACATGTCGTGTTCCTGCATCTGTGAATTCAAACAACTCTACATCATGCCCGATGATCAGATTCAAAGCAAAATTGTAGAAAATGGCCTGAAGATGACATCCTTTTCTGCATGTATTTATATACAATTGTGTTCATATGAATATGAGTGTCTAGTCAGTGGCCTGTTCATGTGTGACTGCCTCCATGGTCTATTGCTAGAGCATCCGCCCAGAGAGTGAAAGGTCCGGGGTTTGACACCCCGGCCTCATCATATTAAAAGACAATAAAAGATGGTACCTCGGTACTTGTTGTTACCCTGCCTGGTGCTAGGCCACTCTGTACCATACTTTTGTTTTGAGTCTGATTAAAAAACACAACACTAAAACCACCCGGCCTCGTCATATTAAAAGACAATAAAAGATCATACTTCGGTACTTGTTGTTACCCTGCCTGGCGCTAGGCCACTCTGTTTTGTTTTGAGTCTGATTCAGATAACACAACACTAAAACCAGCCGTCCAATCCATCTTTTATGATTTAAACAAACCGCGATATCATCAGTACCGGCGTCAACTTTTGTGTGCCATCTCAAAACAACCATCTTGCCATATGACTTCCCTCCTATCTTAGTTCTTGGGGAAACCTCTTATCCAGCTAAAAGTTCATATTTATGATTATGTTTCTAGGTTTGTCAGCACCATACACGTGTTCATGGGTTTCACCGAAGTGGTAAACGTTGGAGACCTACATCACTTCGGGCTTTCCTCCAGCATTAAGCTGTCACGCAGTGATATAACTGGAATAATGTTAAAAGCAGCGTTAAACGGAACTCACTCACTCACTCATATTTATGAAAGTCTGATTTGATCAAATACATCAAGGACTCGCTTGGAAGATTTAGAGTAGATTTTAGCCAACTTCACATTTATAAGAGGCATTTGATTGGTTATTGATTTTAAGCTCTTGAGCAAGAGAGTGAGTGAGTGAGTATCATTTTACGGTGCTTTTAGCAATATTCCAGCAATATCACGGTAGGGGACACCAGAAATGGGCTTCACACATTGTACCCATGTCGGGAATCGAACCCGGGTCTTCGGCGTGACGAGCTAACACTTTAACCACTAGGCTACCCGACCGCCCCTTTGAGCAAGAGAAATTTAGTGGCAAATGGGTCCACTGTAATAGAACAGAGATTTAGGAAACCAGGCAATCGAGGATGAAGGGGAATTTCGATGATGTGTGCTTCTAAAAAATCACAATGTGATAAAACGTGATAAATCTACTGTTGTTTTCCCAGCATATCAATAATTTGAACAGAATAATGATGCCTGGATTTACACAACTTGCCATTGCTGTTTTATATATACTGTCAAGTACAAATGCCATGTGAAGTTTTAGAAATAAATACCATTTTATTTCTTAACAACTTTGTTTCATTATTGCACAAGAAAGATGATCTTTCAGATGGAGTCATTTCTAAGGCAAAAAAAAATAATAGTCTTGGTTCTCAGGCGCCGCTGCTTCATCACAAAGTCTGCCGCATCTTTATTTCCATTTTCAATTTTCTTAAAAAAGACAAATACTTAACACAATGCGATCCAATATAGCACGCAGTTACTTCCCTTGACATTGCTTCACTGTACATCTCGTGTTATGGTCATGGCGGCAATAGGAGTTTGAATGCTTGTTTATGTAGAGAGCCTATTTCCCAGGTTGATGGAACACTAGTGTTTAAATCGTTACATGCTAGTTTGAACAAGCAAACAACAAAAAAACACCACCCAAACTATATTTTCATAAGTCATTGCCTGAGCACCAATTCTTTCTCTCTTTTTTAAGCCTGAAATGAAAAGCAGCAATAGAATATGGTGGGCAAAGTAGCCCAGTGGTGTAAGGTGCCCGGTTCCTGGGCTCACCGAGCGGCTTACATCCACCATCTCCCCAAGGCAAGTGAGTTAACTGACTATCAAAGTCCAGTTTCCACCCTTGCCGAACTAGGCTGGAATTAACTCTCTTGCCACGGGAAGATGTACATCCACAACCTGCATCCTTTAACACTATGCCAAAATGTCTGCAATATTCCAGTTCCACCATGGTGGTCTGCAATAAGAGTGCCGGGACCAGGCAAACACATCACTGAAAGCATATGCACCCATGTGTTAGAATGTGTCTTCAGCAACTCATGCTTGTCTAGGACCGGCCGCGTCATACCAAAAGACGTTAAAAGATGGTACTTGTTGTTACCCTGTCTGGCATTAAGGGGCTAAAACAAGGACTGGTCGGCTCGGAGTCAGTATGCTGTGTCTGAGTGGGATATTCATGTTACACTGCGGCATGGTATCTCAGTGAGCTAGCACTATAAATCGGCATCAGTCCGGACTAGTACAAGCAGCCAAACAAACACACACACGTACATGCACGTCGCTATATAAGTGCAATAATCTTGGACGCGACGTTAAACCCCATTTCACCTCACCTCACCTCATGCTTGTCGTAGAGGCGACTATCAGGGTTGGGCTGAAATGGTTGTTAGCATGTCATTGTATCTCAGTTGCCTAGATTGATGTTCATGATGGCAATCACTGGATTGTTGATTTGTATTTACAGACTTTCGTCATATGTAGCTGGATTATTGCTGAGTTAGGCATTAATTTGTTTGTTTGTTGTTTAACGCCGCACTCAGAAATATTCCAGCTATATGATGACAGTCTGTAAATAACCAAGTCTGGACCAGACAATCCAGTGATTGCCATCATGAATCCATACAATAAAGGCCATCTATTAACCATTCCAGAATTTTCTTTTGATCAGTTTTCAAATTATGAAATCGAAAATGTTTCGTAGAGTAGTCGCCAGTTTGAAACTAATGCCGTAAAGCACACAAGAGCTGCCTTTTGATTAGACCAATGTCAACTTCTTGTCAGTCACTCCATTGGTCTGTCAAAATTCGCGAAGGGTCGGTCTGACGTGACCCATAATGGGATGTCCTCACATCTTTGTTTAGCGGTAGCGATAACAAAGATATGATTTTAATGAGATTGCCTTTTGGGTATTGGTATTGATTATTGCCTCGATAAACTAAACAATGTATATCTCTACAATATAAACCTTTATTCACATATTCATGTTCGTCAACAATCATAATTAGTCTTGAGGGTGCCATGGTACCAATGCACAGATTCTACATTTACACATTTTCATCATCTGCTGGACCAAATGCAAGTGACTGCAAAAACACCCCTGTTTGTGTGAATGGGCTGTCCTCCTCTCTTGTCCATCCCAGTCTACTTGAGATCCATAGGGGTCGGAAGCATGCTGGCACCCTTGACCAGTCTGGGAGATCTCCAACGAATTACCATGTGCTCCACAACCTACAAAACAGATCTCAGGATGAGTAAGTTAGTGAGTGGGCAGGATCTGACAATCATGATATTAGTAAATACAGTGTTCCTGTTTACCGGTAATTACCAGTTTTTGACCAGTAAAATTAGGCTTGGACTGTTCATTCTTGTGAATATTCAGACCTGTGAAGATCCGGGATAGAATAGATCTTCAGCAACCCATGCTTGCCATAAAAGGCGACCATGCTTTTCGTAAAAGGCGATTAATGGGATCGGGTGGTCAGGCTCGCTGACTTGGTTGATGCATGTCATCGATCCCAATTGCGTAGATCGATGCTCATGATATTAATCACTGGATTGTCTGGACAAACCAACCAAACCAACCCTGTGTAAATCTTTGTTGTTGAACAAAACATTGTTGATAGTCAAAAAGTAAATTTTTAGAAAGAAGTCAGCTTGCCTGTTATCATCAGGGCTTCCCACTGCCTATTTTTAGTCCAAGGAAATAATATTTCGCTTGTTTAGAGATTAATTATCTATTTGTAGTGACTTAGTCTTCAATCAAAGTGAAATATTTAGAAAAAATGATAAAATTGTGATTGAACTTTGTGTGAATCTTAACAAATTACTTCAGAAATGACGTCACTGAATTTGTCAGCCATGAAAGTACATTTAATTGAAACTGATGTTGAAAGAATTACAACTAGGTAACTTCATACAATTTTCACTTGTTCAAAGTTGGGACTGACAAAAATTGGGTGGGCCTGGTATTATTTAGAGTTGCCAGTCCACTGGCAGTTTCAAAAGCCAGCGGGAACACTGCACATGTGCAGCAGATCCAGGAGTGAACGAAAACCTATGATCTGTCGATGCACTTCCTGCACACCATCTTCCTGAGGCAAGGGAGATAACTGATTATAAAAGTCCAGTTTCCACCCTTGTCGATCTTGGCAGGAATTTCTGGGCGCAATTGTAGCGTCACCGGTGGCTATTAGGAGTTACGTCCCTTCTATGTCCCTCTTATTGACCGATTCCACCTCTCATATCACTCACATTTGCTTCAAACAAATTGGCGTCGCACAGTCAAGACGATTTGATCGATAATCAAGATCGATATTGTAATAAAACGAGTCTTACTTTGCAATGTGCATCAAATCATGTGAGCACCTTGATTAAATACATGAAAAGATTTGAAATGTATCCCTTAAAAGCCGAGCTGGCTGTTCCAGTACACATGCTTTGCAAATCCAGCAATTGACCGATTGGCAGTTTACCAACCGGATGTCTTGTTCGTAACGCGATTTTGATTAGACTATGGATAGACTCGTTACTCCAGCGAAAACATATCTCCATAATTCTAGCCTAGTTCGGCAAAGGTGGAAACTTGACTTTTACAGTCAGTTAACTCCCTTGCCTCAGGAAGATGCCTGCACACTCACACACTCTCTGGATCCGCCAGTGGAGTTGTGGTACTGTAGCTTGCTGGAGTTATTTCTATCTTTTTTTTCACAGTCTTATAAACTCAGAGTGACATCATCCAATTGTTCTTAAGGTTTCTCCAATAGTGGAAAACTAGTTTTCTGTACAAAAGTTACCTGTACTTAGACCATCAGATGTCTCTGGGAAGGTTCAGAACATCTCCGGCCTCTTCTTCATCTCCTCTGTAATGCGCTTCTCCACGACGGGCATGGTCAGCTGATCGTACGCCAGGTTACAGCTCACAAACACCTGCTTCCCAGTCTTCTTAGCTGCAAGAGGAACGAACAAATCATTAGTCCCACCACGATCCCCGCCACACTGCAGACCCTGCCACACTGCAGACCCCACCACACTACAGACCCACCACACTACAGTCCCCAACACACTACAGACCCCACCACACTACAGTCCCCACCACACTACAGTCCCCACCACACTACAGTCCCACCACACTACAGACCCCACCACACTACAGTCCCACCACACTACAGACCCCACCACACTACAGACCCCACCACACTACAGACCCAAATACAGACACTACAGACCCCACTACAGTCCCCATCACACTACAGTCCCACCACACTACAGACCCCACCACACTACAGTCCCCATCACACTACAGTCCCACCACACTACAGACCCCACCACACTACAGTCCCATCACACTACAGACCCCACCACACTACAGTCCCCTCCACACTACAGTCCCACCACACTACAGACCCAACCACACTACAGTCACCACCACACTACAGTCCCACCACACTACAGACCCCTCCACACTACAGTCCCACCACACTACAGACCCCACCACACTACAGTCCCACCACACTACAGACCCCACCACACTACAGTCCCCACCACACTCACCACACT
The DNA here is from genome assembly GCF_023055435.1 of Haliotis rufescens. Lineage (NCBI taxonomy): Eukaryota > Metazoa > Mollusca > Gastropoda > Lepetellida > Haliotidae > Haliotis > Haliotis rufescens. The sequence continues at coordinate 6,980,472 of NW_025963857.1, forward strand.
ACAGACCCCACCACACTACAGTCCCCAACACACTACAGTCCCCACCACACTAGACCCCAACACACTACAGACCCCCAACACACTACAGTCCCACCACACTACAGACCCCACCACACTACAGTCCCCACCACACTACAGACCCCAACACACTACAGACCCACCACACTACAGTCCCCACCACACTACACTCCCCACCACACTACAGACCCCACCAACCTGAAGACCCACAACCCTATAGTCCCCACTACACCACAGTCCCCACAACCCTACAGTCCCCACAACCCTCCAGACCCCACCACACTACAGTCCCCACCACACTACAGTCCCCACCACACTACAGTTCCAATCAAACTACAGTCCCCACAACCCTACAGTCCCACCACACTACAGACCCCACCACACTACAGTCCCCACCACTCACCACACTACAGACCCCACCACACTACAGTCCCCAACACACTACAGTCCCCACCACACTAGACCCCAACACACTACAGACCCCCAACACACTACAGTCTCACCACACTACAGACCCCACCACACTACAGTCCCCACCACACTACAGACCCCAACACACTACAGACCCACCACACTACAGTCCCCACCACACTACACTCCCCACCACACTACAGACCCCACCAACCTGAAGACCCACAACCCTATAGTCCCCACTACACCACAGTCCCCACAACCCTACAGTCCCCACAACCCTCCAGACCCCACCACACTACAGTCCCCACCACACTACAGTCCCCACCACACTACAGTTTCAATCAAACTACAGTCCCCACAACCCTACAGTCCCACCACACTACAGACCCCACCACACTACAGTCCCCACCACTCACCACACTACAGACCCCACCACACTACAGTCCCCAACACACTACAGTCCCCACCACACTAGACCCCAACACACTACAGACCCCCAACACACTACAGTCTCACCACACTACAGACCCCACCACACTACAGTCCCCACCACACTACAGACCCCAACACACTACAGACCCACCACACTACAGTCCCCACCACACTACACTCCCCACCACACTACAGACCCCACCAACCTGAAGACCCACAACCCTATAGTCCCCACTACACCACAGTCCCCACAACCCTACAGTCCCCACAACCCTCCAGACCCCCCCACACTACAGTCCCCACCACACTACAGTCCCCACCACACTACAGTTCCAATCAAACTACAGTCCCCACAACCCTACAGGCCCTAACACACTACAGTCCCCACCACACTACAGTCCCACCACCACACTACAGTCCCCACCACACTACAGACCCCACCACACTACAGTTCCCATCAAACTACAGTCCCCACCACACTACAGACCCCACCACACTACAGTCCCACCACCACACTACAGTCCCCACCACACTACAGACCCCACCACACTACAGTTCCAATCAAACTACAGTCCCCACCACACTACAGTCCCCACCACATTACATTCCCCATCACACTACAGTCCCCATCACACTACAGTCCCCACCACACTACAGTCCCCACCACACTACAGTCCCCATCACACTACAGTCCCCACCACACTACAGTCCCCATCACACGACAGTCCCCATAACCCTACAGGCCCCAACACACTACAGTCCCCAACACACTACAGACCCAACCACAGACCCCACCACAGACACTACAGTCCCCACCACAGACCCCACCACACTACAGACCCCACCACACTATAGTCCCACCACACTACAGTCCCCACCACACTACAGTCCCCATCACACCAAAGTCCCCATCACACCACAGACCCCACCACACTACAGTCCCAACCACACTACAGTCCCCACAACCCTACAGTCCCCACAACCCTACAGACCCTATCACACTACAGACACCACCACACTACAGTCCCCACAACCCTACAGTCCCCACAACCCTACAGACCCCATAACACTACAGTCCCCACCACCCTACAGTCCCCAAAAACCCTACAGACCTCACCACACTACAGTCCCCACCACACTACAGTCCCACCACACTACAGACCCCACCACACTACAGTCCCCATCACACTACAGACCCACCACACTACAGACCACACTACAGTCCCCACCACCCTACAGACCCCACTACACTACAGTCCCCACCACACCACAGACCCCACCACACTAGTCCCCACCACACTACAGTCTCCACCACACTACAGACCCCACCACACCACAGACCCCACCACACAACAGACCCTAACACACAACAGACCCTAACACACTACAGACCCTAACACACAACAGACCCTAACACACCACAGACCCCACCACACCACAGACCCTAACACACAACAGACCCTAACACACAACAGACCCTAACACACCACAGACCCTAACACACCACAGACCCCACCACACCACAGACCCCACCACACAACAGACCCCACCACACAACAGACCCTAACACACAACAGACCCTAACACACTACAGACCCCACCACACCACAGACCCCACCACACAACAGACCCCACTACACTACAGTCCCCACCACACCACAGACCCTAACACACTACAGACCCTAACACACAACAGACCCTAACACACAACAGACCCTAACACACAACAGACCCTAACACACTACAGACCCCAACACACTACAGACCCCACCACACAACAGACCGACCACCCTACAGACCCCACCACACTACAGTCCCACCACCCTACAGACCCCACCACATTACAGTCCCCACCACACTACAGACCCCACTACAGACACTACAGTCCCACCACACAACAGACCCCACCACACAACAGACCCTAACACACAACAGACCCTAACACACTACAGACCCCAACACACTACAGACCCCAACACACTACAGTCCCCATCACACTACAGACCCCAACACACAACAGACCCCACCACACAACAGACCCTAACACACAACAGACCCTAACACACTACAGACCCCAACACACTACAGACCCCAACACACTACAGACCCCAACACACTACAGTCCCCATCACACTACAGACCCCGACACACAACAGACCCCAACACACTACAGACCCCAACACACTACAGTCCCCATCACACTACAGACCCCAACACACTACAGACCCCAACACACTACAGACCCCAACACACAACAGACCCCAACACACTACAGACCCCAACACACTACAGTCCCCATCACACTACAGTCCCCATCACACTACAGACCCCACCACACTACAGACACACCACACTACAGACACACCACACTACAGACCCCACCACACTACAGTCCCCACCACACTACAGTCCCCACCACACTACAGTCCCCACCACACTACAGACCCCACCACACTACAGTCCCCACCACACTACAGACCCCACCACACTACAGACCCCACCACACTACAGACCCCAACACACTACAGTCCCACCACACTACAGACCCCAACACACTACAGACCCCAACACACTCCAGACCCCATCCCCAACACAACAAATACAGCCCAAGGCATCAATACCTCACACTACATTCACAGCCCGGAGCCCTACATATCCTGTACATTGATGTCCAGTATTGAGAGATAACAATTCGAATGAGATAACCAAGCTTGATATAATAATAGCCAAGTGTACCGACAACATGTATACACGTTAGCGAAGGGCCTGTCTGCAGGTCAGGAGGGGGTTTTCAAGGCTATTTCCCAACACACCATCTGCCTGCTGCATGTAGGAATACTTGCCAGTTTATTTTTAGAATTTCCCAGACCTTCAGTCTGAAAATATCCTCCATTTATAGAATGTTGTTGACATGCATGTTTTCAGCATCAGGAGCAGAACTAATGCCCCACAACAGGTATTCGGAGATTTCTTCAACTTTCTGTTTAGTTACCTCATAATCGTTTTTTTACCAATATTTGTCAGTGGTTCAAAGGACCAGCACATAGAAAGTCTACAGGTCCTGGTGGATCTCCATTAGACACAATGGTGCCGACCAAAAAAGGTTATAAATTGTATTATTTCATTCCAAATCTAGAGGCTCAACATGTACTAAATTTCAGTAATAAAATAGGAGTGGGCAACTACTGAGGAATGGTACCTGTGAAGAGTAGGAAGAATAGGTCTACAGCGACCCATACATGTAAGAGGCGATTATGCTTGTAAAAGGCGAATAACAGGATCAGGTGGTCAGACTCGCTGACTTGGTTGATGCATGTCAACGTATCCTAACTGAGTGGATTGATGTTCATTATGTCAATCACTGGATTGTCTGGTCCAGACTTGATTATTTTCAGACAGCTGCCATTTAGCTGGAATATTGCTGAATGCAGCGTTAAACAACAAACAAACAAACAAATTATATGATTACCGGTAATAACAATTCCACTAGTCAAAGCATGTCAGACGCTATGCCTGACTCAAGCTGTCAATGCTACTGTCAAACCCATTTGGCAGGCGAACAGCTTAAGGACACGCCCCAAATAACAGCTTAAGGACACGCCACAAATAAAAGTCGCATTAACTATTCACCAAATAGGCTTTGCATATGATCATCTAACTTGCATATGATATGCATATATCTCAGCTTGCTAAAACTTTCAGTAGCTTATTATTGTGGACTTTAATGAACCAAAACACTTGAATTAAGAGTTGTAGATTGTCTTTTATTGTATCCTGCATATTTAAAGATTTGATACATAAGAATAAACCCAATATTTTTTTTAATAATAATTTATTTCAAACATTTATAATTATTAATTTCAAGAAATAGTTCATATTTTACCAGTTTGCTATCAATGAAAAAAAGAAGGATTTAAACAAACTCAGTTAAATTTAAGATATCAGAGACGTGACTAATAAAATCAGTTGCACTTAGAACGTTCCTAATATGAAAAGCATTCCACCTTCAGTTATGTAATTCAGGTGAGACCAAGAAAATTTACAAATGTTACGTTTGATTTCGTTTTATTTTAACCTCTGGATGTTTGAAAATGTCAGGATATGTTCTGGGATAATAATGTGTATTTTTCTATCAAGTATTTAAATGTGCAAAGTATTGGTTCAATCGTCTTTCTTAATGAAGTCTTAACTGTTTGAAATCACCCAGCCTCTTTACAGCGCCCAATGCCAAAATAAACCCAGCAGGCAGAGGAGTGAAACAATTCAGCAGGCTAAAGGTTAAAGCCAAACTTGACTGAAAAATCAAACTGTTGTTAGACATCTTAGTTGATCACATCAATATGCTGTTGATTATGCTGATAGTGTCATGCACCGGGTACACCACAGTACATAAGCATTCTATAACAATATCACAAGGAGTGGTTTTGAGATAGTCCCTACCAGTGTATTAGTCATATGTAACACATAGTTATCATTGTGGTGACGTGGCTATCATATTCATCCAAACACCTCACACCCAAGTACAATGTATAACTTTTTGACCTAGATATCTAATTCTAGGCACCATCCATATCAGAGCAGACACCATCAAGAAATTTCATTTATTTGTTTTTGTTTGTCATTTATTAACGCCTCACTCAGTAATATTCCAGCCATACATGGTCAGTAAATAATCAAATCTGGACCAGACAATCCAGTGATTGACATAATGAACATCGATCTCGCAAGTAGGATAAGATGACAGTAAAGTTTACATTGCTTGTGTCAATATCTGTGACATATAGTTTCATGACAGGCCTTGCTTGCATTGTGGCCATCTGTGAAGTTGGTTGGTTTGTTGTTAAACGAAGCACTCAGTAAAATTTCAGCTATATGACGGCGGTCTGTACATAATCGAGTCTGGACCAGACAATTCAGTGATTAATATCATGAGCATCGATCCACACAATTGGGATCAATGACATGCATCAACCAAGTCAGCGCGCCTGACCACCCGATCCTGTTAGCCGCCTCTTACGACAAGCATAGTCGCCTTTGACGGCAAGCATGGGTTGCTGAAGACCTATTCTACCCTGGATCTTCACTGGTCCCATCTGTGAAGTATCACCATTAAAGCAATGGTCATAGTGACCTCAATATAATTCAACATGGACCTGGCCAAGACGGCTGACAGAATTAAATCCACAGTAGCCTGTAAATAATCATGTAAATACCTGGTAAAATTGTTTGTATGCAAAGAACAGTAGCAGTGCCCATCCCAACCAATTCCTGAATGTCCTATAACCATCCCACCTAAAACATGTTGGTTTCTTTGTTGTACGCCGCACTCAGCGTCTTTAAATAATCAAGTCTGGATCATGAGCATCGATCTACGCAATTGGGATATGATGACATGCATCAGCCAAGTCAGTGAGCCTGGCCACCTGACCCTGTTAGTTGCCTTTTACAACAAGCTTATTTGCCTCTTAAAAGCATTTTTAGCTAAAGACATGTTCTAACCCAGATCTTCACAGATCCAAGAAACATGTATCATGAACCAATTTGACATCACCACATCTGGTAACAGTTGAACTCAAACATGCCCAATTTCGTGAAATTTGCACCACGTTTCATATTTCACCTCTATTGACCTTGACCTCATGCTGAGCTCAACCCAAATGTTGATAACATGAAGACTCTGGCACAGAGATCATAAATACTGGTTTCATCAAGTTCCCTTCATAAATACTACAGTTATTGTGAGCACAAGATCTTTTAATGCACAGTTCATACTGAGTGACTTCGACCTTCAAGGTAATCCAATGAAATGCAAGAACAATACTTTATGCAAACTTTGTGGTCATAAGGAGGTACGAGTGGCTCAGTCTTAGGCACCGCGTGCAGAGTTACGTCCCTTGGTCACACCAGAAACCTATGATTGTGGGTTCGAATTAAGGGTTCGCCCCTATTATGTTCCTAGGTTTGTCAGCACCATACCCATGCTCGTGGGTTTCACTGAAGTGGTAAACGTCCGAGACCTGCATCACTTCAGGCTTTCCTCCCACATTAAGCTGACAAGCCATGATATAACTGGAATACTGTTAACAGCAGCGTTAAACCCAATTCACTCACTCATTCACCTAGTGGTCATACAGATATGAAATTTTCATATCAAATTGCCAAAACCTTCTGAATGAAACTGCTTACAAGACATTGCATGAGAGTATGACCTTCAAACTGACCTTGCTGAAGACCTATTCTCTACCTGGATCTTCACGGGTCCGGTTATTATAGATCTCAATAGGCAATTACAAAGGCATTCCAAACAGGTAGCAATGTAACTGGTAACATTGTCTGTAATGCGTTTGTGCCAATAGCTTCCACAATCATGTTAACACTCTCAAAGAACAATAAAACAAGAGATTGTATATCATCTATCATGTCTGTGGAAAGTGATATTTCATATCCCACACAATTCGATTTCAAGTGTGATCAGAGTGTTGAGAAAAGCTTTACACAAATGATCCATCAGGAATAAGGAATTCCAGGAATGTTCCCATATGTGATAATTCTGTGTGTTAATTCTAAATGACCAATCAAGCCATTAGCCACAGTCATGACAAATAAAGCAATTAGCAAGCAACACAGCCAAATGTCAGTCTCACCCAGCCTCTGTGCCAGACTCGCTGCAATGGGGTTGGAACTGTCTCCAAACAAGTGGGTTGCAAGTGGCAGAGATTCCTAGAAACAAGGAAATAAACCATGTTAACATCCTCAGCGGTAGCCAGAACTTGTATCTGGTTTTATTGATATTGAGGTAATCCAAGCATGTGATTAATCCTAATGTGTTTATTTAAAGCATTAATTGTTTATTGTTAGGCAAGTTTATCTCTGTAGCCATTGTAATATGTAGCTACCAGTGGACTTGTCTTGCATCAAAACACGGGCTGTGTACTCGCGGGCAGATGACAACAGAGTACGCTGATCACTGTGTCGGATTAACGAGACTGATTAATGAGTGATTTCGGTAATTCATAATTTGGTGTGTTGGAGTCGGAGTACGAGACTGTCAGATTAACGGGTCTAAATAGCACTGATTTAATCAGTTCCCATCATTAGTGTCGGATAAAGCCGATTGTCAGATTAACGTGTGTCGGATTAACGAGACTTGACTGTATATCACATGGAGGCTGAGGTGAAATTGGGTTGATCAAAGCATTCAAGAATATTGCTCTTACTCCGTTTATAGTGATGGGTGTGTGTGGCTGCTTGTACTAGTCAGGACTTATGCCAGTTTATAGAGCTAGCCACTGACATACCATGCCGCAGTTTAACATGGATACCTCACTCAGACACAGAATACTGACTCCGAGTCGAGCAGGCGTGTTTCAACCCTTTAATGCCAACCACCGAACAGGGTAACAACAAGTACCATCTTTTAACATCTTTTGTTATGATGCGACGTTGGGATCAAACCAACGAACCTTCTGCTTTCCTATTCAGGATGAATCAGTGATTAAAACCACCTATTATCAGATCCTGGCAGCCAAAGGGAAGCAACTATGCACTGTGAAATACAGATCCTTGACAACCCAGGGCTTGATTTACGAAACTTGATTTAACTTGCACCAGGTGCATGTTGACATGAAAACCTAGTTGCACTGGCCAAAACCAGGTTGCACCCTGGTACCATAAAATTATCAAAGTAAAAACATGCACATAATTTTGAAGTACAAAGTCTGACGTCAAGCCAAAAATAGCATGACAAATAACACAGGGACTAGTGATGTATGGTAAATAAAGTTGAGGTATTGAGGGTGTTCAAAGATTGAAGTTGTGTGGACAAGTAAGCGACAAATTAGGGTAAGGGTAAGCGACAAATTTGAAATAGTTTGTAGACATGAATAGTAGGTAGCATTTTTCAAAAATAGGTTGCAATCACTATATCGAGTCCTGTAGGAAATAACAGCATCTTGTTTTACTGCCTTTGATCTTGGCGTGTGTCATGGCAATAATCTAACAATAACATTATACATCAGCTGCACAGAGTGGCACCTTCATCTTGCCATCAAGCATTTTAGAATTATAAATTTAGGTATTGGTACTTTTTATTTGATCCTTGCACTCAGGTCTCATTAAAGGAATATGTCTAAGTGTATATAAAACTAATTACCTAAGTGTATATAAAACTAATTACAGATACTAACTGCCGACTTGTAGGGTAGATCAGTTTAGATCTCTTATCATGTTTATGCATGTCTACACATTCCAGTGAACTTGGCCCAGAGCTATATTACCTGTAGATTAGATAGACAACATTAATCTCGCTCAATGAAACCTGCAAAGGAACATATACCTGTTCAGAGGCCAATATTCGACCCAAAATCTGCAGCAACTGTCAGTAAAAATTCCCAAACAGAAAGAGTGAGTGAGTTAGGTTTAACGCCGCTTTTAACATTATTCCAGTTATATCGCGGCGTGTCAGCTTAATGTGGGAGGAAAGCCCAAAGTGATGCAGGTCTCAGACGTTTACCACTTCGGTGAAACCCACGAGCACGGGTATGGTGCTGACAAACCTAGAAACATAATCGGGGCAAACCGGGATTCGAACCCACAATCATAGGTTTCTGGCGTGCCCAACGGACGCAACTCTGCACAGCGAATCGCTGCGCCTTAGACGACTGGACCACCCGTTCCCCCTCCAAACAGAAAGACAGAAATTCCCAAATCATGTTAATATTGTTATAACTAATGTGTCAGCTTGGTCAAGGTGATTTGTATTTTATTGATAACAGGACCAGTAGTGCATTGAATGTAATCTCAAATTACCTTGGAAATTAAGAAAATAAGATCCTTGCAAAAATCTCAATATTAACTAAATATCAATTTATGCTTTGTTTGAAATCCTATAAAAATTCCTGATATTAGTAGCACACAGGCAACACTCGTCATTTTTTAATTTATAGACTTGACAGACCTGAGCAAAAATGACAACCATCTTAGATGTTTTACTCCTCTTTTATACCTCTCATTCATAGGAGACAAGCAAGAAATGAATACATGTAGTATTACTTCTATTTGTCTGACCTCAATATAACTTAATTTCATAATATTTAACATACACATTTCATTTATAGATTCTCAACTTAATTTCTTATATAACACTTAACACATGCATTCTATTCATAGACTGGACACTGCTAACACTTAAAGAGAAAGGAGTCATGTCTCTGACGAAGGTACTGCATATGGATATTTACTTTAAAAACGGCAAACATCCTGCACAGATTCAGCAATGTTTATTCAAAATATAAAAAATATTGAGCTCCACAAATGTTATTTGTATCATTTTCTTTTTTATCTACACAAATATTAGGGTAAGCAAACTTTGGCCTTACTTTCCCTTGTAACCATGGTAACTGAAGTGTGAAGTTGCTGACCATTAGCCCTGTGGCTAGAACTGTTTACAATGTATCCCCCACAGCTAACTACATGGACAATTGACTTCTGTGTTAGGTGATTGTGTTATGTAAGCTGTGGTTGTTGGTTGGTTTGTTGTTTAACGCCGCACTCAGCAATATTCCAGCTATATGTGTAAGCTGTGGAATAACAGGAATAATATACACAATGAAGCATTATATGCTGACAAGCTGACTTAATAAATGTATATTATATGTTTGTTTGTTGTTTAACACCGCACTCAACAATATTACAGCTATATGACAGCAATCTCTGTAAATAATCGAGTCTGGACCAGACAATCCTGTGATTGACATCATGAGCATCAATCAGGAACACTTCCGCCCGTACCCCCACCCCTTCCAAAAGTTATATACATTTACAGATAGCTTTTTTTTCCAACAAAATAATTGTTTGTTGTTTTAGGGTTTGTTCGGTTTTTGTTGTTTTTTTGGGGTTTTTTTGTTTTTGTTTGGGTTATTATTATTTATTTTATTTTATTTTATTTTATTTTTTTTGTTGGGGGGGGGGGGGGGGATACGGGCGGAAGTCTTACCATACAATATCCTAAAATGTCAATTTTCACTACAAACATTACTGTACACAATAACATTATTTATACACCTCCCAAAATTTGTCTCCCGAACGCATGAATCAGTAGTAACTCATAATAGTAATTAACACATATGATGTTGCCTGTATCGTAACAGTTTTCCTTTTTCATATTGGAACGTTAACTTACAAATCGGGTGTTCATTGCAAGTGCCATATTTTCGAGGGACGGTTTCGCTCCAACCCAAAGATGGAAACTGTCGCTCATTTTGATAACTTGATAAAACACGGTGGTATCCGTGACGCTTGCAGTAAATGTGTGCACTGTCACTTGGGGCTGTTCTGCTTTAATGTCTGAATCTGTCATCGTTTTAGTAACGAAGAGGATGTTCTACACAAAAATCTAACGACCGTCTACGACTCGTCGCTCTTCCGCCTCAATGAAAACACATGTTCACATAAATGGTTGTCTGTACAACTAGTTCCATGTCATGTGTAGAAATGTAAACTCGTGGTGTTGGAAAAAAGGGAAAAGGGAAAAGGAAACGCTGTGTATTTGCAACAATTTCATACTACTGACAGACATAGAGACACGGTTCGAACTGTTTATAAATACAAGGAGATGTGTAAAGTAATTCTTAGAAATTGATTCTTTTCCTCAAAACTAGCCATACATTTGTCAGTATACATTTGTGTGAATTCAAAAAAGTTATATGCATTCAACATGCTATCTACAAATATATAAACCATACGATCAGTCGCACAGATAATTACATTAATAAATGGTCGACAGAGGGATATTTTAAGACATCATTCATAGAGCGTTCGTATGATAGTAGTATATGGGCCATAATCACACAACACAAAGGTTGGCAGGAGCGACCAACCAATCGTCAGCGAGTTCAAATTCTCATGACGTCACGCTCAACGAAGAAGTATTATTACGCTTAGTTCGGTCAGACATAATAATTATGCAATAAAAATGCCGATATATACAAATACATCAGTGCATATCATCTCCATGAAACAACATAACTCTTAACTTAAGATTAGTAAAGATGAGTAGCCACGGATACAAATACCATAAGTAACGTTTTGGCTGGCGAATTAGTCCCTCAATCCTGTTCAACCAATGAAAAGCGAGAAAATTGCGGAGGAATTCCACTTTGCATATAAATACTCGTCCCGAACTTTCGAGGCCAGTTTCAACGGTTAAGCCGTCGGGAAGCACTGTGTGCAATACACATTAAACTGTTATCGCCTTATTACAACAATATGCGTGAAATCGTTCATATCCAGGCCGGACAATGCGGCAACCAGATCGGTGCTAAGGTAAGCCATGGACAAATATTGCAAGTTTTAAGGATTTACCATTATACAATTCCATGGAATAGGAGATGCTCCCTCCCACTTTGACATGCCAGATGGGTGCGGTATAGCTCAAATATCGGTAGATGACAACATAGAAATTAAAAGACCAAGTGCCTTCCACCTTATTCGTTTGTTTAATCTGGCCAGAAATAAGTAAACGTGTTTCATGCAGCTAAAAGGTATGAAATACGGTTCTAGTGGTCCATTTAAACACCCATCGCCTAGCTGTGACCTATTTTCATGTGTTCGTTCATTCTGTAACACATATTGAGGATGATATTAATATTAATGTGATGCTGTCTGACATAAATTATCAATCCCCGAATTAGAGATAAGATTCACCGAATAATCATGTTAAATATATATCAACATTTATGCGATCATTCAGTACTGAGTCAGTCCTAGGCGTGCTATCTTGCTTATCCTCATAACTGGTACAGTTTAGTCAACATGTACGACATTTTGATAGGAGTGATAGTAATGATAAGATGGCTGTTTATCATACTTGTTACTTAAGCAGCTCAAGTTTCGTGATTCAGACCAGTAGTGAATAATTAAGAAACAATAATTTGGAGTTTGCGCATTAGGTGATGTTGTGATGTTCGCAGTTAGGTCGACTGCACCAATGTAGATCTGGGGCTTAATCATCGCGCTGTGTCAGTTGGTTGTGAAGGATGGCCTTGTTAGTCAACTGTTTCCCTCCAGAAGGTTGATAATACATTACATAGTTTGAAGTACTAATAACTAGGAAATATATCATCATTATTTACGCAAGTTTCTAACCTACGTAGTAGTAAAGTACAGATTCTTTTACTTTAGGCTTTTACAAAAATGAAAGTCCGACAACTGGTAGATAGTGTACCCCTCTAAAATTGTAAATTTAAAATACATTATCACAGATATTTCTCTCTCTCTCTCTCTCTCTCTCTCTCTCTCTCTCTCTCTCTCTCTCTCTCTCGATCGATCGACCTGTAACGTGGGATACTCTTAGTGTGAGAACTGCGTGGCTATTATGACATCACAATACTCCGTGTGGTCTATAAACCCATTGTGACGCCACAAAACTGACGTCATTCTAGCACCGTTTGTAGACAGGGCAAATGTCATCAAGATTAGCCAATGACTACACGCACCTGCTCACACTCTCCTTCCCAGAGTTCCGTGCGACTAGCATAATACCTCTGCCACAGGCCAGCGCCATATGACGATTCTTCACATTTTACTCAATCCATTCAAGATATTGCAGGGATGTGAAATCTCCGCGGAAAACGCGGAAATCGCGTTTTTAAAACAGTAGTTCTCGTAAGAAATGATCGAAAACCGGAAAACCGTCGCGGATTGTCCTGTTTTCGATCGGAGCTTTCAGCAGTATAGGTTTTCGGACATCAAACGTTTTCTACCACGAATACTTGCTCTATAACGTGGGGTGTGGCGTCACACAGAAATTGTAAATACTCAGAGTCTGACGATGGCTTGTTTTTAAGATAAAGTTGTCTTTTAGCCTATAAGTGAATGAGATGTTTTACCGTTGTTCGTGTGATTAGCGAGAAAACTATGAATGTTTCGTCAGCGTCCGAAAACCCATAACATGGGGATATATGTTGTATTGATGTCTTATATTTGCAATGGAGTTTTGTTTTTTGTTTTTTTTCAACAAAAGGTAAGTAAGTACAAGGTAAGTTGCTTGTCCCCAGACCCCCCTAGACTTCTCCCGTTTTCGGAAACCTACTCACATCCCTGATATTGCATATATGTTTAACCTCTTTCATGTTTGACAAATCTACACATTTAGATAAACATAATTATGTCATAGAATGGTTTGCTTTCACTGAGAAAATGTCCTAAAACGTGGAAAAACTATTTCTACATGCGTAGTTATCAGTGCTTTACAATGGTTGTACGGCCGTCATCGAAGCCACACCGAGAGCTAGCGATGCGGGCACTTTGATTTATAAAGATATATTGTCATGCACCTCACTGTCGCAGTTGTAGTAGCATATCTATGTAACTATGCAAAACACTATGTGAAGTGCACCGAAAGGCTTGCATAAGCCCAGTCGGTTCTGATTTCGGAATAAGCGCGTTTGTTTATGAAGAGAAAAGTCCGGCCACGTGATATGTAAATTAGCCTGTGGTAGCGGTGCAATGCTGTCACCAGTGCGCCAGAGTGTGACCTGCTCACTGACGACGAACGGACTACATTTCGGAGTCAATGATACAACAGATCGCTAAGGTAGCCATACAACCGAAAAACACCGCTTGCTTACATTGTAAAAAGTTGTATTTGGATACTCCCAAACTGAAAACAAGTGTTTGTTTTTTTATCGGCACCAGGCTGCAGAGAATAACCGTAAATTAACGCAAGCTTCGTAATTAAATACAAGAAAAAGCCAACGAATAAGGTTAAAGGAATTATGTAGAAGAAAATGTAACGTAAACAAGCAGATGTCTGGAAAGCTCTTAAAACAACATTACAAGGAATAAGATTAATATAAAACTGCCTAACATAAGAAAAATACATGTATATGTAAATTCCAACAAATAAGAATATAAACGCACAGAAAATGTCAACGGTATGAACATGATTCATTTATTGTTATATTATTATTTTTTAAATTACTTCCGGTTTATCTTCATATGGAAATTTAATAGATGATCAGCAATTCCTGGTTACTTTTAAAACTGGACCTGGCACTACTTTTTTGGCATAGTGTAATAATACATGGCACTATACATGAAAACAAACCAATTTTAAAACAACATTGTCATATAGAAAGTATAAAATGATTGTAAGTCAGTTGGGATACATTAATGTCCTCGGAATGATTTTCATTTTGATTTTTTTCACTAAGTTATTACTGCTATTTTCCAGTTCTGGGAAGTGATATCTGATGAGCATGGCATTGACCCCACCGGCACCTACCATGGGGACTCTGATCTTCAGCTAGAGAGAATCAATGTGTACTACAATGAAGCCACAGGTCTGTACACAGGGCAAGCAATACATATGGTTAATGTGTCACCAATGTGGAATTGTTGAGATAAATATGAAAAGTTTTCTTTATGACATATTCAGAAATAATTGTCAGTGCAAATGGTAACTCCTTTTACACTTGTATATCCTTGGAAGACCATGTACTAATTTTATGGTCTCCAGCTACAGGTAACTCAATATATTGTCAGTCTTGTAAAGTCTTAATTTTGATTTTGATAAATTCTAGGCGTTTTAATTTAAAAAAAGACTGGTTAAGTCTTAATATTGTTTTTATTTCTCAGATTGATTTACCTTTTGTCCAAACAGTGAATCATTTACGTATGAAAGGTTTTATGGTCACTATACTATGAACAGTGTTAACACTAGGTGAATACGAATGTATGTTATATTGGGGATACGTTATTTGTTAAACATATGTTTTTGCAGGAGGCAAGTATGTCCCCCGTGCTGTGCTGGTCGACCTGGAGCCAGGCACCATGGACTCTGTCCGATCTGGTCCTTTCGGACAGATCTTTAGACCCGACAACTTTGTGTTCGGCCAGAGCGGTGCTGGTAACAACTGGGCAAAGGGTCACTACACAGAGGGTGCCGAGCTGGTAGACTCCGTGCTGGACGTGGTCCGCAAAGAGGCAGAGAGCTGTGACTGTTTACAGGGCTTCCAACTGACCCACTCTCTGGGTGGTGGCACTGGGTCTGGCATGGGCACACTCCTCATCAGTAAAATCAGGGAGGAGTACCCTGACAGAATCATGAACACATTCTCTGTTGTACCATCACCAAAGGCAAGTGCCCTCTAAAAGTCATATACTGAAAGGCTGATTGTGCATGTTAGTATTCATCTTCCCGAGGCAAGAGAGTTAACTGACTTTAAAAGTCCAGTTTCCACTCTTGCCGAACTAGGCTGGAATTCATGGGCTCGTTCGTTGTGGTACCAGTGGCTATTATGAGTTATGTCCCTTCTAAGGTTCTCCTATGGACCAATCAGATTCCACCTCTTGTTTCACTTGCATTTGCTTCAAACAAAATGGAGGCGCCCAGTCAAGACCATATGTTCGATAATCAAGATCTATATTGTTATAAAACGTGTCTTACATCGTGAAGTGCATCAAATCCTGTAAGCATCTTGATTAAAAACATGAAAAGATTTGGAACATATCTGTTGACAACGAGTTTTGCGAAGCACATGTTTTCAAATTTTGCAATCGAACGAAATCTGCACAACAGTTCACAAACCGGATTTCGATTTCATTGCGCGATTTGGAGTAGTATATATTAAAACATCATCAAGGTACCTTGCTCTATCTGTAGATCACAAGACGATTACCCAATGTTTTTCATCAATAGTATCAAAAACGTTCAGTTATAAACAAATTCATATCAACAAAGTTACCCACCTATTGACTACAGAGTGGTTGATAATTTCACATAATAAAACACATTATGTGCAGTCTAAAAATGCTAGATCCGGAGTGCCTATCAGCCCTTTGTGGTGACAATGGTTCTATTGTTGAAGAGAAGCTTGGCCTGCTGGCAGTCAGAGCATAATTCAAGTTTTTCGCATTTTATGATGTACCCAATGTTACACAGACAATGTCTAGGTAACACATGTGACGCTTATTACAATGTTAAGTTTGAAATGACCCCAGACAGTGTAGCATTGTAGGGTCCGCTTTAAGATCACCAATAAAAGCATTATCTTTTGAGGAATATAACGGTGATAGACTAGTTTCTCGAAGCATGGTAAAACGTGTTTTAATTCGTTTGTTTTTCACTGCAGGTGTCCGATACAGTGGTGGAGCCTTACAACGCCACCCTCTCTGTACATCAGCTGGTTGAGAATACTGACGAAACATACTGCATTGACAATGAGGCCCTCTATGACATCTGCTTCCGAACATTAAAGCTCACTACGCCTACATACGGAGATCTCAACCATCTTGTCTCCGCAACAATGTCAGGGGTGACAACCTGCCTCAGATTCCCCGGTCAACTGAACGCTGATCTCCGTAAACTTGCAGTCAACATGGTGCCCTTCCCCCGTCTTCACTTCTTCATGCCAGGGTTCGCTCCCCTTACTTCCAGAGGAAGCCTACAGTACCGTGCACTCACCGTGCCCGAGCTCACCCAGCAGATGTTCGATGCCAAGAACATGATGGCTGCCTGTGATCCCCGTCACGGTCGCTACCTGACTGTGGCTGCCATGTTCCGTGGACGTATGTCCATGAAGGAGGTTGATGAGCAGATGCTCAACGTCCAGAACAAGAACAGCAGCTACTTCGTTGAATGGATCCCCAATAACGTAAAGACCGCTGTCTGTGACATTCCACCAAGAGGCCTCAAGATGTCGGCTACCTTCATCGGCAACAGCACCGCCATCCAGGAGCTGTTCAAGCGCATCTCCGAGCAGTTCACAGCCATGTTCAGAAGAAAGGCTTTCCTCCATTGGTACACTGGCGAGGGCATGGATGAGATGGAGTTCACTGAGGCCGAGTCCAACATGAACGACTTGGTGTCCGAGTACCAGCAGTACCAGGAGGCTACTGCAGAGGAAGATGCAGAATTTGAGGAGGAGGGAGAAGAAGAAGCTGAATAAAGCTGAATTGCTTTCAGTCCTCCAGTTCCACGACCAAACTTACAAGGCTATCCAAGCTTCATGTGACAGTATTACGAACTACTTGCTTTCTTCTTGACATTTCTTGTTCTATTATTCTTCCTGTACTCCTTGGTCACATTTTACTATATGTGTGTGTCAGTTTACATTTTTTGTGTAAAGAACACAATCTTTGAAGATCTTTTGTCTTCCGTCTCCATGAAATGTTAAGTTGAAACTAATTTGAATAAAGCTGTCAGTATTGCAAGTTATTCTATCTGTTGTATTTGCATATGACTAGCGTCCTGGTGTAATAAGTCAGATCCAGGGTGTTCCTTTTGGGCCAAGTCGCCTAAGGCGCTGCAGTTCGCTGTGCAGAGTTGCTTCTCTTTGGCATGCCAGAAATCTAAAATAGTGTGTAAGAATTCTGGTCCACCCGATTTTGTTTCCAGGTTCTCAGCGCCATACCCAAGTTTCACCAAAGCTGTAAACGCCTAAATAACGTCGGCTTCCTACGACATCAAGCTAACACCGTGATATAACTGAAATACTGTTTTAGTGGTGGTGTACCAACCTACTCATAGGGCACATGAAATACATTCGATTCGTTAACCAAGCATACAATGGATACGGTATAGGATGAGAATGCTATATCTATTACTGGGATGCAGTTTGGGGTTTCATACTTCCTAGAGCTGAAAATTAATCATTTCAGGTGAATGGTCACACAGGTTCATGAACGGACCTGACTCGGCTAAGGGAGGCAATTCAGCTGACCACTGGGTCACCTGTGGTCTCTTTGAGATCTTAATTGCTTACCACAGACCATGTGATTGAGAAGGCAAGTAATGAAAACCACACTTGTTTCAGCCTGTGATATAGCTGTTACAGTTATTACAAGAATCCGCTTCCCATGGGTTCGAATCCCATATCCGCAAACATATTGATCTTTGATATGTCAGCACCATGCCTGTTTCCGTGGGCTACGAAGTCAATGTCAACAACTACTGGATCCACCCGTGAAGATCCGTTCAGGAACCCATGCTTGTGGTAAGAGGCGACTAACTGGAACGGGTGGTCAGGCTTGTTGACTTGGTTGATGCATGTCATCGTATCCCAATTGCGTAGGTCAATGCTCATGATGTCAATCACTGGGCTGTGTGGTCCAGACTCGATTTCTTACAGACCGCCGCCCCCTTCTTTCCTAATTCTACTGACGCATTTACATCAATGGAAACTGTTGAAAGCGGCGTAAAACATAACTCACTCACTAGCCTACTAACATTACCACGTGACCGTAAGGAAGCTGTAATAGCCCAGTGGATAGCGTGTTCGATGTGATTCTATTGTCCACAATGGTTGGAACAGTGAGGTTTATCCCCTGATTACTTGTCAGCCCCACTACAGGACCGCTCCTGGCTTCTGATTGGTCGGTGGGGTCACGTGACCTCTGATGATGTCACTTCCGGTTTGGTTTGCGCAGGGCATTGTTGGTCATGCGTGCGCATCCAAGATGGCGGCACATCCGTTTCAGGAGGCGCGCACATCCAAGAGGACGGCACATCCGTTTCCGGGGAGGAGGGGGAAAAACCCAGAGAAGCGCTCGTAAAAGGTGAAAAAGATCGACATTGAAAGAAGCGCGTATAAAATCCTGCATGTGTACTGTTTTTTGTTTGTTTTTTCTTTCTAAAAAAAGAAGTGGCGGTGGTGGTGGTGGTGGTGGTTGGAGGAGGTGGGCGGCGGGGGAGGGCGGAGGCGAAGGGGGAGGGCGGAGGCTAAGGGGGAGGGCGGAGGCTAAGGGGGAGGGCGGCGGCAGCGGAGGGGAAGGGGGAGGGCGGCGGTTGCGGGGGAGGAGGAGGATGTAGGTTCTTTGTTTTGGTGTTTTTCTCTGGGGTGTGCATTTCGATCGTGTTTTGTTTTTCTTCATCCTACAGACAACACAACACTTATGTTTGTTCAAATTTTTTTTTAATCCCCCGCTCACATGAACCAACACAACAAAACAAAAGCAACAGGATTAGGGGCGTCCCTGTGACTTTTGTGAACATAAACGTATCTACACGTATGTGAACGTATGTACACTCCTAAAATGCAGTGAACAGGAACTTTTGCCACTTTGATAGTGAACGTATGTACATTCCTAAAACGCAGTGAATGTATGTACACTCCTCAAACAGGAACGTTGACAGTCAGGTGATCGTAGGTTAAGTGAACAAGTGTCAGGTCAATAAGGGCAGAAAGGTTGGTTCTTTTGATGTAGGGTACGCGTCTGGGCACTCAGTCGGAAGGCAGGCATCTCATCCACAGGAACGGAGGAAGACACTTTGGTATGAAACCACGCTAATACCGTGGCATACTTCTTGGCGGTGTCCTTCCAGTCCAACGTATCTAACACTTGATTAAAAGTCCACCCACGCACGCGATAGGTCAGCATGTAGAGACAGAACACGCCACACAACATGCTGTATCCATGTTGTAAGGGGTGTGTATTCCATCCTTTTTTGAATCTGACCCATGCGATTCAAAGTCTCTTTAAACAGGGGTAATGAATACAGTCCATAGCTATCCATCATCTCCACGGATCCAGGAGCTTGACGATAGATGCTCACCCAGTGTGTGCCAGGTTGATCGCTTAAATCTGTGTTGACCATGTAGGCTTTGGGGTAAAAGGGGTCATCCTGTTGCCATCCCAGTCTGGCAAAGTCATCTCTGGCCAGGGTGCCCCGGTAGATGGCATGAAGTGGTTCGTCATCAGCCACGAGGGCTTCTAAATCCAAGTTGCTCAACCCAAGTGGTTCATCCATGGTCCTTGTAGGAGGGGGAAAAGTGTGCCATGACCGTCTGTTGCCGCTACTTTTTATACCATCATCGCATTCCGGAAACGATCTATTTCCAGAACATTTTCGTATTCCTCATAGCATATCAGGGTGACTGGGTTCTCGAGAGCTTGTCCAAACTGGATTTCCAAACCAAACGTGCCAGTGTGTCGAGGGTAGTTGATGCCTTCATCAGCGCCAAGGTCTGGGGTGAGATCCACCACCCACAAGGTGTAACCTTGAGTAAAGGCATTGGGAGTCAGTTCACAGGTCTCAGGTCGCCATAGCTTCGGAACAGATTCATGTAGACTTGTTTCAAATTGGCACTGTTGTTGCTGAAGTCGCTTTTCATTTCCGTGCCATGGACTTCCTGGCCGTTGACTTTGAGCTTCATCATGGTGACATGATTGTGTTTGAAGTTGTACGGATTCTTCTCTTTGCTTCCTACATAGGCACTATTGTCCACCAGTCCCAGGACCACACGTTTTGGTAATTGGCCACCGATGAGGTGATCCTTGTGAAAGTCTCTACCGCCTCTCAGGATGTCATGGGCAGTCACATGCACACGTGAAAGGGGATACTTGGCAGTCACCCCAGCTTTCAGACTGGACACGTGTGTTTTTCGGACAGCAGGATCGATGTTGAGTTGACGGACATAGAATTCGGCTTTGGTCAGGGCTAGTTTGTAGACACCATCAGCAGCACACATGAAGAAGAACTCATCGAGACTTCGTAGCAATTCCAGTTTCATAGGGACACCATCCAGCAGATAGCGTTCTTGAAGAAACAGGTCACAGTGCAGACGTCCTGTCAGTTCCACTTCTTTGGTGGGCACGATAAGATCGCATCGCGTTCTAACACTTGTGTTTCTTGCGTTCGCCTCTGCATCAGCATTGAAGGCGTCCATTTTACCAGCACTATCGGTGAACCATCCAGGACATTGAAGGTGAGATGTTTTGGCTCCTGTCCCATAACTCAGAAGGGTTTCCAAGTAGGCTCTGTAAGGGTAAGTGCCCA
The DNA here is from genome assembly GCF_023055435.1 of Haliotis rufescens. Taxonomy (NCBI): domain Eukaryota; kingdom Metazoa; phylum Mollusca; class Gastropoda; order Lepetellida; family Haliotidae; genus Haliotis; species Haliotis rufescens. The sequence goes on from NW_025963857.1 coordinate 7,002,115, forward strand.
TGGAGGGCGTGATCTCCAACTGATTGTGTCTCACTTGCAGCCGCACTTCGCGAAACAGGGAATGCATCACGTTGTTGACTGTCGATACAGGGTTATCCGCTAGAACGTTATCTTTGCCATCATCTTTCGTCACACGTAGACATACTCTTAGGTAGCACTGTTTCAAATCAATGTAAGCCTTCACGGGATTGGAAATGTGAAACTGGAGTGGTCCTGCCACAGAGGGTGGTGCCAAGGGACTATAGCGAATCTACTGACCCTCTTGCACAGAGGTGGACACAGGAGGTACAGTAAAGAGATCCAACTGGGCCTTTGAACATTCGCAAGCATCTCGGCGCATCATGATGATGGATGTTCCTCCCTTTTCTCTGCCTTGAAGGACGTCTCGTCAGGTTGAAAGTCTGATGAGGACTGGCCTTTAAACCATTTTTCTTTTCCTTTTACGCTGTTTATTGTGAGTGGTGGTGGTGGTTGGGACGACTTTACGTCTTTTAGGGGGTCTCGGCTCCTCACCTTCCTCCAAATATCCATCAGGGCTGCTGTGCCACGATGTTTCAGACTCTGACCATTTGCGTTTGCCTCCAACCACATCACACACCAATCCAGGCAGGATCTTTTTACCCATCTTGAGCACCGATGTTCCGGCAGATTTAAGGAAAGGCAACGCCATCTTCAAGATACCTCCGAGACCACTGCCACGTTGATGATATCGACCTTTGTATACTTTGATGCCACTCCCACGCTGGCCGAAATGTCCTCGATTCATCTGGTGTGCCAATGCATGTCCCAACATGTTGCTTTCTGCGTTAGTAGCAGCGTCTGAATTGAAGTGTCACGATGGCTTTCCCCATTTGAAATGGCACGGGTCGCCCCGTCAAAGGAACCATGATGCAGTCCGAGGTAGCGAATGTGCTGAGGGCTTTTAATCACCACACTGTCTTGCATCATCTCCTTTGACACAGGCACATGGATCAGCAATGGGGCCATCGTATTGCCCACAATTTGATCTTTGACCAGGTTGGTGTAAATGTAGACGGTATCAAATCCTGACAGGCGATTCGCTTTGGTATCACCTTTGATTTGTTTAAATTCACCTCCCCCCACTGTCATGGGTTGAGCCCCTACTTGGCGCTGGGATAATACACTAAAGGGAACAGCAGTCTCTGTGTAGCTTTTGTATTCCTCATCATCGAGGATCGGTAGTTGAACAAATCCAAGCATTCTCGAGAGTTGACTTGGTAAGATCACTTCTGTTGCATAGAGTACCGTGGCATAGACTAGAGGGGTTTGGAATCGCACCTTTCCATCTTCAAGCATGTCAAATCGAAGACTATCTTGGGGATACTTGACATCAATGTCAAAATCGTCTGCCATCACTTTGGATTTTGTCTGAGGACTGTTCTTTCAAGACACCCATAATATGCTCCTGAATCAAACGGTTGAGGGTTTTCACCAAATGAATAGACTCCTTTCTCGATAGGAATCTTCTTGCTTTAGTAATGGACGACACCATGCTGTGTCTGGGGTACAGTGGGCAATGCACTTTCATACACATGGGTGTCTTTTTTCAGTGAGAGGTTCAGCGCAAACCAGTCAAAGGGTGGGGCGACGTTGTACCATGTCATCGGAAAGTTAATTTCGCTGACGCCTACCTCCCACTGTTGACGGTCCAGATGCAGAGGATAAGGCAACTTGATTTCATACGCATTGACGGTGTTGTTTGGATAGATGTCTATGGAGGCATCACTGGGCAGGGTCATGTAAAAGTCTTGTTTCGAAAAAAAGGTGGCAGCCATGATGACGTGAGTTAGGGTAGAAAACTCTGGGTGGATGAGGTATCAAGTTGAAGTCTTCTGGTGGGCGGGGACGTCGTGGGTATGCCTGGTGAGGCGGCCAAGGTGGGTGGTGGAAGTATGTATCCCAAACAACTGGAGAGCAGGGCTGTCCACATTTGTTTCTCTCCACTGCGTGGTAAAGTCATGCCAAAACAACACCAAGGTGAGTGTCAGCGCTGGTGATAACGTGGTGCATCAGCAAGGGGTGGTTCATCGGTACCCACGGATGCTGAGAGGCTTCTCTGCAGAGGTGGTGACGGTGGTGGTGGTCGCGGTTCTGTCATCGCATATGTCCACCCTCTGAATGAGTCTGAGAGACAGCATGCTCCTTATTTTATCTGTAAATGATCTGCAGGGATCCACGAATTAAAACTGGCAGGGTAGCCAGTCCATTTCACCAAGACCTCTTCTTGACCCTGTTTCGGTCCTGGACGTCTTTTCAGCACGCGATCCACGGCATACACATCGTCTGTTTTCAAGATGGGTTGTATTTCTTCAGGGTAAAAGGTTCCTTGGAGGACTTCACCATGATCATCTTTGATCCAATACACAGGAGGTGTTCTCCCTGTCACCAACCGGTCCACCGTAAACAGTTCAGTGGTCCAACTGGGGAGATAACCTTTCTCAAAGGTGCCTTTAGTTTTGTTCAGACGTACACGGGTGCCCGGCAGTAAAAGAGAGGGGTCTTTGTGTTGTTATTTTCTTTTTGCGCTGCAGCAGTTGTTGTTGTTTTTCCTCCATGTAGTCTAACACCCGAATTTCTGACAGGGGATCTCCTGGGAGGACGTCCACAGGTCGCTGGCCAATGGTTCGATGCACACGACGGTTGTACGACTTGATCAACTGGGGTAAGACTTTCAAATAGTGTCTGGTCCCATGCTGTGTAAAGTACCGCCACGGTCCTTTGAAACCGTTCCACCACGGCTGCTTTCGTTTCAGGATTTTGACTGGTGTAGAAATGAATGCCATGCTTCGTCATGAGAGCCTGGAAAGGACGGTTGACAAATTCTCTGCCTTTGTCTGTTTGCAATTGAGCAGGGAGTCGACCTTTGGCTTGTTGCATCAGCAAGGTTTGAAAACCTTCAGTCAAAGCAGAACTGCTCTTCAGGGGTTGCACCCATGCCATCTTTGAAAACACATCGATCACACACAGCAGATATTTGAATCCTTGGTTGTCGTCTTGAAAGGCAATCATGTCACTCAAGTCTGCTTACCACAGTTCATCGACCCCTCCCACACGATAGTGGTCTCTCTGAAAGGAGCGTCTGGCTGATTTGTGCAAGGTGTAGGTACTTTTGGTTTGCAACCAACGCTTGATTTGACTTTGCGATGGCATGATTTTCTTCTTGCTTTTACTGGTTCTTGCATCTTGAGCGTGGATGCGTGCTGCTTTCCACAAAGGTCGCCAGCCTCCAAAACTTGCAGGATGTTCAGGATGAAAGTAGGTTTTTTCCAACCAGGCCGTCCAAAGGGAAGTAGGAAATCCTTTGTTTTGTTTCCCTGCGGCAGCAGAGGGAAGAATGCGCAACGTGGTGGGCTTCAAATCCAAGAACAGGTAAGTGTAAGGCTCTTGGGTAGTGCCTTCATAGGCTTCATGCAGAAAAGGAACTTTGCCTGGAAACACCTGGCGAGCCAGACTGTCGATCTGCGATGCATCTCTCGGATTTTTAAAGAGGACCATGTAGTGAAACAAGTTCTGGGTGAGATACAGCACGGATGTGTTTCGGTGATGACTTTTCTTGGTGAACCATCGCAGCACTTCGGTTTCTTCTTCTTTCGTATTGTCCCCCAACACATCATCGATGACCAGCCAATGCGGGGCCACCCCTTTTTCGGGCAAGGCACGATCCGCTTCCTTCATGCTGTGCACAAACTCAAGAGTGACCCCTAAGCGGTCTGCTATCTCTTCCAGCTCATGATGAAGCGGTTGCCATTCACTGTACACCCACACGATGCGATGGGGTGGCGTATCCAATACCTCGGGGCAATGCATCTGCTCCATACATGATTTCACAAAGGAACTTTTTCCTGATCCCGTGGGTCCCGCAATGAACATCGTAAAAGGATGGCGTAGGGTCAAAGGGGTGGTCATGACCTCTTCATCATCATGTGACGTCATCCTGTGTTCGGGCTGACTGACACATGGCAGTGGCGGTGACGGCAGTGGCGACGGTGATGTCACAGGTGACGGTGTTGGTGATAAGCCATGGACGTGTTTTTTATGACGAAGTAAGACATCTCTTCTAGAAAATGTCTTCCCACAGTCTGAACACGATGTGGACTCCATGACGTCTTACAAGGCAACTCATCCTTCAAGCATGGCCTTTCTCTTTTATCTATTTTTTTCCTATCTCTCCCATGACCCATACAATTTCTTATGAAAAAGAAACACAACGGTCGGTCCAATTTAGAAAACCGGGGCTCAGACCAGGTGTCGGAATGGACCCATCAGCACGATGCGTTTTCGACCAATCAGGAAGCAGGGTGTCAGTGCCTCTCCTATAAAAAGAGCGAAGCCACACACACCGTCACAGTGCAAGCACTGAAGGAGAAATCAAGTCTCGATGCAGCTGTCTGACGTGCCAGATCAACAGTCAACAATGCCTGCGGAGGAGGAAAGTCTATTCGTGGACAATAGTGGGCTACCCACGGGGTGAATCGGAGACGATCCTATCGCAGAACCCACACTGGTTTAAGAACAAGTCTGAGGCTATGGCAGCATTACAACGAACTATTCAACACGGAATTGACATACACGACTGTTGGGGTGGTCCGTATTATTATCTAGTATTGAGATCAAGGAAAGTAATGTAATCAAGGAGACAACTCTTGTCCAGCTTGTTTCCAGTTTGTTTTCCAACGGCCCTTTTCAGGGCCACCCATCTCTCCCGAAAGAACGTTTTTCATCCTCATGCTTTGACGACCCTCAACCCGTAAACAAAGAACACACATCCACCTCCTCCTCCCCCCTCCACCGCCGCCGCCCTCCCCCTTCCCCTTCCCCTCCGCCGCCGCCACCACCACTTCTATTTTTAGGAAGAAAAAACAAACAAAAAACGGTACACATGCAGGATTTTATACGCGCTTCTTTCAATGTCGATCTTTTTCACCTTTTACGAGCGCTTCTATGGGGTTTTCCCCCTCCTCCCCGGAAACGGATGTGCCGCCCTCTTGGATGCGCGCGCCACCGGAAACGGATATGCCGCCATCTTGGATGCGCACGCATGGCCCACAATGCCCTGCGCAAACCAAACCGGAAGTGACATCAGAGGTCACGTGACACCACCGACCAATCAGAAGCCAGGAGCGGTCCTGTAGTGGGGCTGACAAACTACTCCCCTGAACACAACTCAGCACTACCCCCTATCATGAAGCTTGTTTGTTTGTTTGTTTGTTTGTTTGTTTAATGTGGCAATCGGCAATATTCCAGCTGTATGACCGCAGCCTGAGTCTGGACCAGACAATCCAGTGACGGGGTACGATGACACACCATCAATCAAGTCACGGCACCTGACCTCCATTCAGTCGTTGCTTACGACGAGCATAGGCTGGTGAATGTATGTGACTGGGTTTTATCAGTTCAACTCGCTATGTACTCGTATATATCAGGTAAATGTTTCTCTCCCTATGAGAGTTTTTTAATCCTTGTGGTTATTTTAACATATTTCGGGAAGAACGCTGTTGCTGGTCCCAGACTGCATGTCGAAGCGAGCTGTGAACATTCTTACCGGCCATGACTCATGCTCCCCCGTCTAATATTACACGTGGATCTTCGGAAGCTCGCTCTTGTACAGCCGTACCCTATGCTTAACTCTGTAGCTATTATTATTTTAGCTTGAAACTTCAGGGCAATCGCCCTCTGCTGTCATGGCAAAAAAATACGAAGTCGTGGGTTCTACGCCGCTTCTAGCAATATAATTATATATAACATTTTGTCATTCTCAGGGAGCCGTTGATTAGTGCGTTAACTTCACGTCACAAGGTCGGCACAAAGGTCTCTTAGTTAATATAACAACCTTCTTAAAGTGACATTTAGAAGTTGGTATAATGTCTGTCTGTTTGTGTTTGTAATATATATGGCTATTTGACGTCGGTCTGTAAATAATCGAGTTTGGACCAGCCATTCAAATGATTGACATCATGAGCATCGATCTACGCAATTGGGATACGATGACATTCATCTACCAAGCCAGCGAGCCTGACCGCACGATCCCGTTAGTTGCCTCTCACGACAAGTATGGGTTGTTGAGGACCTATTCTAACGGGTTAGTTGGTATGAAGAACAAGAGAGTTAGTTCTATGGGTATACATCTTTTTTTTACAATGAATGCCACGTTTAGGTGTCGATACTAACACCGTTACAAACGTGGCAATCAATATAATAAATAAGTTGGTATTCATAGAACTATCTCCCTGGTTCAATATAACAACCTACCTGAATGCAATTGATAAATAATGACCCAATCATCTATGGTTACAGCCCATACACCACTGATGCTGTGAAAGATATAGGCATACCTAATCTTTAGTTATGTAACTTATGAAGGTCTGAGTATTATATACATGTATACGGTTGTCGGTGGTAGCTACTTCACTCTGCCTCCAACAATTAAGCGCTAACAACTCAGCAGGCGTCTGTTTTTCAAGGTGGTACTAATATAGCCAGTTTTGACTGCTCAAGAAGAAGAGAAGTAGCACTTCGCCCAAAAGACCTCTGCGTGGCTGCTACTGGAGACTACCGATTCAATCACACATTTAGGGACCGATCATTTGATATTCTGTCCCCGAAACTTTTTGAAAACAAAATTATGGTTCAGACTGTTGAAAAAAAAACTGCCTGCCACACAAATGACATTGTTGCAAGCTTATTTATTTGGTAAGCGGATATTAAAAAATCACTGCTTTCCATTTCATTTTTCATATTTCATACTTCAGTTATTTGGAGTCGGCGGGTTGGTAAAAAAGGCAGTCCTTAATTGAATATCAGCACGAACTTGAGGTTGTAGTGTTTTCATTAGCAAAATAAATTAAATCCGTGGGTCTGGTAATCATCCACTGAGGATGTGTCTGAGTTTATGTCCTTTGTATATGCAGGAAATGACATGACATTCTTGATATTGTGAGTGAGTTGGGTTGAACGCCGCTTTGAACAGTATTCCAGTCAAATCACGGCGTGTCAGCTTAATGTGGGAGGAAAGCCCGAAGTGATGCAGGTCTCAGACGTTGGCCACTTTGGCTAAACCCACGAGCACCGGTATGGTGCTGACAATCCTTGAAACATAATCGGGGCGATAGTGGTATATATTTCAATTATATACTGTATTGTTATTAAAAGTTGTATTTCTGACATGTATTATGACCGAAGTTGTCGTTGTTCTCGCTGCTAGAGAGGTGTTATGGTGGTTCTCGTGCTGTTCCTCTGACCGGGGTCATAATTTAATTAACCAGTGGAATGGTCTGTCTTTCGACATATTGTCTTATGAAAGAACCAAACGAATGTTACGTGGGAAGCTAATTGATTACATGTTGCCCGCAGTACTAATGCAGGATATTGCTAACAGAAGTGTAAAATAACACTAGATCACATACATTGTAGGTAATGTAATTTTATAATTTTATATATAATGGGTAGGTTTCTCGGCAGGATAATTAAAGGCAATGGATAAGCAACAACATCCGTTGGGGTCATATATGGAAAAAGGTGCAAATATGAAAGGTAAATTTTTTAAGTAGGTACTAGGCCTACTTTCAGTGTTTACATACAAACGGACATAGCGTCGCCATCGGGAATATGGAGAAACTTCTGGGATAATTGTTATCATAATCATAATAGTCTAAGATACTGAAAATCAGTGTCTAACTGGGACGTAGCTGAGGCATTTTAAAAGGTTTGGCAACTTTGGAGATATAAATTGCGAATCAATTTAGCGAGGACATCAGCCTAGCGAGATCAGTTTCCATATCCGCGCTTGTAGACCTCTGCGGCTTGGGTCCTTTTCCCCAATTAAAAACAGATGGACATGGCCGAAATATGGCCGAATTGTTACCTTGTTTCATTTTGCGTGTTGTCTACATCTGACTCTGCACTTCGTGTACGTCATGAACAGCTGATGACGACGACTCTAAACAAAATGTGACGTCTCATACATTAGGGTTAGAGTAGCTTCCCTTTGATAAAGGGCAGTTACTCCAGGGGGCGGACCGATGGATTGCCGCGAATGGCAAATAGCAACAACTTGTGTTATTCTGCCTATGTACATAGTTACGCCACTGTCTAAGAAACAGGCTTCAGTTGGAACTATACTGACTGTTGTCACCGTCCGAATTGGGTCAACTGCAGTATTTGGGTCCCCACTTCGGGGGTTTCCATAAGGAAACTGCTGCCTTCGGCAGCCTCAGTACGGAAGCTGCCGAAGGCAGCTTTGCTTATAAACAAGCGCGCACGAGCAAGCGTGCCGAAATCCGTTTGGGGGGATTTTTTAGCAAAATGGACCCCAAAAATGAGCTGGACGTGAAAAGTATGGTCTAATAGTCTGCCCCTGTGGGGGCCGAGAGTTTTACGATAGAAAGTGAAGCCGAATTATATGATATGACCTGATATTTTAGCATTTTATTTTGCTGGTAGGTTACAAATCTATGAAAGTAAAATGGACTCAAATATACACCGTAACAGTTAGGGGGCACTGCGACTTGAAGTATGAAGACATTATAGGGGGCACTGCGACTTGAAGTATGAAGACATTAGGTGACACTGCGACTTGAAGTATGAAGACATTAGGGGGCACTGCGACTTGAAGCATGAAGACATTAGGGGGCACTGCGACTTGAAGTATGAAGACATTATAGGGGGCACTGCGACTTGAAGTGTGAAGACATTATAGGGGGCACTACGATTTGAAGTATGAAGACATTAGGTGACACTGCGACTTGAAGTATGAAGACATTATAGGCGGCACTGCGACTTGAAGTCTGAAGACATGATAGGGGGCACTGCGACTTGAAGTATGAAGACATTAGGTGACACTGCGACTTGAAGTATGAAGACATTATAGGCGGCACTGCGACTTGAAGTGTGAAGACATGATAGGGGGCACTGCGACTTGAAGTATGAAGACATTAGGGGAGACTGCGACTTGAAGTATGAAGACATTAGGGGGCACTGCGACTTGAAGCATGAAGACATTAGGGGGCACTGCGACTTGAAGCATGAAGACATTAGGGGGCACTGCGACTTGAAGTATGAAGACATTATAGGGGGCACTGCGACTTGAAGTGTGAAGACATTATAGGGGGCACTACGACTTGAAGTATGAAGAGACGTTGTGGCCACGAGTTGGTTCCCCTGCGAATCCGACACGCACTTTATTAAGGGCATGTACAAAAAGGTGGAATCAGGTGCAAAAACGAAAATGGTACCGGAAAAGTCGTTTCTCGACTGTGCAAGAACATATTCGGAGTAGCGGCAATTTTATGGGCATGAGAAACAAGACAATATGGCGGAACTGTCAGCGGTATTCTCCTGCGCGTGTAATTTGATTGTTTCCGGTTAACGTGAATCAACCCGGACTCATACGGCAAATATTTGAAGAAATATTTCCGTTCAGGGATACTTCTCGGCGTTTTAGGTCGAATTTGAGAAGCTGTATTTAACAAGGAACACGGTTTTATTACAACCCAGATGTAGATGTTATCATTTGAGAATACTGAGTGTGATGATGTTGTGAGTTGAGTGTTACTGCGCCTCACGGCCGCCATCTTGTTACAGACATATTGTTTGCCCAGGATGAAATGAATATCTGCCAAAAGCAAAGTCGATAGTACGTTCCCGACTATATTTGAGCATGTGTTTATGAAGCACTATCAAATAGTGATGATACCAGGTGTTCGCGAAAAGGTGAGCGTATCTCGCGGCCACCAGCGGCACCTGTCACAAACACACGCAAAACCAAGTCAATTGTTCACCTGAAATATATACGGTAACATATGGTACAAGTCAAAATAGGGAATTGCATAGGCGTCATTTTTGTCACTGATGTGTAAAATTTGGTCCACGTATAAAACTTTTGTAACATTGCAACCTTGATCAAAATACTCCTGAGCAAAAGTCGAATGAAATCTTTGAAATCTCGGTAGAAAGACTAAGTGAAATGTAGACACAAAGGCTGGAGCTGTAGGAATATTGCTTAACATAAAGGGAAAGTTGACTATTGGACATTTGAAGTTGAAGACATGTTATCTTTGACAATATGTAACCTACATAAGAAAGATGGAAAGGAAACCCTCTGTTTGTTTTCTGAATTGCACTAAGTATATGTGAAGACAAGCAGGTGTTGTCAATCGTATGTGGTAGCGTTTTGATAGAATGCACAGGTGAGCAAGCTTATGAAGCGGCTGTATAAGAACATAATCCACGTACAAGCCAGAAACCGACATTCAACGCTTATTGTTTTATGAGCGAGTGAATGTTGTTCAACGCGGAATTGAGACATATATTCTACGACTACTATTACTACCACCACCACCATCGCCACTACAACTACTAATATACTACGAACACTACGACTACTACTGCTACTACCTGTACTAATAGCACTACCACTACTACTGCCACTACTACCAATAGTGATATCACTACAACCTACAACAACTACGACCACTACTACTACTACTGCCACTACTACCGCTACTACCAATAGAGATATCACTACAACTACTACGACCACTACTACTACTTCTGCCACTACTACTACTACTACTACTACTACTACTTCAACTACTACTACTACTACTACTACTACTTCTGCCGCTACTACGACCACTACTACTACTACTGCCACTACAACTACTACGACCACTACCACTACTACTACGACCACTACTACTGCTACCACTACGACCACCACTACTACTACTACTACTACTACTGCCACTACAACTACCACTACTAATATTACTACTACTACTACGACTACTACTACTGCCACTACAACTACCACTAGTACTACTACTACAACTACCACTATTACTACTACTACTACGGCCACTACTACTGCCACAACTACGACCACTACTACTACTACTACTACTGCCACTTATAACTACGTAATTACGTTTACTGCTATTAAAACACTTTATACTTTTATTGCCTCTGATACTACTATTAAAGCTGGTCTGATATACTGCTACCATAGAGTCTGTTCCTATAACTACTATTAACATAAATACGGCTACTATATAAGTTCCACTACCACCACCTATTCTACTATATGATAGTATATGTTCTTTTCTCGTATGTTCCCAGACCAAACTGCTGACAAAGAAACACCGACTTTACAAGAGGGAATACGGTATACACGCGTCAGCCGCATGATACTATCCAGGCCCACGTGTCACTCGACAGGTACATTTCACCCGATGCCGACATCTGCCGATCAGACATAAGTCACATAACAAGCGCTGATGACACAAACAAGCAAACATTTAATCTCTTTAGAACACCAGGGGAGCGGGTGACCCAATTGTCAAGGGCCCCCCATTTCGCTCTGCAGAGTTTCGTCCTTTGGACACACCTGATAATCGATGATTGTGGGTTCGAATCCCGGTTTGCCCCAATTATATTTCTCGGTTTGTCAGCACCATACCCGTGCACTGAGCAGCCGCGCCGTGATATAACTGGAACACTGTCAAAAGCGGCGTTAAACCCAATTCACACCCACTCACTCACTCATTCACACACTCACTGACAACACTCACTCACTGACATCACAATTCACTCACTGACATCACTACTCACTCACTACTCACTCACTCACTGACATCACTACTCGCTCACTCACTCACTCACTCACTCATACTACTGCAACTGACCCTCGAGCAGATCCTGACATATAAACGTCGGAAATTCCCAAGCAAGTCTACAATATTTTACTAAGTCTGTACATAGATTTCATGAAGAGAATCTCAGGATTCTTTTTCTATTTATGTTAAACGTTTAACATGATAATCTTATTCATTTTTCGCATTTCAGATACATATACACGTTGGTCTGATATGAAATATTCCCCCGTGCGCGATGCTTAAACAGGACATTGATTAGGTTTTTTATAGCCGATACAGGTGTTGTCTCCGAATGGTATCACATTCCATGGTGTGTTTATTAGTTTCGGACCTATAATCATTATCCCACTCACGTGTTTCATCAGTATCATGCTTGACTGTGTGCATGAGGATTGCAAAACTTACAAAGATTAAACAATTATTATCACGGTATATCTACGTTCACGCCGGACCCGTGACGATCCCGGGTAGAATAGGTCTTCATCAACCTATACTTGTCGTAAGAGACGACCAACGAGATACTACTCAAAAGAAGTTAGGGATCACCCAATTCTTTCATATTGGTAATGTTAATCTGTCATGGCATGAGAGATTAACTATTGTAATATGAAAGAATCAGGTGATCCTTAACTTCTTTTGAGTAGTATATTCCAATTGCGTGGATCGATGTTCATGATGTCAATCACTCGATTGCCTGGTTAAGACTCGATTATTTACAGACCGCCGTCATATAGCTGAAATATTGCTGAGTGCGGCGTTTAACAACAAACAAACAAACAAACAAACAAAACAACCCTTTACTCTGCGTACAGGTTAACAACACACTCCCATTTCTAGTTCATTACAGTGATACTATTACCAGTGCTTTACGCGAGTTGCCCAACCTGAGTTCATTATACGTCCTTAAATGACATACATATTTTCTGAAATATTTGGAATGTTTTGACGATATAAAATGTGAAGACAGTTTAACATAGCCTTCAAACAACTAGTAAGTATACACTCCGAAACGTTGTATTCCTCATAATAAAGAAGTTGACATCCATAAATGCTCTACCTTAGTTTGAATGTATTTGGATTAATTCTAGAACTTAATCTTCGTTTGATTATATTTGTTATCAAACACGAAACATATTTAAAATTCATTCAAGATGCAACTAGATGGCGAAGTGTCAACGAAACAATTATATAAATCACTTGCATACTTATCGGATTAATTACTCGATACCTCTCGCCTTCAGAAGGGGCGGCCTCCAAATCGGAGTACAAAATCTGATTGTAAGATATCGAGAAACAATTCACTGTAATTGCTGACCCCATTTATATAAACTACCGGAAAAAGAAAGTAAACACTTGAAAATTGGATTTCACAACAACAAAATTACAAACCTTATCCAAAACCAGTCGCCGAAAGACTTCGAACATAAGGTCCAAAACATAACTATCATTCCCCCTGTCAAATATATCACCATCGAATAATCATTTCTTTTTAGTTTCGGGGGCACGGGTGGCGACACCTCGGCTACTACTACTACTATTACTACTACTCGACACTACTACTTCTCGACACCTCTGCCACTACTATAACTACTACTCGACACTACTACTACTCGACACCTCTGCTACTACTACTACTATTACTATTACTCGACGCTACTACTACTACTCCTCGACACTAAAACAAATACTGCTACTACTACTGTTGCTACTACTAGCCTTCTACTGCTACTACTTCCCCCACTACTATTACCACTACGTATACTACTATCTCTACTACTACCACATATATAACACTACTACTATCATCCTCATATTACATATACTACTACTACTACTACTAGTAGTAGTAGTAGTAGTAGTAGTAGCAGTACGTCTACTACTACCGGGGGCACGGGTGGCCCAGTCGTCTAAGGCGTCACGATTCGCTGTGCAGAGTTGCGTCCCTTGGGCACGCCGGAAACCTATGATTGTGGGTTCGAATCCCGGTTCGCCCCGATTATGTTTCTAGGTTTGTCAGCATCATACCCGTGCTCCTGGGTTTCACCGAAGTGGTAAACGTCTGAGACCTGCATCACTTCGGGCATTAAGCTGACACACCGTGATATAACTGGAATACTGTTAAAAGCGGCGTTAAACCAAACTCACTGACTTTTTTTAGTTTCATTTTGAACCGCCATCATAGGTGTATACCTTCATTTGCCAGGCAGTTTATATGCTGTGATAATGATGTGTGATCCAGCTGCGACAGCCGTGTCTCGGTCTGTGTTATTTAGTGTTTGTGCGAGAGACCCTGACATGTTCTGCCTGTCTGACAGCCCCGACTTTGATGAGGCTGTGGTCGTGACGGGCTGGGCCAAATGGGGACGCTGATTAATGCTGCGCCTCGTGAATGGAGACCAGAGCAGCGTTGTGAATGAATCATGGCTGTCACAATATTGGCAGAGTAATATTGGTGGAGGAAGTGCCAGGTGACATTGATGGCAGAGACAGATCGGCCATCATAGTTCTGATGGTTGTGATAGACTGTAGTAGTAACAGTAGTAATATACATGTATATGTTGTAGTAGTAGTTATATTTGTAGTAGTAATAATAATATATGCTGTAGTAGTAGTAGTAGTAGTAGTAGTAGTAGTAGTAGTAGTAGTAGTAGTAGTAGTAGTAGTAGTAGTAATATATGTAATAGGAGGAGGATAATAGTAGTGGTAGTGTTATATATGTGGTAGTAGTAGAAATAGTAGTATATGTAGTGGTAAGAGTAGTGGGCGGAGTAGTAGTTGTAGCAGCAGTAGTAGCAGAAGTTGTAGTAGTAGTAGTAGTAGTGAGTGAGTGAGTTGGGTTTAACGCCGCTTTTGACAGTATTCCAGTTATATCACGGCGTGTCAGCTCAATGTGGGAGGAAAGTCCGAAGTGATGCACGTCTCAGACGTTTATCACTTCGGTGAAACCCACGAGCACGTGTATGGTACTGACAAACCTAGAAACATAATCGGGGCGAACTGGATTCGAACCCACAAACATAGGTTTCCGGAGTGCCCAAGGGACGCAACTCTGCACAGCGAATCGTGGCGCCTCAGACGACTGGGACACCCGTGCCCCCAGTAGAAGTAGAAGTACCACTACTACTTTAAGTAGTAGTTATAGTAGTATTAGAAGTAGTAGTAGTAATATATGTAATAGGAGGATGATAGTAGTAGTGTTATATATGTGATAATAGTAGAGATAGTAGTATACGTAGTGGTAATAGTAGTGGGGGAAGTAGCAGCAGTAGTAGTAGAAGTAGTTGTATTAGTGTCGAGGAGTAGTAGTAGTAGTAGCGTCGAGTAGTAGTAATAGTAGTAGTAGCAGAGGTGTCGAGTAGTAGTAGTGTCGAGTAGTAGTTATAGTACTAGTAGTAGCAGAGGTGTCGAGTAGTAGTAGTAGTGTCGAGTAGTAGTAATAGTAGCAAAGGTGTCGAGTAGTAGTAGTAGTGTCGAGTAGTATTAGTAGTGTCGAGTAGTAGTAATAGTAGTAGTAGTAGTAGCAGAGGTGTCGAGTAGTAGTAGTGTCGATGAGTAGTAATGATAGTAGTAGTAGTAGTAGTAGTAGTCGTCGTAATAGTAGTAGTAGTCGTAGTAGTAGCAGAGGTGTCGAGTAGTAGTAGTGTCGATGAGTAGTAATGATAGTAGTAGTAGTAGTAGTAGTAGTAGTGTCGCGTAGTAGTAGTAGTAGTAGTAGTAGTAGGGGCAGCAGCAGTTGCAGAGGAAACTACAACAGCAGCTGGAGTCGAATAGACGTCTTGTAACTGACTTCACAACTTGCTGAAGGATGAGACATCTAATAATAACCCTCTTTCACAGTTCCTGGCTGTTGTGCGCCGTTTCCCTGCAGATCTTATCACTAGCCTGCCGGCACGTGGAAATGTAGGATTGTCAGTCGCTGCGCCAGGTGCCCCGTGTAGTGGAGGGGAATTAACTCTGTCAGTCATCATCTCACGCACTCAGCTTTCAACCAATCGCGTACAGCCCTCGGTCCCTACTTCTGACGTCACGGGGATGAAGTTGCTGTCTACAGCAGAAACGCATTTGTCAAAGTTGATGGGGGAAAGTTAGTGTGGCTTACCTAGGAAAATACAGCACCCCACAATATGCGAGAAATAGTGCACTTACAAGCGGGCCAGTGTGGGAACCAGATCGGATCAAAGGTAAAACATGTTCTTTTGTCGTACGTTTAATGTTTTCTGACTGTTTTATGGATAGGGATATGCTATCTTATGTTACCCCATTCCTACGACGTCATGATGGCTGATAAGGGGGCGTCATTCAGGAATGCTAAACTCTTACTGCCACTGTGTCGCATCACATGTTTCCGAACGAACAGTGCATCATCGTATTTCATCTGTTTTAATCACATCCTCTAATTAAATACCCATCAGGGTATTAAGGACCTATATCACTATTATAACTTGCCAACATTTTGCATTTTCTTATTACTTCAAAAAGTCAAGTTTGAGTATTAACACTGAAACCATGCACGTTTCTCGGTCATAAAACTGATGATGCGTCAGCCTAAAATATGATTACACGTATGCACGTGGACATCAATTCTAATATAAGATATATGATATCCTGGTCGAATTGTGGCACGTGGATTTATAGCATACATTGGTGTCATATTTAATGCATATGCATTACTCGGTATATTGACATAGCGCATGTCAGTGATACAGGACAAACCCTGTTTTATAACGAAGTGCTTGGAATATGTATCTAATATATATACCGTTGACCTACATATATACAATCTCACACATTCGTGGTGGGCTGGTGTTTCCTGTCAGCGACGCAGATTGCTTTTGTTGGAAAGGGCCATTGTATTTTTTTAACTGGCAAACGTATTTCAGCACTACCCATACATACTGTCCTGAATATGATAACGTGATACACATTGCTGGAACACGAAGACATGGCTAGCCCTGCCTGATATGGAGCATCTGTGAGTGACAAGTGGTTTACGCCGCATTTAGCAATAGTCTGGCTATTGTATGGCGATCGGGGACACCGAATATAGATTTCACACATTGTACCCGTGTGCAGAATCAAACCCTACCCGTGAACAGCGAATGCTTTGACCAGTAGGCGTCCCATCTGTCACTCTCACTCTCTCACTTAATACTCGCGCTTGATTTATTTTTATGATAGAGAAAAAATACATCCCATGAGTCTATCACTACCATCCTGTAACGCTATCCCACAAGAAATCACTCCCGTGAAGACCCGGGGTAGAGTAGGGTCTTCAGCAACCCATGCTTGCTGTAAAAGGCGACTAAGCTTGTCGTAAGAGGCGACTAACGGGATCGGGTGGTCGGGCTCGCTGACATTGTTGATGCATGTCATCGTATCCCAATTGCGTAGATCGATGCTCATGATATCAATCACTGGATGGTCTGGTCCAGGCTCGATTATTTACAGACCGACGTCATGTAGCTGGAATATTGCTGAGTGCGGCATTAAACAACAACCAAATTACCAACCACAACAAATCGTGGCTTATGCGTATATTTTATACCACTGAATCATGCACCTGTACAGCTATCGAATAAGGATCAGTACAAAGCACTTACTGTGGTCATCTTACTTCGTTTAAGCCAGAACAGAATTAGCCAAGTAGACGTATGGACTTGAAAAGGTACATGTCCATAGTTTGATAATGGACTACTACAGTTTATGCAGTGATTAGATTATTAGTTTCCAGGTGTAGTCTACACTTTGGGTGATGAAGTGACGAAGTTTATGATGATAATGAGGAGGAGGAGGATGGTTGTCATTGTTTATTATGATAACGTATATCATTATTATCGTCACATCTCCCAGCGGACATTCTCCTAGGCATAAATAATGTCTTAATTATACCCATTGCGTCATATGGAGCTGCAGTCTTTTAGTTATTATTATCATCATCACCATCATCATCACCATTACCATTATTATTATTATTATAGTTCTGGGAAGTGATTGCTGACGAGCATGGTATCGACCCGACTGGCTCCTACCACGGCGATGCGGACAACCAGTTGGAGAGGATCAGCGTCTACTTCACAGAGGCTCAAGGTAAAGCCTGAAGACAAACACAAAGTCTAGGAAATCTCTTATTACACATAACATATCTCTCCTCTAAAGTTAAAACAATTCATGCTGATTCTAAGATTAAAACAATTTATTTTCCTGATGCTGATTTCATGTGGAATGGAGCCGGCTGGAGCTGAATAGACTTGCTTTTACATAAATCTAGAATGGGTTTGTTATTTATAAATCCACAGCAATGGTGCAGGACTTTAAGCCTTGGGCAACTGTCAAGTATAACCAAAATGTTGGCTCTCTCTCCGGAGCCGCTCCTCTCTTTGAGGTATTGTCACAAACCGCTGACTGTAATTCCCGGCATGCAGATGTTGGGAGATCGTGCGTTTCAGTAGCCACACATCCACGCGGTTGTTGGCGTCTGTGCATACATGCTTTTCAAAGTTAATTAAACAATATTTATTTTCGTTGTGGCCACAGAGAACGCAAAAATGTGTGTAATGATTTTGCGTAGTTACAATTATCAAGTTCCGTATGTATTATTTATGTCATTGTGTATTCTTTTGAAAATGCTGACATGCATGTATTCATCCTCGTACAGGAGCTGATAGACTTGCACAAGTCTCTAAGGCAATACTTATTAGTTTTAATAATAAGTTCTAGAGTATGTAAATAATAAGAACAAGTTGTCCCTATAAGAGACTGGAGTCCACATATCTAGACTTGCCTATTAGGAGGAAAGAATCACTACACATCCATCGATTATTCTTTCAGTACAGCCTTGGAGCGAGGCTAAGGTGCTGATAGATTGTTCTGTTAGTGAACAATTTTGAGTTTCTACCACAGACCTTTGACATGACCCTTAGTTGATGAATGGGGCATTGTCTGGCTTTGACTACGTGATGGCATTCGCAGACGTTTAAAGCATGTTTAGAGCGTTTTGAGGGGATAATCGTAAGCATATAATGTAAAAGTTCAAACGTTTATACCAGAGTCAACAAGTTACTTTTTGAGGGGTATTTCTCTATATCAAGACAAATATAGAAACAGCAAATGTCTGAAATAAAGTCACACTGTTCCACCTCTGACGGAAACAATGCCGGTCACGTGTTTCTGCCTGCCATCTGTTGGGGTCGGTCGCACAGGAACTCGTTATTAGTCAGTAAATAAAAATATATACCCCCTAAATGTAAGTAGAGAAAAGGAGCATCACTCGCCATATTGCCGGTTTGTTTACATTCGTTATCCAAGGCGATTTTTTTTATTAGTTTCAGTTTCTACAGTTTATTTCGCGAGCTGGGAAAATGTTACCAACCCCGAGCGGAAGTAGATTTCAAACGCGGGCAGAATCGAGCGAGCCACCTGATTGGCTGACCTACTTATGTCAAGTCAGCGTGAAAACAACAACACATATGCAACCCACGTGGGTTCAAAATGATAGCTTTGACTGAAGAACAAGTGTTTGCATGGAATTTGATCAAAGATGGACACAACACTCAAATCATTGGCCAGGCTGGCAAAGGAAAAAACGGTTCTTATCAAGGAAATTACGGAGAGATTGAGGAGAAATGGAAAACTGGTGTCTGTTACTGCTAGCACTGGTAAGGCTTCTAAACAGCTTGAGTGGAGACCTCTTAATGATTAGGCTGGGCTGAGTGGTTGAAGACACAGAAATCCTGACTTATATAAGATACTTCTTAGTGATGAAAAGAAGAATGTCTACAGGAGGAGTAAGGAGACTGATGTGCTGATGATTGATGAGATAAGCATGATCAGTAGAAACATATTTGAACAGGTAAATATGACAAGTATTATATGTATATACTCCAAACTTAACCATCTTCACAGTTCCATCACAAATCATTATGTTAATAGAGTTAAAAACTAGACATGTAATCCTCAACATACCATAACAAGGGTATTTTTTAACATGTTAAAATGAAGAAATATTCTCATGAATATGGCAAGTCACAAATTAATATACTTATTATAGTAGCTAAGACAATGTTTTTTTTCAAGTGTGTCATTACACTTTAAATACTGTTACTTATTTTTACTTATCTCCTCAAGACCCATGCCCAAAGAGTTATATTCTTTTGGAATATTTAATACATGCCTATTCCCACATTTCCTATTATTTTCTTGTTAACATATGCTCCATGTACACAATTTATACTGTTTAATTTCAGCTTGAATTCATATGCAGAATTAAAAGGAACCCAAGTTTGAATTTTGGAGGATTGCAGGTTGTGTGTGTTGGGGATTTCTTTCAAGTTCCCCAATATGCCAATGACTTGTACCAAGATGTACATGCCCATCAGTAGAAAATCTCACTTGTAAATATATCATGTTCCCATTACAGGATAATCCTGTCTGCCTTCCAACAGTTATAGAGTCTTTAGTTTGCTGCAGTACAAAATAGTCTTTTGGAATATTATCAGATATTGCAGCAAATTCAATGTTTTGTGTCTGTTCAGATCTCACATTGATGCCACGGTAAACCGTGATGTTTGTTTTTTTGTCCAATCACAAGGTTTTCAGTGCCTGGTTGTGGTGATATTTTGAAAAGCATTTTTTTTTATATTTTCCGACAAACACTTTTGATCTGTGACCAAAGTTGTCACAAAATTTCTGGAAAATCTCTTCAACTGGTGGGGCAGTCGGGTAGCCTAGTGGTTAAAGCGTTCGCTCGTCACGCCGAAGACCCGGGTTCGATTCCCGACATGGGTACAATGTGTGAAGCCCATTTCTGGTGTCCCCCGCCGTGATATTGCTGGAATATTGCTAAAAAAAAGCGGTGTAAAACCATACTCACTCACTCACTCTTCAACTGGTATAGTGCTTTTGCTATCTTCAACATACTTTTCATGTAACCTGTAAGAATGTTTCAAGAACTTTACATAACTGAAAATTGAATTTTTGTAACATTGCAATATAGCTGCCATTGGTAAAAATTCAGAATTTCATATTGTTATAATAATGGCACATCATGAGATTTGGGTGAGTTTGTGATATTCATATGATCATGTAATGTTGTAATTTACTTCTCAAATAGATTTATTACTTTTGCATTAATGATAAATATTAGCTTGAAATGTTCACTTTATTCATTTTCAATCAGCATGACCAGTATTCATAATGTGATCAGACACAGGCAATATACATGAAAATGTGCCTATTATATTAATATAGTGATGTATTGTATAACATTCACC
Source organism: Haliotis rufescens (assembly GCF_023055435.1). Taxonomy (NCBI): domain Eukaryota; kingdom Metazoa; phylum Mollusca; class Gastropoda; order Lepetellida; family Haliotidae; genus Haliotis; species Haliotis rufescens. The sequence goes on from NW_025963857.1 coordinate 7,023,056, forward strand.
AGCTAATAATAGATTAGCTTTAGATGACAAGTATATTATAAAATGAAAAACATATTCATAATAAATATTTACCATTTGAAGAAATTATCTGATGTCATTTTTTAGATGCTGCTGTCACTCCAGATAACTGTCTTCAAATATCGCGCTAATTTCTTTAATTAGAGCGCTGCGTATTTTCAGCCAATCAGGTGGCTCGCTCGATTCTGCCCGCGTTTGAAATCTACTTCTGCTCGGGGTTGGTAACATTTTCCCAGCTCGCGAAATAAACTGTCGATATTTCGGTAAGTAAGGGACATTAATCGAATGTCGATGACTTGTACATGTGGTGAAATGGTTTACAGTTTCTAATTGTCAATAAGCGTATAATAAAAAAATCGGTAATGGGTAATATTAGCCATATTCACACACTGAATAATACCGACCGACCACAGGAACTCGTTATTGGTATCCAAGGCGATTTTTTGGCAACAATGCAGTTTACCGGGCGCAGCCCGAGCTCTACCATCCGCTTAATTACCGCACTATAGAGCCACCGCTGTCTCGTTATACCGTTACCGTGCCTCACGCTCTGGTGACTCTCGCTTCACGATCCAACACCCGTTTTCGGTCTTAGGGAAACTTACACATCTTTACAATCAAACACCCATTCTCGGTCTTAGGGAAACTTACACGTCTTTACGATCCAACACCAGTTTTCGGTCTTAGGGAAACTTACACGTCTTTACGATCCAAAACCCCCTTTCGGTCATTAGGGTTAGCTTGCTTTGGGCAAGGGTTGGACATAAATTCTTACCTTACCTTACCAAGCGTTAATCCGGTTAATCCCATTGGTCGGTCATGTTGACATAAACAATTGCGGGTGTGGTTTCAAGAAACTACTACTCCCTTCCTTTGGTCGGTCGGTATTATTCAGTGTGTGAATATTGCTTATATTACCCATACCGGTTCACAGATGTAGTGTAAGAACGTTTCGTATTTGCACACGCGCATTGCAGCCATTAAAGCGGTTAAAGCGGATTGGTCAGATAAACAATCTAATTGTTTGCTAATCAACCGGAAGTAACCTGACGTCATACCGCTGCATTAATTCTGACGAACAGTGCGAAACGATACTTTGTTGTGACAAATGTGTTGACGTTGCCAAATTAGAACAAAAGTTGGGGTGAGGTGCCTTATTTGTTTTCGTTTTGAGAAAGACACATGGTGATGACGAATAGATGTGACCAAACCTTTAAAAGAAACTTTATCTTTCTCTCACATTTGTATAATGATATGCGTACATACGAAATACATAAATAATAATGAAATTATTGTTAAAAAATTCCTTACTGTAAATTATTACACTAAACATATTTGTTATTTGGCAACAATCATAAGAGGGAAACACGACCAGTCCTAGACTGGTTTATCTGCCCTAGAGTGCATGCGCTCCTCGCCTGCAGCTACTAGACGGCGAAGGGCAGGGTTCCATTCTAGCTCTATCCGACCTATTTCCCCATACAGCATTGCGCTGCTGTTAAACGTTGACCCATTTCCGTGAAGCGGGTCTGTCTGTCGAGAGGAATGGGGACAGGCCTACAGATATCGCTATGTGGGAAACGTTGACCTAGTTTCCGTGTAGCGAGATATTAGCACTTTTGGACACTGTGAATAATTGACGTGTAAGGCTACAGGAGGAAACATATTACCATCAGGGAGGTAACTCTCATAGAGAAGTATGGTTCTTGGTTAAAAATAACAAACGCAGTCACATCGTTGTGAGTTTCAATTTTAATAATATCTGCATGTCTCCACAGATCTACAATATAGAATAATATTAAAATGATGTAGCTATTACTTTGGAAAGATTCATTATGAAAAAATATTAATAACTTTACCACTGTAGATCAATGTCAACAGTATAATGTACACCACTATGAATGTGTCAACTTAATACCTCTTGTTCTTTGAAAACAATAACCAATGTTTCAGAAAGTCATTGTTGTGAAAACATAATGCTGGTAATTTTATATTATATTTGATATTATATACACATTTAATCTGAAATGTGCCCTATTCTCATTCCTGATTCTGAAGGTACCACATGCAAATTACGATTTGTTTTATCTTCTGGGATACACGTGTACACTTAGTGGCAGTACAGGTACTTGCATCAATGGGTAGGTATGCTACAAAATTTCTTTGCGCCGTGTTGATCCTTTGGATCCAAGTTATCGTGTACCTATTATTTTTAATGACGAGTAATATACAGAAACGCGCAGTGGAAAGAGGAATCAAGGATTATCGATCCCTAACGAATGAATGTTGTAAGACACTCGCTAGAAGCTATATGGGTTGCCACTTCTAGTTCAAACGAGGCAGGTGACCTCCTAGAAAAAAACACGTATTGTTAGATTAGTAACCATGCCACATCGTCAACTTTGCTGTCATACATTGGAAGCACTGTGTCGTAGATCTATATATCCTGCAGTTAAATATTGTTAATTTGAAGACTTTAGTCCTTTCGACCAGCGGAACTGTATCGCGTTCCCCTTATTTTAACTGTAGTGTCGACATTAGATCACTGGTTCAATGCCATTATTAGTTGTGCTGGGAACATACAGTTACGTGGTCATGAACTATTGCTTGTCCGCTGCCCTCGTGCTAAGCCTCGAGGTAGCTGGCTGCACAAATTATTGTGTAGCGTGCGCAGCAGGAGCAGGGGACCAGTCTACACAAACGATATACATTATCGAGTTAACAGGGTTCGAGACAACGAGATTTTACATGTATGCTGAATACCGTCAACGGTAGTCTGATCCTCGTAAATAAATTCTACACTAAGACATCTGTTAGATGAATTTAATATCTAAACCAAGACTTGTATCATATTCCCTGGTTAAATTGTTATATTACATGGGAAATCTATGCCCTAGCTCTAGACCCGTTCATTTCTCCAAGCTGCCGTACCGCTTGGCTAGAATAAACTGAATGTTTTGAATATGCGTGCCCCAAAACTTGTGACATAAAACAAATTTACAAAGAAATTGGCGCAATCGATTCTCTGAAATAAATACGTACAATTGCCCCAACTGTAGTCACAATTGGGGCAATCCTGAAGAAATGACAAATGACGATTATTCGAGGATTTATGGTACTCACAACCCAACAGTGTTCGTCACTCATTCACGCTCTGTTAACTATATCTCCTTGTGAACTTGTATTCGAGTACAGCAACATTGTACGCCGACTGACTAGATGGGCGTTATTATCTTGATTATAGTGATACAGGAATCCAGCATTCACGTATACAGAAGAGCATGAAGCGGAACACGTAAAGTCAGTTCGGGGAGTTTCATCGCATTCCAAGGCGTACGCTACACGTCCCTGGATCGCATCATGTCATCCCACGCTACATTCTCCTGTTGTGGTTTATCCGTGGGAATCGGGCATATTTGTCACTCATGGTTGTCGAGAGTGGCAGCGCTCACTTGTAAGGGGGTGAACTCTTTTGACAGGTCGACTGTCGTGAAACAAGAATGTTTAATTATAAACCCAAAGGCGATATCAAGCGATGAGGGACACCAGTAAATGAAACATGCTGAAGAGGCATATTTATCAATGAAACAGTGTGTGAAAAATGTGTATTACCCAATACGACATGACCTGTACTGTGAAATTATATTGATATTGATAGCGATAGCGATAGCGTTTCCAGTGTTTGTTGGTTTGTTGTTTTACGCCGCACTCAGCAATATTCTGGCTATGTGACGGCGGTCTGTAAATAATCGAGTCTGGACCAGACAATTCAGTGATTGACATCTTGAGCGTCGATCCACGCAATTGGGGTACGATGACATGCATCAACCAAGTCAGCGAACCTGACCACCCGATCCCCTAACGACAAGCATACCTTTTCCGACAAGCATGGATTGCTGAAGACCTATTCTACCCCGGATCTTCACGGGTCGCTTTTCCAGTGAAATTTTCAGGATTAACGAATCATGGTGTCCCCAGCCATAATATTGCTGGAACATTGCTCAAAGCTTCGTAAAACCAGACTCACTCACTGTAGTTCTATTATTGTGAGGTGAGGTGAAAAAAGTGTTTAACGTTGCCTTCAAGATTGTTGCACTAATACAGTGACGTGCATGTGTGTGCGTGCGTGTGTGTCTGTGTGTATGTGTGTGTGTGCAAAGAGGATAAGATTGTTTCGATTATGTTCAGTATGGCATACCCACGCATCAGCCTCGAGCTTACTTTAGGAACTAGCTTATATAGAGTTTGCCGTATATAGTTCTAGGTTATCTCCCCTTTCAGCCGTACATATTGAACCCGGATAATCTGGACATTACTGTTCCCAGGAAACTCGTCCTCATTAACAAATGTCCGGCATAACGAATCTTTTCCGGACAAACGGGGTCCCAACTTGTATATGTTTACGAATAAGCGCCAGGCAGACCAGTGATTGATAGCATGAGCAGCGGACCACGCCGTTAACTTGAATTAAACCACCCGTATATATGTTCTGTCTATTTTCCACAGGTGCGAAATATGTCCCCAGAGCAGTTCTTGTTGACCTTGAGCCCGGCACCATGGACGCAGTCCGGTCCGGCGCGTTCGGCCAGCTTTTCCGACCAGACAACTATGTGTTTGGACAGACGGGAGCCGGCAACAACTGGGCCAAGGGACACTACACAGAGGGCGCTGAACTCGTGGACGCTGTTCTAGATGTTGTCCGCAAGGAGGCGGAGAGCTGTGACTGTCTTCAGGGATTCCAATTGGCACATTCCTTGGGAGGGGGCACTGGGTCTGGGATGGGCACCCTCCTCATCAACAAGATTAGGGAGGAGTACCCGGACAGAATCATGACAACATTCTCGGTCGTGCCATCCCCAAAGGTAAAGGATAGACACATTGAGTGCAACTTATCCGCTTCTATGTTCCAGTCATATAACGATGGTGACAGCAATAATGGGATTTTCATCTCGGCTATGCAAAAGATATAAGATAAAAGATAATATTCGTCACATTAATCTGAATATGAACATTGAATACCGGTAAATTTAGTTTCTGTTGCCAGTTGTATGTTTTGACCATACTTGGATGTTAAACAGTCATATATGATAGACTTGTAACGAACTTCTGTCAAACCATCGAAGCCATGTCCTGACTTGGATAAATCATGTATCATGCCTACTCCTACAGGTGTCCGACACAGTTGTGGAGCCATACAATGCCACCCTGTCAGTCCATCAGTTGGTTGAGAACACAGACGAGACTTTCTGCATCGACAACGAGGCTCTGTACGACATCTGCTTCAGGACCCTAAAACTGACCACACCTACCTACGGTGACCTCAACCATCTGGTTTCCGCCACCATGTCCGGAGTGACCACATCCCTACGGTTCCCCGGTCAACTGAACGCTGATCTCCGTAAACTTGCAGTCAACATGGTGCCCTTCCCCCGCCTTCACTTCTTCATGCCAGGGTTCGCTCCCCTCACCTCCAGAGGAAGCCAAAGTTACCGCGCCGTGTCAGTACCCGAGCTCACCCAGCAGATGTTCGATGCCAAGAACATGATGGCTGCCTGTGATCCCCGTCACGGTCGCTACCTGACAGTGGCTGCCATGTTCCGTGGCCGCATGTCCATGAAGGAGGTTGATGAGCAGATGCTCAACATCCAGAACAAGAACAGCAGCTACTTCGTTGAATGGATCCCCAATAATGTCAAGACTTCCGTTTGTGACATTCCACCAAGAGGACTGAAGATGTCGGGAACCTTTGTGGGAAACAGCACCGCCATCCAGGAGCTGTTCAAGCGCATCTCCGAGCAGTTCACAGCCATGTTCAGGAGAAAGGCTTTCCTCCATTGGTACACTGGCGAGGGCATGGACGAGATGGAGTTCACTGAGGCCGAGTCCAACATGAACGACTTGGTGTCCGAGTACCAGCAGTACCAGGATGCTTCTGTTGAAGAAGAACTATACCTCGAGGAAGAGGCGGAGACCCAAGAATATGCTTGATCTACAAGACTTCCACGATAATTCTAAGTACAAATGTCCCATTTTCGATCACGAACGTTGATACAACTTAACTTCGTTTATCCGACATTCTCGTTAATCCGACGTAATCATATGCAACCAACCATGTCGGATTAACGGGACTTGACTGTACAACACTCATTCTTCTTCACATTCTGGCATTAATGGAGAGACAATTCAAGTGTGCGTGTACTACGTGCAATCCTATTTGTACACATTTCATGATATGATTTGTGAATTCTTTAAATGTAAGGGCGTACTGTTGTTGCATTAAGACTTAGAGAAACTAAAATGTTAATCCCTTAATTCTTCGAGCATACGGTCGTTCACTTTAGACTCTTGTTCTTACTGTATAATGGTCCATCTTTCCCTAAGTCTAGGGTCCCCTTCCATAAAGCGATCTTAGCGCTACGATTGTTAAAGTATGGGAGTTACGACCGACTTAGCGTTAAGATCGCTTTGTGGAACGAGCCCTGCGGTCAACCATCACAGTGATCGCAGCGGTGACATCGTTGTAATATATGTGAGTGAGTGGGTATGGTTTTACCGTCGCTTTAAGCAATATCATGGCGGGGGACACCAGAAATGAGCTTCACACATTGTACCCATGTGGGGAATCGAACCTAGGTCTTCGGCGTAACGAGCGAACGCTTTAACCACTAGACTACCCCACCGCCCATGTAGGTGGTGTGGACATGAATACACGTGGGTATACACTAGTTGTGTATTCACATCCTTGACCCATGCTCCTATACATCCATGACGCATGCTCCGATATGTACACTGCACGTTTTAAGGAGTCTATATACGACGCTCTTGCGATATATACCCAAGGACCCAAATATGGGAACACATAATTATGGCGAATAATTATTCTAAACTTATTCTAAAATGTTTCAAATGTAAATTTGTGTCAGTGAGAAATAGAAGTGATGATTTTACTCCATTGCCATCTAATGTTCGGGTACTTCCGGAATATTAATCGAAACACTTCGATGCTTCCCGTAAGAGCCGTTCCTTACTTTTTCCATCATTGTACAGTGAAATCTCATTTATCCGGACAGACGCCCAGAATAATGAATCACTGTTACATAGCAATTTAATTCAATAATAATAAGACGTTCCTACCAGTGATCGTCCATGAGGCGTGGTGTCCAGATTAACGAGTTTGCACTGTATCTAACTGACTAAGCTTACTCTCGTATATCTCTTTTAACACCACACATTTAGCTTATAAAAACCTAACCGTTTAGTTTCAACTAAAAGCAAGAATGTATACAATTTATGCTATATTGGCAATTCATTCACATCACATCACATACAACTTACACTGTTAAATGGTTGGTTGTTGTTTACAGGTTCCAGTTTTGTTTCAACTCAAACACGAATAGATACAATTTTTATTGCTTTAGGTGAGGTTTAGGTGAGGCGAGGTGAAATGGGGTTTAACGTCGCGTCCAAGATTATTGCAATTATATAGTGACGTGCATGCACGTGTGTGGCTGCTTGTACTAGTACGGACTGATGCCGATTTATAGTGCTAGCCCACTGAGATACCATGCCTCAGTTTAACATGAATACCCTACTCAGACACAGTATGCTGACACCGAGCCGACCAGTCCTTGTTTTTGCCCCTAAATGCCGAGCGCCAGACAGGGTAACAACAAGTACCATCTTTTAACGTCTTTTGGTAATACGCGGCAGGGGGTCGAACCCCGGACCTCCCGCTCTCCGGGCGGACGCTCTACCACTAGACCACGGAGGCGGTCCAGTTGCATGTGTACTATCTCATGAATACGTAAGGTTGAGGTGTGTTAATTTTAACATTATTGTTGTTACCATGAAACATGTTTCTATTTAATGATGAGTCAGTATATTGCTCAACATCACGTTTTTCTATGATTTGTTTTCGTTGTTGGAACAAAACTGTAATGTATTGTTAAGCCTGGGAAGTATTAATGTTTTGTTTAGTACATGTGAACAGACATCTTCCCGAGGCAAGGGAGTTAACTGACTATCAAAGTCCAGTTTCCACCCTTGCCGAACTAGGCTGGTATTATGGAGTTAATTTTGGCTGGACTGACGAGTTTATGCATAGTCCAATCAAAATCGCGCAACGAAATCGAAATCCGGTTCGTAAACTGTCATGCAGATTTTGGTCGATTTCAGGATTTGCAAAGCATGTGCATCGCCAACTCTTTGTTTACAGATATTTTCCAAATCTTTTCATGTGTTTAGTCAATGTGCTCATGTAATTTGATGCACTTCGCGATGTAAGATCAATGTTATCACAATATAGATCTTGATTATCGATCAGATCTTCTTGACTGGGCAGCGCCATTTTGTATGAAGCAAATGCAAGCGATACAAGGGGTGGAATCTCATTGGTCCATAGGAGAGGCTTAGAGGGGACATCACTCGTAATAGCCACTAGCCTATTTCGGCAAGGGTGGAAACTGGACTTTTAAAGTCAGTTGACTCTCTTGCGTCGGGAAGATGGTGAACATACAGTTGTTGAGACCTGTTGTTAAACATTTTGTTGTTCAGTGTAGTATTGTTTAGATGTTTGTTCCCCAGGTGATACGGTTTTGGATTGTTTGGTTGTTTTACACCCAGTACTGTTGATGAAGGGTCAGACACCCAACATCCTTTTGCCCTTTAAATAGAAAATATTGTAATCGCTTACGAAGACACATCCTCGACTATCCAGGCCATTAATATCCATTATATTATGATAATTATCCTGGGTCCAGTCGTCACCATGGTTTCGTTTCGGATGTGACGTAACCATCTTTATCGCTCCTAGAGCACAGAATTCGTCTCGCTGAGGTGAGTAATTTTATTGGACGTCCCCTTTTGCGTCGTGTCATACGAAACGGGCTGATAGTAAAGCTGTGGCGAAAGGGTCCAGGATATATGTCATCACAGAATGTATACATAATACCCTAGATAATTGAGAAGACTGGGATATATGACAAGTCTGATGACTATCAAGAGTGAGTATTGTTTTACGCCGCTTTTAGCAATATTCCAGCGATATCACGGCGGGGCCACCAGAAATGGGCTTCACACATTGTACCCATGTCGGAAATCGAACCCGGGTCTTCGGCGTGACGAGCGAACACTTTAACCACTAGGTAACCCCACCACAGACAGATATATCAAGAAATAATGTGTCGATTGATACTTTATGTTTTATAAACCTTCAGTCCGGTTATCGGTTACGAAGTCAAAAATATCGGACAAGAAACATGTGTGTCAAGAGAATACCTATCCTTTATAAATACCCATATATGCCATGCATTATTCCAACAGATTATTACTGTTAATTGCATTGTAAATAAGCCTTGCTATGTTTCACGAACATCACATAGTGTTTTGTTCTGAAACTGAAATTGTTTAGAGTTGATTTGATTGTTTGCAGACACGCGGATCGCTGTGTCAATCAATGTTAAAGGGAAGTAACTGTACCTCTTGTTGAAATGTCCTCGTAATGCCAAAAGCCTTGTGTTTACGTGGGTTTTCGATGAATTAATTGTTGTGGTTGTGTGTGGAATTTTAAATAATAATTAAGGAGATAATTTCGAGATAATGTATCATGTCAAGTTGTGTAAAGGGTGACCAAACAAATACAAATCATGTTATATGATACGAACCCGTATTCATGTTATATGTGTTATTTTGATATAAATGCTTAATATGATATTTGTCAGATTCACCAATTGATAAGAGGTGCTCATACATTTTTTGCAAAACGTTTCACATTTAACAACTATTTTTAAGCAAGTATGCTATTCCTAGTCATAATATAGGTAAAACTTGTATTTTCTGGACAGTAAAGGTTTATTATCGATCCATTTGTCTCTCCTGTTGTCTGTTATAAACTGGGACCGTCACGGTTGTCTAGTGGATGGAACTGAAGAATGGTGGTTCGATCCCCGGCCGCGTCATACCAAAATACCTTAAAGATGGTACTTGTTGTTGCCCTGCCTGGTGCTTGGATTGGTCGCTATATCAGTGCAATAATCCAGAACGCCACGTTTCACCTCGCATGTTACATAAACTTCAGACTAAAACCACCTTAGACACACACACACACACACACAAACACACCCCTCCCCCGAGTCTGGACCAGACAATCCAGTGATTGACATCATGAGCATCGATCCACGCAATTGGGATACGATGACATGCATCAACCAAGTCTGCGAGCCTGACCATCCGATCCCGTAAGTCGCCTCTTACGTCAAGCATAGCCGCCTTTTACGGCAAGCATGGGTTGCTGAAGACCTATTCTACCCCGGAGGTTCACGGGTCTGATCCTCACCTATGACAGCATTGCAGTTTTGTGTCTGGTGGGGAGCATGAAGTTGTACATTAAGGGCGGTCGGGTAGCCTAGTGGTTAAAGCGTTCGCTCGTCACGCCGAAGACCCGGGTTCGATTCCCGACATGGGTACAATGTGTGAAGCCCATTTCTGGTGTCCCCCGCCGTGATATCGCTGGAATATTGCTAAAAGCGGCGTAAAATCAAACTCACTCACTCACCGAGTTCATTAAACCAGCAGGAAGTGGTCTCTGTCTTATAGGCTTTTGGAAACAATGTATCAAATTTGTTTTACGTTGCATTGGTTTTGTTTGTTAAAGGTAATGTGAGACATAAATTGAACTCTATTATAATAAAATGCTCTTTCCTACTGGTTACTCAAACGTGTCATGTCATCATGGTTACATACTACCGTGCGAAAGCGATGTCAACGTTGTCACGCAATTACGACTTTTTTCACAAGGACGTACCTTTGTCATGTAGAGCAAATCTGTCTTACATCAGAATGAGTTTAACGTAGCCTTGCTCCAAGGCTGTAATGGATGATAAGTCCATGGATGTATAGTAATTGTATCCTTATAATAGGAAAATCTAGAAAAGCGGACAGTACATCCAAGGAAGCGAGTCTTTTAAGGGGACAATTTGTTCTTACTGTTTATTGAAATTATGAATAATTATTGCCCTAGAGACTTGTGCAAGTCTAGGTTTAAGGTCGTCGTGAGCAGTGTTTCTATTCAGCACAAAGCTTACATATTTCAGTTATATGACGGCGTGTCAGCTGAATGTGTGAAGGCAACCATCTGTTTGTTTGTTGTCTGACCCCGCGAACAGCAATATTCCAGCTGTATTACGGCGGTTTGCAAATGATTAATCAAGTCTGGACCAGTCAAACCAGTGGTTGATACAATGAGCATCGATCCACGCAACTGGGAAACGATGACATGCATTCAAATAAGTCATTCAGCCTCCGATCTGTTTAGTCGCCTCTTACAACAAGCATAGGTTTGCTGGGAATACCTCTATTCTTACCCGGAATCCCCAATGGTGCAGCCCAGGGTTATGTAGGACCTTGAACCTTTATCACTTGAATCAGACCCACAAGCATGGGTAAGGTATACACCGACGATAATAAAGACATCGTTTCAGATAAATGGCTTTATTGAAGACATCATAATTATTTAATGGGTACATGTTGGTTGTTCACAAATATAAGTTACTGAATTCCCAACCACCTCGATAAACTTGACCTGAATAGTTTTCACAACAGAGACCGAGGTGCGTCAGAGGTCAGAGCACAGATATGAACTAGACAAACATACAGAAGATCACAGCGTTCAGCGAAACATATTTGAAGTCAGTTTATGATTTGCATATTTTATTCTGCTGATGTTCACTAAACCTATAAAAAATAAAATCCGACCCAGAAAAAATTTGAAACAACTTACGTTGCCATAACTGGTATAAAAAGATTAATAACAAAAATAAAAAGCCGTGTTATGCATGATTTCAGTATGTCATAAACAAAGTATGGCACGCATCTTCTGTCACGCTTAATCCGTAAATATTTTGTTCATATTTCATAGAAACAAACATAATTATTTAACCATTAACCAAAAGTCCCATGCATTTATATCTGCAGTTCGTTTGGATCATATTTTAAAAAGCGTACAGTTTGTAGGTCGTGTCGAAAGTATCCTCGTGTCATGGAAGTTCGATCATTTACGAAAAGTCGCTGAATATTCATAGAAACATTCATATAATCTTTTTTTCAAATATCTTACCTGTGAACGTGTTTATTTATGACAAACATTTCCCAAATCCAGGTATTTCCATTGAAATTGCCACTCGCGGCACCAATAACTTTAATTTTTGTTAAACTATGAGCAAATGCGCTTATTTCTGTCAGTGGAATAAGATTCAGTTGATTTCTGTTATAACGCTACGATAGGGATTCAAAACAGTGGAAATAGAACTTTCCCATCGACTTACTGTACTAGTTCTGAAGTTGTATTTGAGCAGAGGCCATATGCCGGAATATGGTCTCTGATTTGAGTAAGGTGATTATGATTCGTTTTCTTTTAATATTTCCTCACAAGAGTCCGTTTTGTTCTTCATTTTCGGAAAAAATATTTCTCTCTTCTAATGAAAATAAGCAAAAGTAATATGAGATGCGATCACGTGCGCTATAACGGGGAGTTGGCGACAATATTACCCATTGGTCTTCGGCGATAACTCGGAAGTGACCCAGAAAAGAGTGAAAGGGGAGAGTTTCTTCCCTTGGAAAATATGGCCAGTGTGACATGTATTTTAAAGTCTGGTATTTTGACTGCCAGATTATCGCCGTCATCCATTTCAACTAAGCAATGGTTACGCTGTCTGTTACCACAGAAATCAAATCCTGCATTCAGGGACAAGTTCCGCCCAAATGTTCGGTATGACATGCGTGATGGAGTAAACATGAACACATGTGGACAAGGTTCTCGTCGTGAACGGTGAAGGCTCCGTGCACGAACTTCGGAAGGCGAGTTCTATTTTGTTTGTTTGTAGGATTCGACGACGAGAACCTTGTCTGCGTCAACATGCAGTGTTAGAAATCGAAAAATGCAGTCGGTGCAGTTGTCAGAATTGAATAATATCACAATTCTGCAAATGAATGTGTTGATAGCTGCGACCTGATTGTTTTATTTCAGTAAACTAATCATCCTAAAACTAAAAGCTGAAATATGAGCGTATACCTGTAACGTATTTTGTTGTATTATTTAGTCTGTAGTGAACCATGAATTATTTTACACTGCATAGAATAAGAAGCAAACCACAGTGCTTGTAACGCAAAAAATAGCAGCTATAAGATTTATCGTAGCAACCAGTGTCAACTAGATATAAACTTTATAGTATACTGACATTGGGGGTGACCATATATCTTATAGCTGCTATTGTTTGCGCTACAAGCCCCCGACAAGCAAACCAGTGTGATCATTCCTGATTTAATATCAGAAATATAACAAAAGCCAGGTCACTCAATCCTTTGAGTGAGTGAGTGAGTGAGTATGGTTTTACGCCACTTTTAGCAATATTCCAGCAATGGGCTTCACACATTGTACCCATGTTGGGTATCGAACCCGGGTCTTCGGTGTGACGAGCGAACGCTTTAACCACTAGGCTACCCGACCACCCCAATCCTTTGAAGATCCAGGGTAGAATATGTCTTCAGCAACCCATGCTTGCTGTAAAAAGAGGCGACTAAGAGGATCGGGTGGTCAGGCTCACTGGTTTGTTGTTTAATGCCGCACTCAGCAATATTCCAGCTATATATATGACAGCGGTCTGTAAATATTCAAGTCTGGACCAGACCATCCAGTGATTAATATCATGAGCACGAATCCACGCAATTGGGATCGATGACGTGCATCAACCAAGTCAGTGAGCCTGATCACCCGATCCCGTTAGTCGCCTTTCACAACAAGCATAGTCACCTTTAACGGCAAGCATGGGTTGCTGACGACCTATCCTACCCCGGATCTTCACCGAAGTGGTAAACGTCTTAAGACCCTGCATCACTTCGGGCTTTCCTCACACATTCAGCTGACACGCCGTGATATAACTGGAATAATGTTAAAAGCAGCGTTAAACGGAACTCACTCACTCACTCACTATATCCCTGCTTGTCACAGCTGCTGAATGAAGTGAGGTACGTGTATTGTCATGATTATTTGTGCTACATTAATGAGATAATTGTCCAAATAAATGAAGGTTTTTGTGAAATGTGTATAATCAATTCAGGTGCCTGTGCAAAGAAACTAAACCAAAATTGTTTTTTGAAATTGTTTATTCCTGGAATTATGACTTCATACGGTCCATATAATCATGGCCATATCTGTTTGTCATGTTAATGGCACATTGACATTTTGTCAGGGCTCAAGTTAGCTGTATATAATATGCACCAGTGCATCCTATTACTTAAAAACACAACCTGCTATTTTTGGCAATTGTTTGATAGGCATTACAACTTCTTTATTTACCATGTTTACTGTAAAGGCGATGTTTTGGTGTAGATCCTTATGCGGTTGTCAAGCAAGGCTGAATGATGAACATGGTGCTGAATATATATAGTCGGTGGGGCATTAACAGTAGAGGGTTAATAGTTTAATAGGGTTAATAAACAATTGCATACATGAGTGGGATAACATGAGTAGGTAAGGTAATGACAACAGAAGGATAATACTGTAACAACATGATGGACAGAGAACACATTTTTTTTGTCTCCCTAGCTCTTTCTTTTCTACACAACAATGATCTTGGATCACATTCAATACCTATAAGGTATATTTATCATACTACATCAATAATTTCCGTGTTATGTGTAATTTGTCAGGCTTTCATGGACTTGACATCATCAAACTGGGTGTACTTTAAGATTATGTCCGCATGTTCCTATTACGCTTTACAGCAAAATGTCATTAATTTATGTGACACAGGCAGCAGACAAGCCTATGTTTCAACTTTGATAAATTTATGGTACCAGGGTCAACCTGGTTTTGTTTGATGCAACCTGATTTTGTTTGATGCAACTGGTTTTTCATGTCAACATCCACAAGTAAAATCAAGTTCCTTAAGGCTTAAAAAAATAAAAGAATTGGTTCTCAGGCAATGACTTTTAAAACTAGAGTTGTTGTTTTTTGTTTTTTTTCTGTTTGTTCAAACTAGTATGTTCCCAAATAAACAGTTGTGTACCATCAACCTGGGAAAGGGCCTCCCTATATAAACAAGCATACAAACTCCTATTGCCGCCATGACCATAACATCTTTTACAAAAAATTGAAATAAAAGCGAAACGTGCAGCAGACTTTATGATCTGATGATGATGCGGGCGGTGCCTGAGAACCAAGACTATTATTTTTTTTAGCCTATATCTAGCCGTTTGTTCAACCTTTATTTACAGGTTCTATTCAGTCCGTAGAGTGTCACTGCAAGTTAAAGCGAATGGAGTGGATTTTCACTGTGAAAAATGTGGCAGCGGGGATCATACTGTCCTCTTACTACCTGGAGCCCTGGGTAGGTTGGATCCAGTTTCCATGGTTACCTTGACGTTGTGCTACTGCTAGATGTTGTCTTCAGGGGGCACAGGTGTTCCAGTTGTATAGAGGGCTGGGTTCTCTGTGCTGATGCACACCGGCAGAGCTCCAGATAAGCTTTTGGTGTTGTGGGTATTTTACCCCTGCATTTTGAAATCACTGGGTATCAGTAATTCTATCTGAGTATTCAAATTTCTGTTACCCACTTGTTTTTACACATGTGGGTATTTAAGTTAAATATTTAGAAACACTATTCATCTAGTCCCTGCAAACTGGTGTTGTGTGGGTTCGAGAGCTTGATAGGACTAAAAAATACCACGATACTTCCACAAGAAAGTGTGATGGCAAATGATCATGATGTAACTGTCATCGTGGAGCTTGGCAAGGTTGACGGAATGCCCGTTTATAATTTCAAAATAAGTTGCTGATTTGCCAATCGAATACACAGGGTTGCTTCACAATATTTTGATGATACGCACAAGTTTTATTTTTGTAGCGTATCTGTAATGTTCGTTGCATATTTGATACGCTTGGATATTATTTTACTGCGTATTCTCTGCATTTCTGATGCGTATTTTACGCAGATACGCAGCTTATCTGGAGCTCTGCACCAGAATCCTATGATCTTAGGTTTGAGTCCAAGATTTCTGTGATTGATTCTTGCTTTTTGTTGTTGTTTTTTTAAACATATAAGACCAGCATCACATTGGTCTTCCCACCCACATTGAGCTGACTCACAGTGAAAAGACTGATACTGTTCAAAGCAGCATTACAGCCCCACTCACCCGCCCTGTCAGTCCTTTTAATTTGTTTAATGCTGATAGGGTGTTTTAATCCTCCATTAATATTTTTAGACAATATTTCAAACCTAATATAAGTTATTCCTCTCCAAAGGATTCCGGGACAGAATAGGTTCCCAGTAACCCATGCTTATTGTAAGTATGACCTAATAAGGTGAAAGTTGTAACAGTTTGTGATCTGACTGATTCTGTGTCACCATTCCTCAATGGTGAGAATAGTTGTTCATCATATTAACCACTGGTTTGCCTGTACCCAACTCGATTGTGTAGTTTATTGTGGTTACCATGTTGATGTCTCACTGAGAACACTACTTGCTCACTCACTCACTCACTCACTCACTCACTCACTCAATTTCAGGCTGTACCAAGACAGATTTTGATCCCCAGCTGGAGAAGATGAATCAAGAGAAGTTCACAGTTTTTGGCTTTGATCCTCGGGGTTATGGACGCAGTATACCCCCCCAGCGTGACTGGCCACTCGAGTTCCTTCAGCGAGATGCAGAGGATGCTGCTGCTGTCATGAACGTGCGTACAGAGTTTCAGATCGGTTCATTTTCTTGGACATTCGCTCATTGTCAGTCAAAATGTCCTGAATTCTTTTCAAAATTTGGTAATATTATTGAAGAATGTCCTATTGAAAGTTGCTAAATCATGAAAATGTCCCAATGTCATTTACTTGAAGGAAGAAACGGTGGGGTAGCCTAGTGGTTTGTTCGTCACATGGTACAATGTGTAAAACCCATTCTGGTGTTCCCTGTCGTGATATTGCTGGGATATTTCTAAAAGCAGTGAAAACCTCACTCACTCACTCACTCACTCACTCACTCACTCACTCACTCACTCACTCACTCACTCACTCACTCAAGCAAAATCACTCACTCGTGATTACACTGGACAACCATGTAAGATATTCAAGTCCCATCCTATTGTTAAAACCACAGTTCCTGTGATGGGTCCAACTGATAGCAAGGAAGGATGTGGTGCGCATCCCATTTTTGTCCAGACATCTTGTGTTTGAACCTGTGTCCGTCGCTGTACCACCCTTCCTCCGGCCTCCCCATCCTCTTTTCACCCCTTCAACCTTGCATAGGTTCCTCAACAGGGTTTGGTCTGGCCTTTACCGGTACTCCTTAGACTGGTGAAAATCAGGAAGGACTAATACATGTATTCATCTCCAATGATCTAACTAAAGCACCAGTATGAATTGAGCTTTAGGCCACACAATTTTTTATTTTTGTTTCACAGGCCCTCTGCCCCTACTGAAAAGCACCTGGAAAAGCAATAAATTGAAAATAAAAATAATTATTTTTATTTGGTCTGCTGCTCGTAATATAGACCCTCTTATACAACATAGAACTAACAGGATCAGGTGGTCAAGCTCGCTGACTTCGTTGATGCATTTCATGGTATCCCAATTGCGTAGATCGATGCTCATATCAATCACTGGATTGTCTGGTCCAGGCTCGATTATTTACAGACCGCCGTCATATAGCTGGAATATTGCTGAGTGCGGAGTTCAACAAACAAACAAACAAACAAACAAATCTTATACAACATAAATTGCTACATATAAATTCCATGTCTACATCACGATCAGTGATGAATAAATATATGATTGACATAGCTATTTATTTACATTTCGACTGACCTTGTGTGGAAATGCTTGAATAAATCTGTGAAACATAAAGTTAAAAAGTGTGGCCTTACTTGATTCTGTGTATCCTTGATCACTGATTACATACCTTCGTTCTTAACTAGAGCTCTCCTTTTTAAGGATTTAACTGATGTCATATCATTGCACCTGTTCAGAAACCTTTTAGCCTCTTATCATGATTAAATGGCGGCGGTTTGGTAGCCTAGTGGTTAAAGCCTTCGCTCGTCACGCCGAATATCTGGGTTCGATTCCCGACATGGGTACAACGTGTGAAGCCCATTTCTGGTGTCCCCCGCCGTGATGTTGCTGGAATACTGCTAAAAGCGGCGTGAAACCATACTCACTCACTCACTCACTCATGATTAAATGGGGATTTCAATGTTACAGTGAAGAAACTCATGGTCTATGTAATGCATATCTTCCAGACTCTCGGGCAAAAGAAGTTTTCCGTCCTTGGCTGGAGTGATGGCGGGATAACGGGTTTGATCCTGGCCGCGCGACACCCAGAACTGGTGCAGAAGCTGGTCATATGGGGATCCAACGCCTACATCACTGAAGAGGACATGAAGATGTACCGAGGTACAGAGCTGTGTCCGTGGAACACAAGTGCACATCTTCCTGAGGCAAGGGAGGTAACTGACTTTAAAAGTCCAATTTCCACCCTTGCCGAACTAGGCTGAAATTATGGGGTTATATTTTGGCTTGACTAATCAGTCTTTGCATAGTCCAATCACAATCCCATAGAGAAATTGACATCTGGTTCATAAGCAACATGGCAACTGCCGTGCCGAATTCGTTCAATTGCAGGATTTGCAGAGCGTCAACAGATATTTTCCAAATGTTTTCATGTTTTTAATCAAGGTGCACAAGTGATGTGCACTTCACGAGGTAAAACCCGTTTTATTGAAATAAAGATCTTTATTATCGATGAAATCATCTTGACTGGGCACCATCATTTTGTTTGAAGCAAAAGTAAGTGATATGAGAGTTGGATTTGTCAGTAGTGGGGGCATAGAAGGGGACATATATATCGTTATAGCTAATGGTGGCGCTACGATCAAGCCCAGAAATTCCAGCCTAGTTAAACTACTTTTAAAGTCAGGTAACTCCCTTGTGTTGGGAAGATGTCCTACACAGCACCTACCACAACACCCACCTCCTACCTATCCCCCCTCCCCCACCCTTCCTTGCCTTTATGCCACCCATGTGCCTACTACCCCGCCCACCCTCCAGTTTACCACCCCAGCCCTTACCCCTTTATAAATTCCTGGAACCATCCTTAACCTGACGTTACATGTTACAACTGAATGTTCCGGACAGTCCATTGTATGATTTGAGGGGTGTTGGTTGCTCTACTAATGCAATGTGGTGCCTGCAGCTGTGGAAAATGTTGACAAGTGGAGTGCGAGGATGAGGGAGCCGTTTGTCCAGGTGTATGGGGAAGAGTACTTCCGGCGCCAGTGGAGCGGCTGGGTCAAGGCATACAGTAAATACTTCACAGACAATAAAGGTATGTACGCACTCAGAGGGAGTGAGTGAGTTCGGTTAAATCTTGTTCTTAACAGTATTCATGTATGTCATAGTGCTGCTTTATGTGGGAGGAAAGTATGCACATCTTAGATGTTTACCACTTTGGTGATACCCATGAATAATTGGTATGGTACTGAGATACCCATGAATATTTGGTATGGTACTGAGATACCCATGAATATTTGGTATGGTACAGAGGTACCCATGAGTATTTGGTATGGTACAGAGATACCAAAAAAACATATTCAGGGTGAATCTGGGATTCAAACCCACATTCAAAGGCACACCCAAGGGATAAAACCCTGGACAGCTGCAGCTGCTTTATAGACGACTGGGCCACCCATGCCCCAAGTCTTTTATTCAGTTCACGTCAATTAATCATATACCAGACCATGAAGCTCTGGGCTAGAACAGATCTTCAGCAAGCCATGCTTGCCGTAACAGGCAAGTATGCTTGTTGTAAGAGGCGACTAACGGGATCGGGTGGTCTGGCTCGCTGACTTGGTTGATGCATGTCATCGTATCCCAATTGCGTGGATCGATGCTCATGATGTCAATCACTGGATTGTGTGGTCCAGACTTGATTATTTACAGACGGCAGTCATATAGCTGGAATATTGCTGAGTGTGGCATTTAAACAACAAACAAATAATCATATACCACCTATTCTTCCCAAAAAGTAAGTAATTAGGGCGACCAGGATTCAAACCCATGATGGGGCGGTCGGGTAGCCTAGTGGTTAAAGCGTTCGCTCGTCACGCCGAAGACCCGGGTTCGATTCCCGACATGGGCACAATGTGTGAAGCCCATTTCTGGTGTCCCCCGCCGTGATATTGCTGGAATATTGCTAAAAGCGGCGTAAAACCATACTCACTCACTCACTCAAACCCATGATCATTGGTGCAACTGTGCAGAGCGAATGGTTATGCCTTAGACGACAGGGCCACACATGCCCCCCCTAAATGACAATGAGAAATTAAAGGATAACAACAGCATCTATTTGCCAGTTAAAGGGGCCGTGGGGTAGTCTAGTAGGTAAAGCTTTGCTCATGCAGCAAAACCTCATTCACACACTCACTCAGTTTCACTCACTCACTCTGTCAGGTGACATCTGCAAGTCGGAGCTGAAGAACATCACGTGTCCGACGTTCATCCTCCACGGAATGAAGGACCCCATGGTGGCAGCAGAGCACCCTGTGTATCTCAGCAAACATATAAAGAACTCCAGGTTTGTCATCTCTAGATCATTTGAACGCAGGATGTCTATGCATAACCACTTTTCAAATTCTTGAGGGTTTCATGAGCCACAGGAATTCACATTCTATGCATAGTCCAATCAAAATTGTGTAACGAAATTGACATCCTGATTGGAAACGATGGATTTCAATGTACAGATTTCAGTCAACTGAAGGATTTGCAAAACATGTGTATTGCCAGCTGGGCGTCAACAGATATTTTCCTAATCTTTTCATGTTTTTAATCAAGGTGCTTAAGTGATTTGATGCACTTTGCAAGGTGAGGCCCGTTTTATTACAATACAGATCTTGATTATTAATCAGATCGTGTTGACTGGGGCCGCCATTTTGTTTGAAGCAATTGCAAGTGATATGAGAGGTGGAATCTGAATGGTGAATAGACATAGAAGGGACACAGAAGGGACATTACTAATAATACCGTATTTTCTTGAGTATAGTGCACACTTTTTTTCCCAAAAACACAGCTGTGTAGAAGGGGGGGCGCATTATACACGAAAAATACAATTTAAAAGGTAAATAAACATGTCTGGTGATTTTTTTTATCTCAAATTTCGAATGTGTACTGGCCAAGTTTCTCGTCACCAGTTCGTTTACCGAAATTCGCTGAAGGGGTAGATCTACGGTGTGTATTTATTTTCTGCGCTTGATATTCGATATATATTTTTTCAAAAATACTGAATCCGCTAGAGGGGGTAGAGCATTATACATGGGTGCGCAATATACTCAAGAAAATACGGTAGCCACTGGTGGCACTATGATTGAGCTATGAAATTCAAGCCTATTTCAGCAAGGATGGAAACTGGACCTTTAGAGTCAGATAACGCCCTTGCGTCGGGAAGATGGATTATTACTGACAGTGGCGTAAACACTCATAAACTGGGATGTAACAGAATGTTTTTGTGTTCAGGCTACACAATATGCCGGAGGGAAAGCACAACATTCATCTGAGGTATGCTGATGAATTCAACAAGATGGTGGAAGACTTTCTCCTGGAATGAATTTGTACAGAAATGACAAGCTGTCATTACCCTAATCAAACCCAAAATTCAGAATATTTTTGTATCCATCGTCTTGGCTTATTTGACCAAGAGAATATTTAAAACATTTTGTTTTAATCAGTGGCCAAGAAAGCTTTGAATAAATTGCCAAAATGATTTATGTTAGTGAACAGTTGTGATACATATTTCTTGATTTTATTAAGTCATTGCATTTATTCAGAACTTCCAACAAGCCATTGGCTTTGTACGCAATGGGGCGGTCAGGTAGCCTAGTGGTTAAAGCGTTCTCGTCATGCCAAAGACCTGGGTTCAATTCCCGATACAATGGGTACTATGTGTGAAGCCCATTTCTGGGATGTACATGTATAACTTGTCTTCCAACACCACGCTTCTGCAGAGGCCCATGGTCACAAAACTAATCGGTCCCATAAAAGGAGCAAATAGTTTTCGCAAATATCCCCCGCCGTGATATTGCTGGAATATTGCTAAAAGCGGTGTAAAAACATGCCAACTCGCTCGCTCACTTTGTACACAATTGATATACAGGGATACAGGTTAACATTGTCCAAACCTGCTTGATTAACGTTGTACCACGTAGACAGTACAGTTCACCTGTTCAGGTTATGCATGGCCAGTGAGACAATCAGTGATGTGTGTCGTGTTATCCTGTACTGAGGTGTGTGTTCAGCCTTGTTTTGTGTAATGGAATGAGATCATGTTTACTGATAAACAAAACATCAAAATGGTGGTGCCTCAACATGGGTCATGCTCAATAAACATGTTATGTTTCCATTTGTTTGTGAGTCTTTAGTTTTTCTTTGTCAATGTACCGCCTCCATGGTCTAATGGTTGAGCGTCCGCCTGGAGAGCGGAAGGTTCGGGGTTCGATCCCTGGCCGCGTCATACCAAAAGCGTTAAAATATGGTACTTGTTGTTACCCTGCCTGGAGCTCGGCATTAAGGGGCTAAAACAAGGACTGGTCGGCTCAGAGTCAGTATACTGTGTCTGAGTGGGGTATTCATGTTAAACTGCAGCATGATATCTCAGTGGGCTAGCACTATAAATCGGCATCAGTCTGGACTAGTACAAGCAGCCACATGTACACACAGACACACACGTGCATGCAATTTTGCTACATAAGTGCAATAATCTTGAACACGACGTTAAACCCCATTTCACCTCACCTCACCTCACCTCACCTCACCTCACCTCTATGTCAATGAACCGGGTAAAAACAAATAAAACAAATAACTGTGGATGTCTACTTTGTTGTGGCAGGCACAGTCATGTATGGCACCACATTTCACTGAGTAGAGTTGCTTCACTTTGGCATGCCAGGATCCTGCAATTTGGGGTTTAAATCCTAGATTTGCCTTGATTATGATCCTTGGCATCTTACTCATCATACTCCCGTGAATATCTGGGTTGGAATTGTCTTCAGCAACCCATGCTTGCTGTTAGAGGCAACTAACAGGATTGGTTGATGCATGTCATTGTATCCCAATTTGCATGGATCGATGCTCATGATGTCAATGACTGGATTGTCTGGTTCAGACTCGATTATTTACAGACTGCCATCATATAGCTGGAATATTGCTGAGTGCGGCGTGAAACAACAAACAAACAAAACATATTCCTCATGGGTTTCAATAAAATGGTTAAAGACCTGCATCACTGTTGGCTTTCCTCCCATTAAGCTGACATTTTGTGATATAACTGATTATAAGCATAAAATTCAAATCACTCACTCATTACAAATATTACCTGGGCAGTGTGGTAGCCAAGTGGTTAACATCATCATGCCAAAGATTTATTTGTTTGTTTGTTGCTTAACGCCGCACTCAGCAATATTCCATCTATATGACGGCGGTCTGTAAATAATCGAGTCTGGACCAGACAATCCAGTGATTGACATCATGAACATCGATCCACGCAATTGGGATCGATGACATGCTTCAACCAAGTCAGCGAGCCTGACCACCCGATCCCTTTTTACGCTTTTTACGGCAAGCATGGGTTGCTGAAGACCTATTCTACCCGGATCTTCACGGGTCTTCCCCATGCCAAAGACCAGGGATCAAGTCCCAACAAGGGTACAACACATGCAGCCCATTTTTTGTACATTCCCCTGTTACATGGTTGGAATATACACGTACTCATTAGTTCATTATCTTTTATTTAGAAAGTTTAAAAGTTGGAAATTGAATCAACTGATTTAGAAACTATCATTCCAAGTGAAATAGATCTTGGCTATGGTCTCACATCAAATGAGCCATAACCTGTTTTGCAGTTTGTAACTTGTCAGTGCTGTACCTAGACTACGGTAACATCTAGTTGTTCAGTTATCTTAATAAAAATATAATAAAAGGGAGCCCAGTGACTCTCTTCATTTTCAGATACTGCAGTTATCTAGACTGGCCAAACATTATAGACTTGCATGGGCTGTATTTGATATATATTTGTATCAGGGTCTGTAAGACAGACTGCTGTACCCGGACTTTAGGATTTCACAAAGCTAGGTGCGGTTGTACAAACCAACCTTAGCGCTACGACTGCCGTAAGTCTATGTTAAGGTATGGGGGTTATGTTCACCTTAGCGCTAAGATCGCTTTGTACAACGGTACCCTGGTCTACAACATGCAGCTCTGTAAGTTCAGGACCCCAGTATACCTGGCCATGGTGCAAGGACTGAATACTGTTAAGAGCATCATAAACTTCTACAGCCTGTAAATGTTCAAGTCTGGACAAGGCAAACCAGTGACTGAAAGCATGAGCCACATCATACTGCCAACGTACATGTATCGTATTGCGAGACTGTACATCATAACTCCACCACGTACATGATGGAAGGACCCGTGAAGATCCAGGGTAGAATATGATCCGGGGTAGATCCAAGGTAGAAAATCCACAAGCTATTGGATCACTTGTAGATTGTGAATATATCCGGGGTAGAATATATCTTCAGCAACCCATGCTTGTCGAAAAATGCGACAAACGGGATCGGGTGGTCAGGCTCGCTGACTTGGTTGATGCATGTCATCGATCCCAATTGCGTGGATTGATGTTCATGATGTAAATCACTGGATTGTCTGGTCCAGACTCGATTATTTACAGACCGTCGTCATATAGCTGGAATATTGCTGAGTGCGGCGTAAAACAACAAACCAAACCAAACCAAACATGATAGAAGAGGATAATACACCATAAAATAAAGAACAACTATTTATTTACAAACACTCAATCTAGCTTTAATATTGAGTTACGTATAAGCTCCGTGGTTACATGTCTTGCATCAACTTTGGATGGATATCATAGGTGAATGTGTATGCTCTGGAAAAATGATACAGATATATATATATACAGTCAAACACTGTTGTGTCGAACTTACGGTTGTCTTGAAGTATAAGCTTAGTAATGTGGTGTCTGTTTTTTATGAGAGGAAGTTCTGTTTTTTTAGGCAGAAGAAGCGAGGAGAGAATGGAATAATGGAGGCCGTGTGCTGTAGAGGGAAGTGTTGCTTAATTTGCTTGTGGATTTTCACCACACTGATCAATTCAATCAGTCAATCTTTGCCCACAGTATTTAATTATCTGTTTGTCTTCTGCAGCTTGATGAAAGTTTTGGCTTCTTGCACCAGACAGCAACATAGACACATAGAAAGACTTATACTTTTACAGGATCACTGCGGTGAAAGAACAATACAACGCAAGTGAATAAGAAACATTCAGCTGTTGTATCAATCAAAATAATAAACAAAACGTGACATCATGATAGATACAGGAGCGTTAGAAAACATAATGGATGAAGGTCCATATAAGAAGATTGGTAGTCCCAAAATGGAGGTGAGGTGAAATTGGGTTTAATGTCGCGTCTAAGATTATTGCACTTATATAGCCACGTGCATGTACGTGTATGTGTTTGTGTGGCATGCTTGTACTAGATTGACTGATGCCGATTTGATGCTAGCTCACTGAGATACCATGCCGCAGTTTAACATGAATACCCCACTCAGGCACAGTATACTGACTCCGAGCCGACCAGTCCTTGTTTTAGCCCCTTAATGCCGAGAGCCAGACAGGGTAACAACAAGTACCATCTTTTAACGTCTTTTGGTATGACGCGGCCGGGGATGGAACCCCGGACCCTTCGCTCTCCGGGCGGACGCTCTACCACCAGACCACGGAGGCGGTTGTCCCAAAATGGACAGAAGAAAGAAAGTTGACTTGTTTCAACACACCCTTAGGAACATCATATGGCTGGAATATTGCTAAGTGCAGCGTTAAACAACAAGCAAACAAACATCAGAGTCCTACGAAGGATGAATCACTCATGACTTAAAAGGTGCAAAGTCTTCAGCAAATTAGATCTATGGTTGGTTGGTTGGTTGGTTTTGTTGTTTAACGCCGCACTCAGCAATATTCCAGCTATATGACGGCGGTCTGTAAATAATCGAGTCTGGACCAGACAATCCAGTGATTGATATCATGAGCATCGATCCACGCAATTGGAATCGATGACATGCATCAACCAAGTCAGCGAGCTGGATTTAATCAAATACAGTTACATCAAGATTCCTGCCAAATTACTTTTCGGGACTGTACCGCTACAAGAGACCCAGCTTTGGAGTATCATCTGCTTTGGAAGTGTTTCACAAAGAGAGCAAAGCAGTCATTAGAGACATTCCAAACTGTGAAACTGCAATGACGATATAATCATCTACAGCAAAAACGGAGAACATAACATTGCTTTCGATGCAGTGTGCCAGAGACTGAAGGACAGAGGTCTAACTCTAAAGAAACAAAGATCCCCTAGAATTCTTTGGTATGGTATTTAGTGCGGAAGGCATGTCACCTGACCCAAAGAAAGAGGAGGCCATAAGAAACAGAAAAGCCCATAAACGTGTCTGAAGTAAGAGCTTCCTTGGAATGAGCAACTACTGTGGACGCTTTATCAAACACTATACGACATTAACAGAGTCATTGAGGAGACTCATAAGAAAAGAATCCGAGAGGAGCTGAAAAGCAGAACAAGACTGGGCGTTCCTGAGGCTGAAGGAATCACTCTTGGAACAGTGTGTCGGTACATACTTTGATCCACAAAAGCACACAGATTATCGTTGACACATTACCGGGTACAGTTTACACAGGACTGTCATGGTCTTTCATACAGCAGCAGAGCTTTAACAAACACAGAATCCAGAAACAGTCAAACACAAAGAGAAGCACTTCTTTAAAAGGCTGTAGTGTGGGCCTGCAAGAATTTCATTTCAGCACATTTCAAGTCATCACAGACCATAACCACTTGAGGATATCTGGCTGAAATCAAAACCACTACTACGCATAGAACGATGGGGACTGAGGCTACAACACTTAAAGATGACAATCAAATGTCCTGGAAAGAACAAACAACCCAGCAGAGCACATGTCCAGACATCCACAACCTCTAGGAGCTGAAGTGCCCATGCAGGAGATGACAAAAGAACAGTAGTCAACTTCATTGCACGCACATACTTGCCAGAGGCTAGGACAATTGAAGAGACTATTGGTGCAGACAAACAGGAGAGAACCATGTGAATAGCTCTTGAACTGACCAGATCTGGAACAATTTGAAGAGAGTCATCACAGCGGAAGACATCAGACAGGAAGAGCTTATGTCACAAAGCAACACAGCCAACAAACCTACATGTCATACAGAAGGAATCGATTGGAAGGTCAACTTATTGTGAAATCACAAACATAACAAGAAAGGGTCATAGAGATTGTACATGAGGGTCACCAAGACATACAAAGAACAAAAGCATTCCTTTTTGTCCTGTGTACTTCTTCTTTATTCATCATTTTTCGGATGTGTCGAACCTGGGACAACTCAAAATATTTATGTACGTCCCTTACTTCGACACAACAGTGTTTGACTGTATAAGAAATACATAAGTCCTACATTTAGTATTATTACTTACATTGCAATGTCGGGTACACCTTAGGCATTCTCAAACACTCTATACAGAATATTTCAAAGACTTTGCATAATATTGTTTGTTCCTCTAATAGGTAATGATAAGTTTTGGTTGAAATTATTTTTTTTAAATACTGATCAGTAGGTTCGGAAAATATATATAAAAGACAATTCAGATTTTGTGTTCTTAATTTCAAAATGTCATGTGAATATTTTGTTATGTCTGGTAGGTGAACATATACATTTGAGGTGTAACGATATGGTATGGTTGCGATATGATACGTATCCCGGTACTATGGGTGCTATACAATTCGTATCACAATACAGCACTTTTATTTCACAAGTTGATATTCTTTCTTTTTGCAAGTGAATCACAACCCTGAATCATTTGTAATAAAATTTCAGAGATCAAAGATGATATAATTGTGGGGCAGAAACATATTGGTAGAGGACGCTGTGAATGTCATGCTATTTATATCCAACCATGAAATACGAGATAATCTGCATAAGCTGTTGGTGAGTGAGTGAGTATGGTTTTACGCTGCTTTTAGCAATATTCCAGCAATATCACGGCGGGGGCCACCAGAAATGGGCTTCACACATTATACCCATGTCGGGAATCGAATCCGGGTCTTCGGCGTGACGAGCGAACGCTTTAACCACTGGGCTACCCGACATCCCCGTAAGCTGTTGGTAGAACAGTTTCTGTTATTAAGCACAGGTTTTTACACCAATATGACTTGTAATGAAATGTATCTTATGTAAAGCGATACAGGGGTTGTGAATAGATGAATTATATCGTGGGCCTCGTATCACAATGCAATACTGAATCGCCATATTGTTACACCACTATTATACATGTTATAAAACCCATTTAATGAACATCACCTGCATGATGATCATTAGCTGATTGATCTATACACATCATAAAAGACATTGGTGTTCCAGCAGATTGAATTAAGCCTGCTTGGACTCCCAATTTCAACTGGCACTGACAAGTTCCTTATTAATTATTTTGTGCCAAAAGCAGTCACTTGGCGCCTTCCAGCTGATCACACCACTGCAGCAAGGAGGCAAGCCTGTCAGACTTGTCCTTGTCTTGGACCCGCTCCATCAGCTGGGTCAGGATGATGGTCAGTCTCCCC
Source organism: Haliotis rufescens (assembly GCF_023055435.1). Taxonomy (NCBI): domain Eukaryota; kingdom Metazoa; phylum Mollusca; class Gastropoda; order Lepetellida; family Haliotidae; genus Haliotis; species Haliotis rufescens. Next base: position 7,051,812 of record NW_025963857.1, read on the forward strand.
GTTGCTGGGGTCATACCCTGGGTCATTGCTTCACTCAGTACATCCATCGCTTCATCGTGTTTATCCAAGCTGCCTGCAACAATAGTGTGCACCTTCAGGCATTACCATATGCTTTGTGTGTTTTGTTTGTTTAACGCCGCACTCAGCAATATTCCAGCTGTTTGAGGGGCAGTCTGTAAATAATCAAGACTGGACCAGACAATCCAGTGATTGATATCATGAGCATCAATCTACGCAATTGGGATACAATGACATGACAAATCAGCGAGACTGACCACCCCATCCTGTTTGTTGCCTCTTACATAAAGCATTAATATAGTTCTAAATCTGGCAAAAAGTTCTAAATTTTGAAACACCACCTTTGGCACAAAGTTCTAAATTTTCAACACCACCTTTGGCACAAAGTACTAAATTTTCAACACCACCTTTGGCACAAAGTTCTAAATTTTTAACAGCTCACCTGGCACAAAGTTCTAAATTTGAAAACACCACCTTTGGCACAAAGTTCTAAATTTTCAACACCACCTTTGGCACAAAGTACTAAATTTTCAACACCACCTTTGGCACAAAGTACTAAATTTTTAACACCATCTTTGGCATAAAGTTCTAAATTTTTAACACTACCTTTGGCGCAGAGTTCTAAATTTTCAACACTACCTTTGGCACAACATACTAAATATTTAACACCATCTTTTGCACAAAGTTCTAAATTTTTAACACCATCTTTGGTACAGAGTACTAAATTTTCAACAACACCTTTGGCACAACATACTAAATTTTGAACACCACCTTTGGAACAACATACTCAATTTTCAACAGCTCACCTGGCACAAAGTTCTAAATTTTGAAAACACCACCTTTGGCACAAAATTCTAAATTTTCAACACCACCTTTGGCACAAAGTTCTAAATTTTTAACACCATCTTTGGCACAAAGTTCTAAATTTTTAACACCACCTGTGGCACAAAGTTCTAAATTTTCAACACCGTGGTCCCAACAATGGATTCTCAAGAACATGCTCCCAGAATTCTGATCTGATAACATTGAAAATTTCTTCTGTACATATGACTAAACCATGTCAGCCTGTATAACTGTAAATTATGATATACATTAAATACATGGCACATGTGCCTTATGACTTATGTCAAGTAATGTGTATTTTGATATTCAGCACAACTTTGAACGCAACTTATTTTACCATTGTGGCTGCCCATTGGAAAACTAAGTAAGGCCCTTTGCTCAATAATAAGCAAATATATTTCAGATGAGCACAAAGCTCAATTTTCTACATAATAAACAAGCTGTCAGCTGAATTCATTTGTTCAGAAATGATTCAAAATCACTTACATAATACTTCCGCATGTTCAGTGAACAAGGCTGTTCTCAGTCTGGCTGAGATGAGAGGGCTGTCCTTCAGATGGTGAAGCACTGTGTCATAGTCTGCCTCGATCTTGTTATACCTTGAACATATATCAGACACCATCTGCGGTATGTGAGATTTTATCTCTTCATTCTCTGCTAGAACTTGATCAGCTTTTTCAAACATTCCTGTCAATATGTAACACTTCCATAGCGATGCCACAGGTTCGATAACAGGAGTTTGAAACTCTTTCAAATCAGTCACAAACCCCTCAATTAGATCTATCCGATGTGGGAAATGTCGGATAACCATCACAGCCAGTAAACAGAAGAAAATCTCGACATTACGAAACTTGCGAGTTCGATGAAAAAGAATTCTCAGCACACCAACGCCCTCGTCAAGCCTCCCACTGTAATAATAAGCGTCTTTTAAAGCGTTGAAAAATTTAGCATCTGTTACCAGTTTTTTCTCAGTGAGGAATTCATGGAGGTCAAGAAGACATTCTGTCTCACCCAGATTTGCCAACTGCTGGAGGAGGTTGAGGACAATGTTCTGATGAGGTAAGACTCCATCATCTACAGAATCTCTTAATAACTGGACTGCTTTTTCCATCTCCCACATGTCCATAAAGTGCCTCAGTTTCTTCTCCACAGTCACTTCTTTGGTACTGGAAAATCGCCTGAAATCTTTCCAGACCCTTTGCATTACATCAACTTTGAATTGTGAAACGTGAATGCAGTTCTCTTTCCACAGCCTTGGTTTGGTACGTTCAATGCACTGTGTTGTAGAAAAGGTAGCCATTACTGGATGTGAGGGGTTTTGTAAGGGAAATGTCTTCCCCAGATTGTATAGGACACACTGCTGTCCATGATGACTGTTGATCCTTGAGAGTAGCAGTTGAAATCTGGGTATCATTGTCATATTTTATTGGTTGAGGTGTAGAAACTGATTATTGAAGAATGAACTGAAAGTAAGGAAATTGTGTTTTGTTAATGATGTTTCTAATATATTACTAAAAAAAGGTTAAGGATCACCCAATCCTTTCATATTACTGTAGTTACTTTGTCATGTCATGACAGATTAACTGTAGTAATATGAAAGAATCGGTGATCCTTAACTCTTTTTGAGTAGTATATATTTATATCAATACTGCAAGCGCATATACATGTATATCAACCTCAATAAGATTTTGGTTTGGTTTTCATATGGACAATTATAGGCGGATTGCGGATACAAGAGAACATTCAGCTTTTATAAAACTTATCATTGTTGAATATATTTAATGATTAAATTTCCTAAAAAAACATATTGCAAAACAGTACTAGTAAAATAATTTGTGATAAAGATAGAATTTATCTTTCTCTTTTTTCAAATCTCAACATGAACTCTCAAAGATGAGCGAGTGAGTCACAGCTGGAACCTCAAAAATGGAAACCTTAAAGGGAATAAAACCCTTACTACAGCTTTGACTGTAAATCACAACGGACTTGTATTTGTTTTGTTTGGGGCCAATTTCACAAAAACAATTGGCCATTTCCACACAAAGTTGGAGCTCTTTTTGCAAGGGACCATTTTCCCTAGAGCCCCTTTAAACCACAGGAACTCTATTGGTCAGTAAATAAAAATATAGGGGTATGACTATATATTTATATTTACTGATTAATAATGTGTTCCTGTGCTTTAAACCACCAGACTACACAGGAACTCGTTATTGGTCAGTAAATAAAATATATACCCCCTATTCTCTACTCATATATTGGGGGTATATAGTTCTATTTACTGACCAATAATGAGTTCCTGTGCCAGACAACATACCTGTGCCATGATTCATACAGTGTCACGTAGCCTACAAAGGGGTCATAATTTGACTGTTGGTAACCCCGACAGTCAAGCCATGACCCTTTATACGACGGGGTCCGGCAGTCAAGACATGACCCTATATACGATGGGGTCCGACAGTCAAGCCATGACCCTATATACGATGGGGTCCGGTAGTCAAGCCATGTACCTATATACGATGGGGTCCGGCAGTCAAGCCATGACCCTATATTGATGGGGTCCAACAGTCAAGCCATGACCCTATATACAATTGGGTCCGTCAGTCAAGCCATGACCCTATATTCGATGGGGTCTGGCAGTCAAGCCATGACCCTATATACGATGGGGTCCAGCAGTCAAGCCATGACCCTATATATACGACGGGGTCAGACAGTCAAGTCATGACCCTATAAACGATGGGGTCCTGCAGTCAAGCCATGACCCTATATACGATGGGGTCCGTCAGTCAAGCCATGACCCTATATTCGATGGGGTCTGGCAGTCAAGCCATGACCCTATATACGATGGGGTCCAGCAGTCAAGCCATGACCCTATATACGACGGGGTCAGACAGTCAAGCCATGACCCTATATACGATGGGGTCCTGCAGTCAAGCCATGACCCTATATACGATGGGGTCCGGTAGTCAAGCCATGACCCTATATACGATAGGGTCCGGCAGTCAAGCCATGACCCTATATCGATGGGGTCCAACAGTCAAGCCATGACCCCATATACGATGGGGTCCTGCAGTCAAGATATGACCCCATATACGATGGGGTCTGGCAGTCAAGCCATGACCCTATATACGATGGGGTCCAGCAGTCAAGCCATGACCCTATATACGATGGGGTCCGACAGTCAAGACATGACCCTATATACGATTGGGTCCGGCAGTCAAGCCATGACCCTATATACGATGGGTTCAGACAGTCAAGCCATGACCCTATATACGATGGGGTCCGGCAGTCAAGCCATGACCCTATATACGATGGGGTCAGGCAGTCAAGCCATGACCCTATATACGATGGGGTCCGGCAGTCGAGCCATGACCCTATATAGGATGGGATCCGGCAGTCATGACATGACCCTATATACAATGGGGTCTGACAGTCAAGCCATGACCCTATATTGATAGGGTCCGGCAGTAAAGCCATGACCCTATATATGATGGGGTCCGGCAGTCAAGCCATGACCCTATATAGGATGGGATCCGGCAGTCAAGCCATGACCCTATATACGATGGGGTCCGGCAGTCAAGCCATGACCCTATATAGGATGGGATCCGGCAGTCATGACAAGACCCTATATACAATGGGGTCTGACAATCAAGCCATGACCCTATATCGATGGGGTCCGGCAGTAAAGCCATGACCCTATATATGATGGGGTCTGACAGTCAAGCCATGACCCTATATACAATGGGGTCTGACAGTCAAGCCATGACCCTATATCGATGGGGTCTGACAGTCAAGCCATGACCCTATATATGATGGGGTCCGGCAGTCAAGCCATGACCCTATATATGATGGGGTCCGGCAGTCAAGCCATGACCCTATATAGGATGGGATCCGGCAGTCATGACATGACCCTTTATACGATGGGGTCCGGCAGTAAAGCCATGACCCTATATACGATGGGGTCCGGCAGTCAAGATATGACCCTATATACGATGGGGTAGAGCAGTCAAGCCATGACCCTAATTACGATGGGGTCCAGCCGTCAAGCCATGACCCTACATACGATGGGGTCCGGCAGTCAAGCCATGACCCTATATACGATGGGGTCGGGCAGTTAAGACATGACCCAACGTACAATGGGGGCGGGCAGTCAAGCCATGACCCTATATATGATGGGGTCCGGCAGTCAAGCCATGACCCTTTATACGATGGGGGCGGGCAATCAAGCCATGACCCTATATATGATGGGGTCCGGCAGTTAAGCCATGACCCTATATACGATGGGGTCGGGCAGTTAAGACATGACCCAACGTACAATGGGGTCGGGCAGTCAAAAAACATGACCCAACACACGATGGAAACCGACAGTTAAGACATGGCCCCATTGCGGCTCCCAGGTAAACCAGCCGAGGACACCTTGAAAATAACAGCAGGAAAACTATTAGACCGATTTAGATTTCAGCCTCACCATTGCATGAATGTAGGTAACGTTGCAGCTACCGATATATTCAGCTGTCAGGTGTGTCTCTTATCGCCGGTTTAATTAAGGCGTTCCACAAACTTGTTCCACAAACCTGTTCCACAAAATATTGCTTGTACTTCGTACTTCTTCAGATGTGACGAAACCGAGGCTGGGGATTCCCCTAGCGTCGATGATCTAGACTTGGTGAATGGCTCGTCTCAGTATTTGAGCCCTAACACTGGTTTGGTGTGAAGCATTTCCAAAACATCAAACGATATCACAGCTCCGATCTACAACAGTGTTACTGGACCCATTTATTTTGAAATAGTCCATAGGCTTTAGACAAGTTATGAATATATGATGAAATGGTGACTTGCTACCATATATAGACATGCCCTGCTTGGAGCGTCAGATTATTGAAACAACATTATATACTATTGTCTTCGTGAGAGATACCACGGTGTTTCATTCATCCCTCTTTGGTGACGTCAGGCCCGTTGACTTGCGTGTCATCGTGCCCCGATGGCGCGTGTCTTTGCTCATGACTTCAATCACTGGCTTGCCTGGCCCAGACTTGATTATTTACAAGCAACGTTGATATAACCAGATTTTTGCACACTGCGGGGTTAAACATTATTCACTGCACATCAAGTCCTTAATACCGATAATTCTCATAAGAATCAACTGAAATGGGGGTCGGGAGGTCATAATTGCTGCTGAGGAAGGAAGATTTATTTGGTTGTCTTTTTATATTTTGTCGCTACCACAAGGATAAACCGAGCTCTTGACTTGTGCATGTGGTCCCCTATACACGGATGGTGCAGTCGTCTAATTTGGCTGTGCAGAGTTGCGTCCCTTTAAGCGCCGCAGAATCCTATGATAGTCGGGTGGAATTCCAAATTCGCCCTGACTATTGCTTTAGTCAGCACCAAACCTTTGATCGAACGTTTGATAAAAATGGTAAACGTCTAAAACTTGCATCACTTCGGGTTTTCATCCCCAATAAGCCGACACGTCGTGATTAGATTGAAATATCGTTGAATGAGGCGTTAAACTCGCTTACTGACTCTATCGCTTATCTCTGAACTGGTGCGTCGATACCAGGGACTCATTTCTCAATGAGGCCATAGAGCTAGTGACTAACCGCCATGGGTTTATGTAAAACAAGAGGAGTTTTACAACCGCCATACCACCCAATCTCATTAAAATCAGATCTTAGTCCTCGATACAGCTAAACAAATATCTGAGGACATCCCATTAGGGGTCACGTCAGAACGACCTTTCATCCGACCAATCAGAGCGTCGCTTACCAGATCATGAAAGTGACAGTCGGAATGTGATTTCTAATCTTGCAACCTCGAAAACTTCAACACGGGGTATACCGAACGATAGTTACGGGCTTGATGACTGAATCCATACAATCTAGACCATCTATAAGCCATTCCAGAATGTTTTTTTGTTCAGGTTCCAAATTTTTTTATCGAGAATTTGTCAAAATATGTTTCGAAGCGTAGTCGCCAAATTGAAATTAGTACCGTAAAGCACGAGTAAGCTGCCTTCTGATTGGCTAATGTGAACTTCTTGTCAGTCATTTCATTGGTCGGTCAAAGTTCGCGCAAGGTCGGTCTGACGTGACCCGTAATGGGATGTCCTCAGATCTTTGTTTAGCGGTAGCGAGAACTAAGATCTGATTTTAATGAGATTGCCCTACCACCATGACTTCTTTGTGATAAAGGTCCAAGGCTCGATAAGTTTACACGCCGACGTCAAACACATGTAACGTATATACTCACATCACCCAATGGTTATTTGTTTTTAAAACTGATCATAATACCAATCCATTATTCTAATATTAGGGGAGAAACGATAAGCGTCATGGTATGGTCCCCGTTTCATTGCTGGTCTAGACGTTGCGGTTTGTGTAAAGTCCCCGTTACACTATCAAAAACTATGATAAAAACTTGGTAAAAAAAAACTTTGACAGTTTGGGTAATCGCTTTTTACTGTATTGACCTTTACTGAAAAAAGAAGTTTGGGATCATCAATGTTTGTGGGGATATTTGTATGTGTGCTCAGTCGTCACTTCAAAAATTTATTCTCAAAGATATTCATGATCCCTAACTTTTCTTTGTTCCGTATAGATGATCAAACTGTTTCGAATACCGGCTTCTCCCGATAATGACCCATGGCTCGCCTGCACCATGCCAGAGTGCCCGTGTGTTAAAACTAATAAACGTCTGTAGAGGACCAATTTGACCAGCCGGACCAATTTTTCTAATCAATATTAAAAAAATCTTTCGTTTTCATAAATATTATTTTATTATATATAATGATAAACAGCGACTAAAATACGCGATCTGCGAGTCTCTGATTTAAACAAGCCGACAGCCGATAATGGCGGATATCGTAGCCCGAACATTAAAATGTTGCATTGGTAAACGGAAACGAAATTGACATTGAATAAATCATGCAAGTGCCTTTTCTGTACAGGCAGTTACATTTCCAAATGAAAATCCTGTGTTGATTTCGTCACTTTAAGATGACACAACTTGTATATCTGAAATACTTTTTAAAGCGGCATTATCACGCTCACGTACTCTGAAACTTGTATTAACACGCATTTACTCTATTACAGTGATCTCTCAGGGCAAAGTCGTCAAAGACAGAATGATCTGGATCCTGGACATAAATGCTGTTGCTATGGAAGCAGATAAACAAACAAAAGTAACTGACGCTCCAATTATGTTTTCGATCCCTTCATCTACACTAGCAGTCGATACATGATTTGTAAAAATGTTTTTCATTTGTTTTTCGTATTTGTATGTACTTGGGTTTTGTCTTAAAAAGAAGCTCATCTACTTAGTAGCTACATATACTGTAGGGAGCATTACATAAACGTACGTGTGAGCGTGCGTGCGTGCGTGCGTGCGTGTGTGTGGTACTTTTCTTGCGAATCTAGTGTCAGAAGATTTGTATTCATGAATTCTGACTCGAGTTTCGTAAAATCAATAGAATACTAACACGGGTGTAATACTTCAAAATGTAGCTGTAGTGTATGCGTATTGTCCTTGTTATTGACAACCTGGTCTTGAAGCACACAGTGGCCATATGAGGATAACAATGATACCTGGCGTCATCATTATTGTGACATCATAAAACATAACAACCTGGCGGTCATTATTACGTGAACAATGGTCTCTGCGTTACGTGAACAATGGTCTCTGCGTTACGTCAACAATGGTCTCTGCACTACGTCAACAATGGTATTTGTGCTAACCAAATTTATTATCAATACAATTTTACAAATTGACTGAATATATACATTGACTTCTATCTGTACTCGTGTTTCGTCTCACGATAAAGCCGTGTATGTTAGTTTTACAATCAATACGGGCACCATTGAGTCATAAAGGTAAAAATGTGTCAGCAAAGGGAGATAATCCAATGAAAACTCCCGAAAGAAAAGAGAATGTTTTATTGAGCACAATCAATACTTTATTGACGTCTATAGCACGCATATTCCGAGGAGAATATTTCAGGCTGATGTTCGCGAGAATTGGGGCGTGTCGGATAGCACTGCTTGTTTGAGACAGATCCAAACGGCTGGACAATATTTGTAGAAAACATTGTGGTATAGCATTGAAAGTGACAATGCTGTGAATCGACGTTTCTTCCACACAACACAAGAGGCTATCCATTCACGGTTTTGATGATTCCCAGAGAGTACGATACAACCAGCATTGACCGTGGTCACTTAAGGAGCCAATGTAGCATTGATTGCTATGATCAAGGAGCGTGTGTATTTTTCTTGTTGTGGTCATGTATTCGGAGTAACAGTCAGTTGCCGTCGAAGGTGAGTGAGATGAGATGTGCCATTGTTTTCAAACCATGTCCATCTGTACGTGTGTACCGGAAGTACAGTACAGTACAGTTCCACGGTGTGAGTTACATGCGTCAGCAGCGGGGTGGACGTCAGTTCAGACCCGTGAAGATTCCGGGGTAGAATAGGTCTTCAGCAACCAATGCTTGCCATAAAAGGTGACTATGCTTGTCGTAAAAGGCGACTAACGGGATCGGGTGGTCAGGCTCGCTGACTTGGTTGATACATGTCATCGATCCCAATTGCGTGGATTAATGCTCATGATATCAATCACTGGATTGTCTGGTCCAGACTCGATTATTTACAGACCGCCGTCATAAAGCTGGAATATTACTGAGTGTGGCCTTAAACAACAAAACAAACAATCACGAGATGAATGGCTTTCAAAGTAGACACAATTTATGGATAACAACTTCTTTATTTGCTGTAAATGTGACGTTTCGGTATAAATCCTTATACGGTTGTCAAGCAAGGCTGAATAATGAACATGGTATATATATAGTAGGTGGAGGGTGGCTTTGTACACCACGAGCTCGTAAAATACCGTACCTGCAACTACTATACGTGTTCACACGTGACCAATACTATGTGGAGTGAAACATTTCGTGTCATTTGTGTAACATTTTGATTTTTCTTGTGCCCACCGTCGGACTTTCAGTGGACCGCCGCCGTGGTCTGGTGGATAAATTCAAATACACCTGCATGTATCTCTATAAGTGCAATAATCCTGAACGCGACGTTAAACTATATTTCACCCCACCTTACCTCTGACTCACAGTACGGGTAACTCTAAGTGCGATCTGGGTCAATTGTGACGTGCCAAGCAGGTGACGTCACATCAAACACTATGACGTCATGATGTCGTACATGCGGCCAGCCGACTTGCATGTTTTTTAACCAATCAGATCGCTTTATTCGAGAACGAGTAATGCGTTTTGTCGTGTCCGACACACGTCTTTTTACACGTATTATAATTTATACTATGTGTTTAATTGTTTTGTATGTTTTTAACGTCGCAGCAATATTCCAGTAATATGACGGCGGCCTGTAAGTAAAGGCGTCCAGGCCAGACACACCACCGGGTCATATTATGAATAACGCCCCATACCGTCGGGTTTCGATGACATGCATTCAACCAAGCCTCAGACCCTGACCACCCTATTCTTTTAGCTGCATCGTATACGACAAGCTTAAGCATATGTAGAAATACTACACATGCAGGCGTATCCATACTGAAGCTATGTGTGTGTAAAATGTATAGTATCCTACCTTTGGTCATGTGACATAAACCTACCACAAACACATTCACTGAGTGATGTGATCTCAAGAGTCTTGAGACATGAATAATTCACGATGCTGCTATTACAAGTACCGTAAATCCTTGAAAACGGCGGTTGTTTATTTAATTCACCATGGTTCTTAGACCCGACTTTAATTCGAGGCAGCTGTTAAATATTTTTCTAAGAGGTATTTGTTGCTTATTAATGTTTGTTTTAAACGTCTTTCCACGATGATAATGATAGTTTACCTTCAAGCAGAAATGAATATATAATTTTAAGTGTGTTGATAAATAGCTGCACTCAATGGATGACATAAAAAGTTCAGTTTAATTATTGTGGAGATAATTTCGTTATGATTGTACTAATGAATTGTTTATATCTATGATGATCACAAAATTACTGATGCGTGAGTAAGTATATTTTTACACCGCCTTTAGCAATATTCCAGCAATATCACGCGGGGGACACCAGAAAAGGGCTTCACACATAGTACCCATGTGGGGAATCGAACCCGGGCCTCCGAGCGAATGCTTTACCACCTAGGCTACCCTACCGCCCAACTGATTCTGATAAACATGTGACCGCCTCCGTAGTCTTGTGGTAGAGCGTCCTCCCGGAGAGCGGAAGGTCCGGGGTTCGATCCCCGGCCGCGTCAAACCAAAAGACGTTAAAAGATTGTACTTGTTGTTACCCTGTCTGTCGCTCGGCATAAAGGGGCTAAAATAAGGACTGGTCGGCTCGGAGACAGTATACTGTGTCTGAGTTGGGTATTCATGTTAAACTGCGGCATGGTATCTCAGTGAGCTAGCACTATAAATCGGCATCAGTCCGGACTACAAACAGCCACACACACACACACGTGCATGCACGTCGCTATATAAGTGCAATAATCTTGTAAATAACATGTACTTCATTTCACAATCTCATCGATATCAGACCTTTTGCCCATTTTTGGAGAGAGGGGGGCGAATCTTAACACCAGATTCGAATTTAATGAACTTGCTTCATTTATATGATAATTATAAGTATTGTCTTCCAGGCGCTAACACGAACTGGCGACAACAAGGACCCGAAACTCTCCAGATAGCTGATGTGAACCTTCAGATACCGGAGTAGTCCTTCAAATATTGGCGGTGTGGTAACCTAAGATCGCTCGGCACACCAAAGACCGAGGTTCGATTTCCCCAAATTGGTGAAGATCATTCTTCGTGTCCACCGCCGTTATAGTACTTGGGTATTGCTAAAACAGCTTTCAAACCTCACTCAGCCAGCATACCAGTATAATGAGGAAGGGGGGTTCTGGGCGTTTCGTATATCATCTAAATATAACACTGTGCAGTCGTTGTAACGTGATGGTCCTGGCGATAATAGCTGCAGGTGTTGCTGGAGGAAACGTTTGTCCCGTCAACGTAAGTGGGTGTCCCTCTGCATGTACCTGCTCAGTGGTGACAGACGCCATGCATGTTGACTGTTCCTCCAGAGGTCTCCGTGTCTTCCCGGACCGTCTTCCCAACTGCAGTTTAATCCATCTAAATATTTCACGAAACAAACTGACCACGCTGGAATATAAACAGTACATGACCAGTGTGAGTCACCTCGACGCCAGCTTCAACGCCATCACGTCTATCAACAAACAGTTCTTGTCACGGAATTCAGCAAGAAAACTCGAGTACTTATTTCTTGAAAACAACGAGTTGGCCCGTGTCTCAAGCCAAGAGGTTTCTCTTTTGAAGCGACTGAAACTAGTCCGTATCCATAACAACCGCTGGAACTGCCGGTGCGAGATATCTCATCTTTATGACTGGATAATCGAGGTGAAGGCAGGTTCGGTGAAGAAGATTGAAAATATTGACAGTGTGACGTGTTTCAGTCCGGACGATATACGGAACAGGGCTGTTGTGACTCTAGACGAGGGTGATATCTGTCAAGACAAAATTCCTCTATGGATACCGATAGTCGTCACAGTGTGTTGTCTTGTGTATCTAGTGCTAATGTCCATCGCAGGGTTTTGTGTCGTACTTCGGAGAAGAGGAAAAGTGATAGACTCGTTTAAAGACACCATAAGAAACGCATCACCACATTAGTTTCAACATATTCAGCACATATCATCTTTTTTTGTATTCAAGGGGAACATTTGTTTAGAAAATATCAATATGTTAGTGTTATATATGAGATTTTTGTAGGTTATATATTAGAAAGATTCGATATTTCAACCGGACACAATACTAGACTGATAGTATATATGTACCACAAGTTAAATAAAAATATCATAGATCAACCGGACACGATGACAGACATAGTATTTATGTACCACAAGTTAAATATTGTAACAATATGATATTTCAACTGGACACAATAATAGACTTATAGTATAATGTATCACAAGTTAAATATTGTAAAATCCATCTCTCGAGGTGTTCGACGTGAAATTTTCATTGTGTATTTCCCATTTCGGAGTGACCTGCGAGAATATGAAAAGAAACAAGGTGACATTGACACCTTTAGGGGTGATGGGTGGGGTTTAAGATTGATCTTAGCACTGCACACACACACACACACACACACACACACACACACACACACACACACACACAGAGAGAGAGAGAGAGAGTAAAGTTAGTGAGTGAGTTACGCCGCTTTTAGCAATATTCCAGCAATATCACACCGGGGGACACCAGAAATGGGCTTCACGCATTGTACCCATGTCGGGAATCGAACCAGGGTCTTCGGCGAGCGAACGCCTTAACCACCAGGCTACCCGACCGCCCCTAAAGTTACAAAGGAAATAAAATAGCCAGAACTGTTCAAGTGTTGTCAGTACAGTTCCACCTTCACCGCATGCACGTGAACAGTTGTCCAGAAACTAACATCTGCTGGCGTAGCAATGTCAGCCAAAAGGAATCCCTCATTCTGATTTAGTGAATGAGTGAGTGAGTGAGTTGGGTTGCTTTTATGAGTATTCCGCCTCTATCACGGCGTGTCGGCTTAATGTGGGTGAAAGGTCTGAAGTGATGCAGGTCTTAGACGTTTACCACTTTGGTGAAACCCATATAGCACGGGTATGGTGCTGACAAACCCAGAAACTATCGGGGCGAATCGGGGTTCACAGGGTACTGGCGTAACCAAGGGACGCAACTCTGCACAGCGAATTGCGGCGCCTGAGACGACTGGACAACCCATTCTGTATGTCCTTTTTACATTGAAACATACTTGGTTATACAGAGAGGCTGTCTGATAGTTATACAGACACATAATTATAATAACTATTATAATAAGAACTGGTATTCCTGTGTAACAGCTCCACTCATCCCTGTCTGATATGTGATTTGTTTGTTTGTAATGTTGTTTCACGCCGTACTCAGCAATATCCTATTTATAGCACAACGACCTGTAGAGTGTCGAGTCTCGGAAGGCAAACCAGTGGTTGATATCACGATCAATAAAGCCATTCCTACAATCATTTACGTCACAGATACTGACCACCCAATCCCAAGGAGCCATTGTTAACTTTATTACATATGCCGGTGAAGATTCGGGGTAGAATAGATCTTCAGCAACCCATGCTTGCCGTAAAAGGCGACTAACGGGATCGGGTGGTCAGGCTCGGTGACTTGGTTGATGCATGTCAGCGTTTCCCAATTGTGCGGATCGATGCTCATGATATTAATCACTGGATTGTCTGGTCCAGACTCGATTATTTACAGACCGCCGTCGTATGGCTGGAATATTGCTGAGTGCGGCGTTTAACAAACAAACATGTGCCACTAGCGGGTTGGACGGGATGTTACGAATTGAATGGACTTGTACAGACAGACAGACAGACATATAAGTTTATTTACGTCCAACTCATGGATACATGGATGTGGTAGATTCCCAATGTATATATGCTCATACACTAAATTTATCAGTTATTAGTTGAATTATTGAAGTGTTATAATATGATTATACTTTTTTATAACACTGGAAAACAAATTCGGTAACTGATGGGCAATTATTGTAAACCAATGGCTTTGGATATGTTTGGCGTGAACAGTATGTAAAAGTTCCATAAGAAACTGGACGATACTCCTGTATAACAAAAGAAAACAGACGCTGCCAGCTACGTTACTTAAATACCACTGAAGACGAATATCACTGTCTTCTTGTATGTCCAGTTTATTCTGTGCTAAGAAAAACGTACTACGTATATGTTCACCCCAACGTCATTATGTTTAAAGGTTTGTTAAATAGCTCTATGATTTTACTATTGCTCCAGTTGTCTATGTTTATCTATTATGCAATAATGTACTGAAAAATCTTATTCAAACCAAAACTCTACTATCAATCAGAATGTTTTGTATTATGTACTATAGGCCTGTGGCCTCCTCAGTACGAAAATAAAAGACTGATCTTGACCAATCGCTCAGCGATTTATGAGACGGTTAAAATATTCAACTGACTGTGATAAACGCATAAAGCCATAAACTAATACCTGATACATAGTAAGTTATTTATATATAATATATCGTCGTTTACATAAAGTTGATCACGAGTCATGTACACTCCTAGCTGGAGTTCCTTGCAGTTGACGTGACACATCTTCCACCGCCAATCAGATCGTTCATGTGATGTCAATCAAATCGATATATACTGCTCATTTTAGCTGCATGTATTCTAAACAGTATAAGACTATTTGTTAAAAATAGATTAATTACAATTGATAGAATGTTATGAAACTATTTCCATTCGCGCATTTACACAGTTTTTTATTGTTAGTACAGTTCCACGTGCAGACAAAATCTGTTACAGGGAGCATATGGTGTGATCCTACAGAGGTGTAAACATTGCGCCTTACTTCTCCCAGTTTAGTATACCTGTCTTAAGCAACCTATTCTTGCCGTAAGAGGCGACTAACGGGATCGGGTGGTCAGGCTCGCTGACTTGGTTGAAGCATGTCATCGTATCCCAACTGCGTGGATCGATGCTCACGATATCAATCACTGGATTGTCTGGTCCAGACTCGATTATTTACAGACCGCCGTCATATAGCTGGAATATTGCTGAGTGGGGCGTTAAACAATAAACAAACAAACAACCCAGTTTAGTAGTTATGCAGAGCAATCGGTAAATAGATTAAAAACGTCTATTTTTACGTCCCGCTCTGATTTAAACTGCCGTAAACAAGAAAATAATCAAATGCCATGTGACAGTAGAGAAATGCTTCCGCATCATAATTACCAGGTGACAAACTCCCTGGGGATAGCGCTTGGATTGGAAATATTGATTTTGAAGATTGGATACACGAATCTAGAATGATATCGACAACATCGAAATATATAAACATGTATGATATATATATAATATTATTTATGTTGCTTGATGAAATTACAAAATAAGAATAAAACAAGTAAAACATTTCGTGATATTCAACTTTGACTGGGATACGTTTGGATAAGTTTTAAAAAAATGCATTCAATTCGAATTCCTCGATGTCAAATTCGTTCCTTCAATCATGAGCGGAAGAGCGGGGTGAAAGCTGTTTTACGCCGCAGTCAGTGTTTTAAAGTTATATACCACGGGGGTCGGTAGACCAGAAATTTCCAGCACGAGCAACGATCATTCCCTCCCATTAGTTAAACACGCCATTTGCCACACTCCGATTTTGCCAGTTGTCACATGGAGGACATGGTGATCAATTACGACAATACCTACTGTTGTAATGGAATAATCCAGCAGGGGTGGGTCTGGCTATTATGCACAAGTGTACATACACTTCCCTGATCGTCAGATGGAAATCGTCGCAGGTTGTTCAGCCTTCTAAAGACACATATACAACAGAAGCTTGAACGTAGGCCTTCAGCGACTACGTAATCCCGAACTGGGTCGACTGAATAGTGATGAAATAATACACATCTTAAAATTGTACAATAATGCTGTACGTCACTGTATATGAATATTTAAGTTTATGTAATATAATATAGTGATGAATTAGAACACAAATAAAAATACTCAAAACAATCTGGCGTGGGACAAATGGGAGGATACCCTGGGGACCTGCCCTGACCCACACAGGGCGAGGATATAAAGATGGGTCAGTATTCTCGATTATCTTGTGTAATATTTTATGATAAAATTGATATATAATATATTGGAATCGATGCGAATTTTGACAAATAAAATCTCAACTTCGTCGATAACAGTGATTTTCTCGGGGAAACATCTAGTTAAATGTCACAGATACAATTATACAACAAACTAGATATACAAAAGTAAAATACACCCAGGCGAATATGATTATACTATGCTGTAGCCGTGTGTTTTCAACACAGCATAAAAATCGTAATATAATTCACAGACTTTCTTTGATTTATTTGATATCTTAAAATCAGATGTCCCCTTACACCGGTAAACAGATCTTTCAGAATCAATTTCTTCCTAACATTATGATGCGTCGGTATTGTAGAGAAAAGCGCAGCGCAAGTCTAGATTTCCATCTGGATTCTTGTCTGGATAAACGAGTTTCACTTTATCCCACAATGCTAGAGTAGTAATCTACATTTCCTGTTTAGCTACACGTGTTTTGGAAAACGTTGTGTTGTTACATTCGTCGACAATGTTCCTTATGTATTTTCTGAACGAGGAAGGCGAAAGGGTGTACACCCTCCAGGTAAAGTGATCATACTGACTAATGGCACAGAGAGATTACAAATCAACCCGACGTCATGTTATAAGACATGCAAGTTTTTGGTCCGAGTCTTTGCGCGTACACATGTACACTACAACAGTGTAAGATGTGATCCACACAATCACTTAGGTGGTCCCGTATTCAAAATGTTTTGTATTTTCTAAGAATGATGATGTGCATTTCAAGGCGCACCTTTTTACAAAGGCCGATAGAGTAGTTAGAAGAGAGCTACTGAGAGTTACGTCGTGTAATCTGGCTGTGTGTGTGTTTGTGTCCCACTAGGGCCATATCCCAGCAAACAATTCTACGTTGTGACAACGTTGTGACAACGTTGACTTTTCGTTGCTACAACGTTGTGATGTTACGTTGTCACAACGTAATTCTGTAGACTCCCAGATTGGTTGCTACAACGTTGTGCGTAAACCAAAATACAACCAAATCAAGACGTTGTCACAACGTCCATTTTTTACGTCGCGACAACGTAGGTATCGCATACTGTTTACATATGGCGACACTACAGGCATTGCAGCACGTTGTTGCAATGTCCATGTAGATTAACGCCTGTTTTATTCCTCAATACCTCCCAGGCAGCCTGAAAAGTTTGTACCAATCTAGTTAAGACGTCAGGTACCAAGAAATACATTCTGCAAACTGAATTCACTTTAACCCTATCCATGAAACAGCAAGTCAATGAAATGCACTCTCTTTTGGCAGAGTTTGAAATACGGCCAAGATATAAATCTAAATGTTTTAAATTACATGTACAATTTGGTAATATAATATTCATTTTCCAAAACAATTTTCAAGGCTATGTGCAAATTGTTCACAAATGTTTCAACACAATTAAAAGATATTGGATTTTCCCACGAATTTGCAAATTAAAAACCATCAAACAATAAGCCCTGCACAAATTGAAACATTTAAATTTTCTTACCTCATACATTCAGCATTGAGAGCAACACTGTGACAAACAGAATAGTCTATGCATCTGATGTCCTAAGATCCATTAGGTAAACGAAATGACAATAGAATTCTGGTTGAGGTGACCTTTATTTATTTGTTAAATGACAAGTCAGAACATGGGCTGAGTTGCTAGGGAGCCTTTTCAGTCCTCAAATGAAAAGTCACAGGGATGATCTTCAACTGTATCCTCAGTCTCTCCTTATGCCTTGGTAACTGAATAAAAAATGACACAAATGTTATAAAATGGCAAGGCAAGGGACATATTTCTGACATAACAAAATAACGGTTGCATTCCCCAAAATAATGTTTTGATGTCTGATGTCAGTCTTTAAACTGTTAAAAACTGCTGAAAGTGCAAAGGCGCTGACACTAATACCATGATGCTCTTGGATCATACATAAGCAGAAAAGCTTTTAGCACTGAATCATTGGTGTAACTTTATACCCCCGCCCTTTTAGATTGTGGGTATAATTAAATAAGAATCATCTAAATTTTAATTCTTGAAGATGTTTGTATATATTATTGAATCAGACATACCTTTCTGTCAGTGATATGTACTTTAAACAAATACGCTCCCACAATACTGTTTTCTCCACCTGAAAGAAAAACAGAAACCACAAAGTATCACATTCTTAAATAAACCAGTACTGTATAGATAAATCCCATTTACTTAGACTAATAGAGTATGATGTAACTGATAGTAATATTGGCAAATAGTTTTATCAGTCAACAGATCAACTGTAGTTTTTCAAAAGCAGTAACTTTACCTTTCTGCTGTACACTCAAACTAGTGATTCAAGTGAATATCATGGCCAAGTTTCTAAAACCTTATTTGAAAAATATGTACATAAATGAAAAATATATATTGCCAAATAAAATAAATAGTTCCCATATTTGAAGCAAGAATGTTGAATATGAATTATGAATTGGCCCACCAATAAGTGATAAAAGTGTTAACACTTTGGGGTATTTATCCTAATTAAAACTGTGATTTTTTTTAATACTTAGATCTACCTTAATATTTTCCATATTAATATGCCAGGATAGTTATATATGTTCTAACATTTACAAAGATTAGAAACATGGGGAAATAAACAAAATGCAATAGCTTATACAATACCAGACGGAGTTGAAACAGCTCTAAATATTTTTTGAAATTTATTTGTCACTACGTTTATTAACAGATCTAATACAGTTAAATATCGTTAAATATAATTCTGTAGTATGGTAGCCTACGTGGCAACATATGCAGATCGAAAACCGAAAGAATATGGTTGCTATCAATTCCATTGTATTTTTCATTGGTGCACATTGGCTACACCTATCTCACTTTAATAATCAACAAACGATGACCAACTCACTGACAATATATGGTGATATTTAACTTTTGACTATCGACTAGCTTATCATCACCAGAGAGGACAATACCGCAAACACCCCGTTATAGCGCGCGACGAGAGACTCGTTTTACTTTGGCTCGTTTTCATTAGAAAGGAGTCGGACATAGATCTAGTTATCGGAAAATGATGAATTGATTCTTTTTTCGGAAATAATAAAAATACACATGATAAGCACCTTGCTATGATAAACTTTATAGACAGCAGCAACAACCTGATGATCCACATTTAGGCTACTTCAGTCAGTGCTAATTAGGCCTTTTCGGGAACAACAAGTATGTGTCTGTCTCTTCCCGAAAATACGATTTTTTTCATAACATCATTGATCACTTTAGACTAGGGCTATAACTAGCAGCCTACAGAGAGTCGATCTGAATACTTCCATTGTTTTGATTCCCTCTTTTCGCTGTATAAGAGAAATCTACTTTACCTTTCCCATGGCCTGGATGAGCCACATTGTTGCACAAAAATCAAAGTCAGAAGATTAGTACATGTAAACTTTAAATAGTAATGATTTCAGAAATAACACAGAAGAAATGGCGATAACTGTCAGTGCGGTCAGTAGGCGATGCATAAGTTAGGCCTATTTACAAATCTACACGCTTACGAACGAAACCCGAACATAATATGACGGCCACAAAACGCCACCAGATTGAATTCTGGTCAAAAATATACCGCTTGCCCTTGGCAATTACCCTTGGTATCCATAAAATAATAATATGGAAAAAAGTCTTGGGCCCCCTTCACCTCTGTCATCAAGTTCTGTGTATCATATTAATATCAACACTGACGCTCAGTGAAAATGACCGGCAAACTGCATTCTTAACCCTGCCACTTCTGAATAATACGATACATTTAGATCATTTGACGCACTGCATGCACAGAAACATATCAACAAGAGGAGACTATTTTTGAAAAATTAACTTACCTCAATCGAATCCACAGATCATCTGTCCAGTTCCAGTTGCTGCACAATCACTTGCTTGTAATATATTATGTCCAGAGTGAGTTTGAGCTAAGATGGCTGGTGACAACAAATCTTCCGCGACAATGTGACGTCATTCTGACGTCACTTCACGAGGCAACAGGCTAAACTTTTCTGCAGTCGCTCTCACGCCGCAAAAAATACGCGCCAATTGTTTTTAACTGTAATATTGCTTGTGACAACATTTAGTTCGTTAATAGATATATATGTTTTAAAAAAAATAACACTAAGAGATGGTAGATCTACAAGTGGTTTCCTAAACATCATTTACAAAAAGTACTGTAATGTCCAAAGCACAACGTTATCACAACGTTAATTTGCAACGTTGTTGTAACGTTGTCACAGATATACGCAATTACGTTCTCGAAATATTAATATTAAGAGATGAAAATTCAAATGCCGAATATATAGAAAGGTAATGCATTACTAACTTGGTTTCATGTTGATTTTGATAAAGCAGTTCTATTCCTTCTATTCTATTCTGTCGAGAAGCAAACTCAATAACGTTTCACCGACGTTTCAGAAACGTAGTTACAAAACGTTGTGTGATGTCCAATGCACAACGTTTTCACAACGTGAATGTGCAACGTTGTTATTACGTTGTGAAATAACGTTGCAGGTCGACGTTAAAATAACGTTGTTACAACGTTATATCACGACGTTACCAATCCACAACCTTTCAACAACGATGGAAGTGCGAATCATGCATGTATGGCGAAAATGTTATTGTCATTGTTTGTTGTTTAATCGCCTCTTACGACAAGCACGGGTTGCTGAAAAGTGAAAACCAAATCTAACATTATTGTAATTTTCTGCCAAAATGTAGTTTATTTCGAGTAAACACCTTTGTTTTTACGCTTTTCGCGATGAAGACTATTTGACGTCGCACCAACGTATGAGAAACGTTGTCATCATAACGTTGCATGGCGCCCGATGCACAACGTTTCCACAACGTAATTTTGCTACGTTGTGATTACGTTGTCACATAACGTTGGAGTGACGTGATAATAAGGTGTTTACACAGACTTTAGTTTATTCACGAGATGGAAATCCTGATTCCGAAGATATAGGTAAATAATGAATTACTGCCTTGTTTTTGGCAGAAATTGTGTCGATTTGTATGTAAAACTTTTGTTCATACAATTTTTGTTAAGGCGACAGTTGACGTCGCACCAACGTTTCAGGAACGATGTAACAAGACGTTGGGAAATATTCGATGAACAACGTTTTCACAACGTAAAAATGCAACGTTGTTATTACGTTGTGAAACGACGTTGCACAGTGACGTAATAATAACGTTGTGACAACGTTGTATCACTACGTTACCAATTCACAACTTTACCACAACGTTGTGAAAACGTAGTGTGTTAGCTGGGATGTAACTTCAGTGGTGCAAAGTGCCACCCCATAAATCACAAACACGATTTGTAAAACATCGTTAATTTAAGTTGACATCCAAATAACACGCACACGAATATTAGCGGGATTAATTCTGGACTAGTAAAAGTAGTATATTGCTGGGCTTTTACCAGACCACAGAATTTTATTTGAGTCAGGCTTTGCACTTGTGGCTAAAGTGCAGACAGTTCGACTCAGCAGACTGCTTTAGCATTGTTTAGAAGCTACTGACCACATATAAAGCGTATCATACTGAACAGTACTTAGTGACTTAATTACATCCTATCACATAGAGGGGACTGTAAATATTACTATAATTATTAAAATAATTTATGATGTACCAATTTCATCATGTTGATGTGTATAGAATAGTTTATAAGCAACTTTGTCATCATTGCAGAAAAATGACCCCACAGGAAAACCAACAGTGTCAGCTCATCCTGCCAAGTTCTCTCCTGATGACAAATATTCCAGGCACCGAGTCACAATCAAGAAGAGGTTCGGCATCCTCCCAACACAACAGCCAAAGCCAGTCATGTGATTTGTGAAAACACCCCAGTATAAAGACTAAACATGTTGAAAGACTTGCTTGATGACATTCCCCTTCAGGAAGTGTCGACAAGGCAGCAAGGGACTGTTGTTGATCAACGCTGTCATAATCATGTTTGTGAAAAAAAATCATGTCTGTCCACAGTCCTTGATTTTCATTGTGGAGAGAAGCAGGAATCGAAAATTTTGGAACAGTTAGGTGTTTTTGTTTGGTAAAATGCTGAAAACACGGCAGTTGGTAACCATGGTAATAGATTTATGATCATATAATGTATTTGTTCATCTCTGAATGACATATTTCTGTTTGTACATTTATGTATATTCATTCTATTTGTTTCATCACATAAACCAGTGAAGCGTTTCTTGTCAGAATGTCATAAGTTCATGGTTAGGTTTATGGGCTGCTGCCACCTCATTGTTGTCTTACTCTCTCAATGTACAACAATACTTTACTGAATAGTCTCAACAACAACTTTTTGTTTATTTTCATTATCATGATTATGAATAAACAATTTTGTTAGCATGCATTAGTTTGTTTATGACCCATCTTGTTTAACCATGACTACCTTGCTGATCATGCTGATTCCAGGTTTGAATTGATTCCCAACTACCTACCGATATGCTTGTCGTCCAAGACAACTCCATAGAATGGATGGTCAGACTCAGTGATTTAGTTGATCATAAGCTGATGGCGTGGATCATTGCTGATAATAATGGTTTGTCTGGCCCAGACTTTATTATTTGTAGGTTGTCATCATGTAGTTGTAATATTATTGATCAAGTGGGGCGGTACATGTAAATAACAAAAAAACAACTTGCCATTTGTTGTCACCATTTGAGGGAGTATCCTGTCCGTTCCCTTTGAACAAGATTACAGTTGATATGGCACCAATCAAAATCTAGTAAACTTTTAAAGGGGTAGTGGGGTAGCCTAGTGGTAAAAGTGTTCGTGTCACAACAAAGAACCAGGTTTGAAGCCCATTTCTGGTATCCCCTGCTGTGATATTGCTGGAATATTGCTAAAAGCAGATTAAAACCATTCTCACTCTAAGAAAAAAGTGAAGTTCCATGTTGATTCCTTAAAGATTTATTCAAAACTTTTATGTACAGAGCAGCAATTGACATGTATGTCTGTATTCAAATATTGAGACTAGAACAACAACTAACAACAATGTAAATGCATATAAGCAATAAAATCTATACCTCCTGCAACAATAGTCTGGCTGTAGACAGCTGGATGGTGAAAACCATGGACGGATGAAATAAAGCACTATAATGCATGGCACATAAGAGGTGTTTTAACATGTTCAAACAATGTTATCCTTAGGTAAAAATCTTTGATCATTGGATAATATTCAATCTGTCGCTACGTGAATTTATGCACGTTTCTCAAAATCCAGAAATGTTTTTTTGGTCTACTACATATAAACATGTTAAACTTACATAACAGTTTATTGGCTATTTAAAATGAATGCTGTCACTATTGGTAGATTAAACTTACCTTGACAGAAGCTGGCGCCCCGAGACACTGTGTTCAAAGTTGTGTCATGGGTAGATGAAAACAATCTTATTTTGGTTTTGTGGAGATTACCTGAATACCATCATATTCATGTACTTAGGTTGAAGTGACAGTTTCCTCTTATTGAGGGATTTGATAATGCATACCGTATTCGACGTAATAAGCGCCCACGGCGATATTTGCTAATATATTGGCTGGTGAACAATCCCAATTAGCACCCCTTCCAATTGATCAATGTACACAAGACTTATTTATTCGTGTATAATACGCACTCGTGTGTTATATGCACCCTTAATTATGGGCAATTAAATTCGGGAAAAATATATCGGTCATGTATGATATGCACATACTTTTCCTTTGTATCATTTCAGACTGTCAGCATAAACTACAAAATTTACAATTTTTTAACTCTGTTTTTGTCTCACCAATATTATATTCTAATAAGAGCCCCCTTTTTCTAATTTTGAGAGCGTCCCGGGCGCTTATTACGTCGAATACGGTAATCATTTTCTTTTCCTCTTTTTGGATCTTTCTAGTTTTGATACTGTGCTGTGATCATGAACTGTATAAAGCTATGTCAGGCCATTCTTCATTCACAAAATCAAAATGATAATATTTTGTACATGATTTTTCTTTGCACAAAAAACTTTTTATGTTTGGAAAATAACCTCAAATCAACTGACAACATAAAGTTTATTTTTACCCTGCTTTGTTTTAATGAAGTAATGCAATATAATCTGTCTTGTCTTATGTCAAATATATATATATATATATACATATAATAATTCTTATTAACAGATAGAAATGAACACGATCAGTGTGAATGAGATACAAGAAGTGCTAACTGCAGGGTGAGAGGATGGTGGATTAGTGGTGCATTCATCCATGCCCTATGTTGCTTCAGGTGTGTAACAGTAGGAAGGTACCATCATGGTAAAACCTTTGAAAATAATCCCTCCCCAAAATAAATATGGGTGCCCTTGATTGAAAAGTGCTTCTTCTTAGCTGAAAGTACTTTTCAACATAAACAATTACAAAAATGTGGTTGAAAAACGTTTTTCATAACATGGTAAAATATTCAGGTTTAACACAGAAGCTAATAAAACTGGTATGGATACATCAAAATCACAGACATTTCCAGCATAGTTCAACAATGGACGGATACTTTGGACAAGAATGGTTAAAACAAGTAGACGCAAAGTGAATGACTTTCATAGTTGTAACGTTACAGAATATTGCTCTGAATCAGTGGTTCATGTTATTATCACAATATCATATTCAACATTTAAAGCACATTGATCACACAAGCCTAACCCTGATCCCTTGAAACCCACATTTCCAGTGATCTTCATTAACAAAACATAGAGTCCTCCTTCCAGTCAGTAGTTGTATTACCCGGTGGGGGTTCCAGTTCAGTGAGTGAGTGAGTGAGTTGGGTTTAACGCCGCTTTTAACAGTATTCCAGTAACATCACAGCGTGTCAACTTAATGTGGGAGGAAAGCCCGAAGTGACACAGGTCTGAGATTTGAGAAACGGTGAAACCCACAAGCATGGGTATGATGCTGACAAACTTAGAAACAATCGGGACGAACTGGGATTCGAACCAACAATCAAAGCTTTGTGCTGCCTTAGACGACTGGGCCACTCGTGCCCCCCCCCCCCCCCCCCCCCCATTTCCAGTTCAGAAAAGATCCCCAGCTATTAATTAGGAATCAGATGGTCAGGCTCTCAGACTTGGCTGATTGGGTTTTGATTGTACTATGATGATACATATAAATATTTCTACATGGGACTGAGTGATTGTTCAATGCCACAAACAGCAAAATATCATGGCAATATTTCTGCAGCACACTATTTTTAACAACACCTTATCTTCCTGGCTTACTGGGCTATGAATAGTTGGACTATGGACTATTTTTATATGTGCATGTCTGTAGATGATCTATTATGAGTGAGTGAGTGAGTTTGGTTTAACGCCGCTTTTGATCTATTATGAAACAAAACAGACTGGTAAGTTGAAATTCTCTTCATAGTATATGTAAACATATGTACTGAGGCGGAAACGATTCACTGATACTACACAATATTATCCAAACAAAACGCTTCTGCTATTTATACTTAAAAAAAATTAGCCAATCTTATGTTGTGATATGTATCTTATGTAAAAAAAATCCATCCAAAATCATGTCATATTTAAACTTGGTGTTTTGTTCCAGCAAATATCAATGTATTTTTTATGAGACAGTTATACATACAAGTATGTAATATATACTACTCAAAAGAAGTTAAACACCCAGCTTTATTATTTACTATCTGTCATGGCATGGGAGACAACTAGGAATAACTTTAACTTATTTTGAGTAGTATATTTGTAAAACAATTGATATGAATAAATACATGTCCACTTTATGTACACTGTACTGATCAGACCTGCTACAATAGACCGATCCAGTCCCGACCCCGGAAATAAGTCTGACAAATCAGCAACGAGCGCTCTGCCTTCTGATTGGCTCAAACTGACGCATGCGCCAATTTTGGTTGACAGGCTGGATCGGTCTATTCCTGGCAGGTAATGGACACAAATAAGGTGGGAACGGTATACAACACATGCAAATACTTATATTCTGTACACTTATTAATATTACTGTATTCGAGGTAATAAGCCCCCCACTCTAATAAGCTCGATATTTGCTGATGTATTGGCTAGTGAACAATCCCAATTAGCACCCCTTCCGATTGATCAATGTACACAAGACTTATTTATACGTGTATAATACGCACTTATATGCACTCTTAATTATGGGCAATTAAATTCTGGAAAAACATATCTCTTGTATATAAACACTTATATGCACTCTTAATTATGGGCAATTAAATTCTGGAAAAACATATCTCTTGTATATAAACATTTCAGGCTGTCAGCATAAACACAAAATTTATCTTTCAACTCTGTTTTTTTCACCAAAATATTATTCTAATAAAAGCCCCCTATATCTAATTTTGAGAGTGCCCTGAGCGCTTATTACGTTGAATACAGTAAGTGGAAATAAACAATGCGGTTCTACCAATTTTGCCATGTAAACACCATGATTGTATCTACTGGCACTTGGTGTATATTTCACATCTTCCTGAGGCAAGGCAATTAACGGACTATGAAAGTTCAGTTTCCACCCTTGTTGAACTTGGCTGGAATTTCGGGAGTCATATTTTGGCGGGACTAATGAGCCTAAGCATAATCCAATAAAAATCGTGGCATAGAAACTGCCATCCGGTTCATAAACAACACGATGACTGCCGTGCAGATTTCTTTCAATTGCTGGATTTGCAAGGATGTGTACCCTCCAATGCTCATTGACATATGTTTTAAAAAAAATTTCATGTCTTTAGTCAAGGTGCTCAAGTGATGTGATGCACCTCGCAAGGTATCACCATTGTATCACAATAAAGATCTTGATTATCAATCAGATTGTGTTGAGTCGGGGGGGTGCCATTTTGTTTGAAGCAAATGTAAGTGATTTGAGAGGTGGAATCTGATTGTTCAATATGAGGGACAAGCTCCTTCCCAGCGCGTGACACCTTCGTTACACTCTCGGTAACATCGCTGCCACCAGTGTAGGCGCGGCCATTAAAAGAATCTTGAAATTTGGCCTCTAACCCCAAATGTAGTAACGTTCATACTTTTGTTTATGTCTTTGGGAATGTCATTATAGTGAATTTTGAAAAGGTTTGCGACTGACCATGTTTTCCAGATGAATTTACTTTGTTGTTTGTATAATCAGATTGGTTCGAGATTGCGGACTAACGGAAAATCAACCAACTTCTCCCTTACATTCTTACTATATCAATAACATGATAGTTTTAAAGAAATCCAAATTGACAAACAAAGAAAGTAATTTAGCAGGGGTAAGTGTATTTGGCGTCACAACAGTCATCATTTGTTTGTAAACATAACGGTAATTCGGTTGCGAGTTCAACTCCCAAGGATGGTTGTGGCCAGCTGCTCACAGTGGGTAGTTTTGACTGGTGGCAGCGATAGTATAGAGAGCTCCGTGAACGGGCTATCGCTGTGAGGAGCTTGTAAGAGGGACATAGAAGGGAGATAACTCATAATAGCCACAAGTGACTACGATCAAGCCATGAAACTAAAGCCTAATTTGGCAAGGGAGGTAACTGGACTCTTCAGTTAACCCTGTTGCCTCGGGAAGATGAACTTTCATTAAAGCACAGAGAGACATTGTGTCCTATGAGAGATTGCCACTGGGTCATGTGGAGTGTCGACATATTCACACAAGTAACTCCTTGGCAGATGCTTGATTACCCAGTGTATAACATCACACTGAATAGGGTTATTTTGACACAGGTGCCTGTGGTTTATTAACCCATGATTGCAATATGTCTCAGTGAAAATAATTTGGCAAAATATATTCAAGCTTGTCAAATTTTTGGATGGCCCTCCCTGATAAGGCAAAATGCAAAAGCACTTGATATTTTCCTACTTTTCAAGACCCTCCCCAAATATGGGTATTACTTTGATGACCCTCCCTGATTCCCTCTGAGACTGAGAAGTCCAAATGGCACCAGATACAGAACCTTCCATACATAGGAAATAAAACCGATGATAATGAGAAACAAACTCATCTGAATAAATCAGCGTTAAGGACGGAAAAGCACCTAATCAATTTAAAACAAACCCTCTGTAAACACCAATAAAATCTGGACAATTCAACAAAACACATTTCCATATGCAATATGTACAATATTCACAATATGTACACAAACAGATATAAAGAATTTGCACCATAACATGGCTGGCATCCATCGGAACACATTCACTCCTCCTGTGATGAAATGATAACAATGTGACAATGTTGCTATGACGACCATGAATTTGCCATTGGCATATGTGGATCCCTGCCTTGAGACATGGCCATTCATATCAGCTTAAAGCAGTTGCTATGACGACTGTGACTTTGCTGATGTTATGTGTGGATCCCTGTCTTCAGACATGGCCCATTCCATCATTTCAAAGCAGTTGCTATGACGATTGTGATTTTGCAGCTAGTACATGTGGATCTCTGTCTTTAGACATGGCAGTTGCTATGACGACCATGAGTTTGCTGATTGTATATGTGGAGCACTGTCTTTAGACATCAGGGTAAAGCAGTTGCTATGACGACCGTGATTTTGCAGATGGCACATGTGGATTTTTGTTCTCAGACATGGCAGTTGCTATGACAACAATGACTTTGCCGATGTAAAGCAGTTGCTATGACGACCGTGAATTTTTTAGATGGTATATGCGGATCTCTGTCTTTGTTGATGTAAAGCAGTTGCTATGACGACCATGATTTTACAGATGGTATATGTGGATCTGTCTTCAGAAATGGCAGTTGCTATGACGACCATGACTGATAATGTAAAGCAGTTGCTATGACGACCGTGATTTTGCAGATGGTATATGCGGATCTCTGTCTTCAGACATGGCCCATCCCATCAGGTTTCTGATCTCAGCTCCTGCAAAGAAGAACACTGTATCACCAGTTTCTCTCAAATGACAAACTCCTCTTACTTACTGTCAACCATCTTAATCAAGTGACCTCCAATAAGGCTTACACTGATCAGGTTTTTCATGATTTTGCTCACATAAATTGTTATGACCATGCCTTGAAATGAAAAATTCCCATTTGTTGAGAAGAGATGTTTGAAGAAGTAACATGGACTACCAGTAAAACGAAACAGATACGAATGTCATGTTGTCCTACCATCCGATATGTTTCGCTCCCTCAGCGTAGACTGGAAACTGGCCATGGTGTCCACGAACTGCTGCCGTTCTCTGCCCTGGTAAAATCAACAAGACTCAGTGACTTCTTTGCAGGGGTGAAAGGATACTGCAAGGTCACGATACGATACGTATCATGATACATAGGTCATGATGACACCAATATTTACATTAAATAGCGTGGAAACCTCTTGACTTTTAATATTTCATAACAGGTTCAAAAGTAAAAAATAGCTATTGACACAGGTTCGTAGTGGCTATTTGTATTAGTGAACTTGAAACACTAATTACAATACATTTTGCAATATTTGAATGATAAAAACATGGGGGGGGAGAGTGAGTGAGTGAGTTTGGTTTTACGCTGCTTTTAGCAATATTCCAGCAATATCACGTCAGGGGACACCAGAAATGGGCTTCACACATTGTACCCATGACGGGATTCGAACCCGGGTCACTTTAACCACTAGGCTCGGGGGGGAGAGAGAGCATTAAACAGGCAGTAAGTAAATGTATTGTCTAATATCGATACAGAAACCAAACGTATTCAGTATCGTAGCATAGCATGAAAACTCATGATGCACCGGTGTCCCTATGTATCGTTTCGTGTTTAATGCCACCTTCAGCCATATTCTAGCTACATAATGCGGCCTAAATATTTGACTCTGGACTAAACAATGATTTTGTGGTTGGTTGGTTGGTTTGTTGTTTAACGCCGCACTCAGCAATTTTCCAGCTATATGACGGCGGTCTGTAAATAATCGAGTCTGGACCAGACAATCCAATGATTGATATCATGAGCATCGATCCAGGCAATTGGGATCAATGAAATGCATCAACCAAGTCAGCGAGCCTGACCACCCGATCCCGTTAGTCGCCTTTCACAACAAGCATAGTCGCCTTTTACGGCAAGCATGGGTTGCTGAGGACCTATTCTACCACGGAATCTTCACGGGTACAATGATTTTGTGAGCCACGATCCATGCTGTCGGGATACAATGACAGGCATCAACTAAGACAACGATCCATGTGGACCAGCTTCATTTTGTGAATTTATGTGCAAAGCAAGTGTGGATCCAGCTTCTGGGAGCATCGCAAGTAAACAATATATCAGAAACAAATGACCAGAACATACAGTCAAGTCCCGTTAATCCGACATCGATGGTTGCATATGATTATGTCAGATAAACGAGTATGTCGGATAAACGAAATTTAGTAGTATCAACGTTCGTGATCGAAAATCGGACAACTACACGATAGATAAGTTTCAAACATGTAATAAAAAATATAAAATAAATATTCATATTGTTATGTTACATTGTTGGCGGATTATGTTTTCTAATCAAGCAACCACTAAAGTTAAACACAAAACAAACTTTACGGACTGTATGACTGTATGAATGGAAGTGGCAACTACGACACTGGTACCTAAAGCTTAAGAAAGCTGCTTTCTAAGTGGCTAATGTCGACTTCCTGTTTGTCATTTCATTGGTAGGTCATAGTACGCGAAAGGTTGTTCTGACGTGACCTGTATGATTAACGCATATGAATATGTATAACGCGAACTCGAAGTTACTGGCATAGTGTGTGTTACTTCCATATTGCCGGTGGTGTTTCACACAAACTGCTTGCTTCAGAAAGTGTTTGTGTACAATTATTGTGGACCTTCAACTCATTTTCAGTCCATGCACAAAATGTCTTTGGAAGGTGTACTTGGCACCTTCTGTTTATTTACATTCAGAGTTTACTGCGTACGGCTGTCTTTTGTATCCAACAAATATTCCAGACATTGTTTGTTTCTTTGTTGAAAGGTTCATCATCTTCAGTGGTCAACATTCTCGTGGAGAGATAATACATACCTTCCCTGTATTCAGCTCAGTGATGGCAGTCAGAATCTGACGTCGAGATTCGTTGTTGGAGATTCCCAGTTCCTTCAGATCGTCATCCGTCAGCGTCAGGAAGGCCTCCATGTCAACCTGCATATTGTAAAACACATTGAAAGAAGGGAGGTAACTCTGACGACTCGAGAGTACATATGTCTGACATTGGATCATTAAAAATAAGACAATCAATATCAATAAAAATCGAAGAAATCTATTACCGTATTCGACGTAGTAAGCGCCCCGCTCTAATAAGCACCCACAGGGATATTTGCTAATATATTGGCTAGTGAACAATCCCAATCAGCACCCCTTCCGATTGAAGACTTATTTATGCACCCTTAATTATGGGCAATTAAATTCTGGAAAAATACATCTGTCGTATATAAACATTTTAGGCTGTCAGCATAAAGCACAAAATTTATTTTTCAACTCTGTTTTTTTCACCAAAATAGTATTTAAATAAGAGCCCCCTATTTCTAATTTTGAGAGAGCCCTGGGCGCTTATGACGTCGAATACCGTATATCTCACTCATATCGTGTCACATAGTCCTAAACAGGATAAGTCATTTTCATCCTGAACATCTGCATGAGATGTCCAAACTTTTCTATTGAAACAAGTTGTTTTCATGTTAACAGGCCTTTCCAAACAAGTAAATTCTGAATGGTGATGAAATAGTAACCTGATTACTTGTCACAGAAGTGGGGGTTTCTACACAAAAGAACTGATAGAAGAACAGCATGTTTTTGTTTGTTTGTTTAACACTGCACTCAGCAATATTCCAGCTGCATGACAGAGGCCTGTAAATAATACTGTCTGGACCAGACAATCCAATGATCGACATTACGAGCAACAGTCATCGCTGCCATTTACAGTGATAACAAATCACTGAGCCTGACCACCAGTCCATGGTGCCTTTTACGACCAGCACAGTCTAACCCTTGGGGGAGAGCAGCCCATGTGACATGTTGATGTCTGGCCAACCTATCGTCCTCCCAGTCCTCCTGTCATCTCCTACCTCCTGCTCTTCAAAGATGGGGTGGTACTTTTCCAGAGACAGCTTCTTTAGGATCCCCGACACTTCATCTGAGGAAGAATTCAAACAATCGTTTCAGCAAACAGCTAAACACACGTCTGTTCGTGCAGACAACAGTTGATTCCCTTTGCTACCATCATGACTCTGAACCTAGTTTAGTAATCTGTTCCCACAAGCTCAAATGTCATTGGATCTTCTCTTCCCAGGAATCCCGAGAGTCGTAAAGGATGTTCGAGAAAATCTCACCATTTTGAGCAGATTCCTGGAGTGAATCCAGCATGGGGCCTGCATCATCGCTGTTCTGAAACCATGGTAACGGTGTCTTCATCATCATGATTATAACAGTGTGTCATAAAGAAGTTCCCAGGATCTGGAAATACTCCTTTAGCATTAAATAAATAACCAGTAATCAGCAAAATTAATTGTTCTAGTACAGCACCCATTGTGGCTTTGTCTAGGACTTCTATGTTTATCATTTGTTAAACGCCACACTCACAAATATTCCGGCCAAATGACAGTGGTCTGTAAATAATCAGTTCTGGGCAAGGCAATCAAGTGATTGACGTCATGAGCATGGATCTATGCAACCGGGATACATATCTTCCATGAGGAAATATATATTTAACATCATTCCAGGGTCGCAGATCCAAAGTTCTAGACTCATATACCCTGAAATTGTCTCGCGTCTAAAATGAATTACATGACCAAATAAAACAATCTCATTCAAATCAGACCTTAGTTCTTGCTACCACTAAACAAAGACCTGAGGACATCCCATTACGGGTCACGTCAGACCGACCTTGCGCGAACTTTGACTGACCAATGGAATGACCAATCAGAAACCAGCTTTCTCTTGCTTTACGGCACAAATTTCAAATTGGCGACTACGCTTCGAAACATATTTTGACAAATTCTCGATTACAAATTTGAAACCTGAACAAAAAAACATTCTGGAATGACTAATAGATGGTCTAGAATGTAAGGATTTAGTCGTTAAACCCGTAACTATCGTTCGGAATACCCCATGTTAAAGTTTTCGAGATTGCATGATTAGAAATCACATCATGCAACAGTCACTTTCATAATCTGGTAAGAGACGCACTGATTGGTCGGATGAAGGGTCGTTCTGACGTGACCCCTAATGGGATGTCTTCAGATCTTTGTTTAGCGGTAGCGAAAACTAGGATCTGATTTTAATGAGATTGCCCAATGAAATGACATAGTAGTTAAGACAACAATATCTCAAAATAACAAACTTAACACAATACAATCATGTCACTGTGACTTTTCTAAATCTATTCTTAGAAATTAAGTTCAGCTAATACCAATGTTGAGAATGCCCTTTTCTCCCTGGGGATCAGTTCATTACCTTTCCAGGGGTGGGTGAAGGTGATGGGGTTAGTGTGGAGGTGGTGCTCCCCTTGGAAGATGGACTCTTCCCATGCGAGGACCTCTGTGGGGTGATAGAGGAACTGCCGCTAGTTGAGCTGTTGGGGGAGGTGGTGTTGGACATGGTTCGGAATCCTGTTGGCACCGTTGAAGACTTGCGTCTGAAAACATAGTGGATCCTATTTAGTGAATGAGTGAGTTGGGTTTAATGCTGTTTTGAACAATATATCAGTTATGTCACACCTTGTGGGAAGAAAGCCCAAAGTGATGCCGGTCGTTTACATTACCACTTTCGTTAAACCCACAAGTACAGATATGGTGCAAACATAGAAACTTAATCAGTGACAATCTGAGATTTAGAGGTTTCTGGCTCCACTTAAGGGACATAAGTCTTAACAGTGAATTAAGTCACCTTGGACGACTACCAGAGAATAAATAATAGAGAGTTTTGGGCTAAAACCCAAGAGCAATCTTGGTGACTAGTTTTGAGCTGTGTGCTCTCATCAGACTGTTTTGTGTTGGTGTGGGGACTCCTTATATACACTTTGTGTTCCAGATGCAGTACGGGTGGAGTCTACTGGCAGGGGTGTGCCGGTGGTCTAATTGTCACCGGTGGATCGTGAGTGATGTATTCAGGGCCGGTGGACCGTTGAGTCGATCGACCGGTGGACCGGTAGACCAGTGGCGGGGCTGGGGCAGCGGCGACATGAGCACAGTTGGATTATCGGTGGTCATGATTTTACAATCGCTTCAATAAATTCTATGTTTTCGAGATTTATTGTTGTGTGTTGTATTTTTATATCACAGTTGTCGTTTTCGGCCAAGATAAGATCTAATCCTGGAATTCCCCACCCACTCACCTTATTTTACCAGAGAATAAGATCATGATTGCATGGATTCCAAAAGTTCAGCGCCCTTTTTCATAATGTATCAGAACTATTGCCGTTATAAATACCATGCTTTGGTTAGTGAGTGAGTGAGTTTTGGCAAGTCAGTTTAATGAAGAAAGAGCAAGGTGGCAGGTATTTACAACCGTGATGTGGGCAAAGACTGACGTCTATGTCAGTGATGATCAGTTCTACAGGGAAATAGTTCCACCGGGAACAATTAGTACCAGTGTAAATGTATCGTGGAAAACGATTCATAGTCAAAACTGTTCCATGGAAATAATTCCCCTGGAGAAATATAACACAAAAGAAATATTTTACTACAAGAACAGATACTCTGTGACACTTACAGCTTTGGTAAAACCCCTGAGCATAGTGAAAGAAGAAGTCCATAATCTGGGTGAATAGGACAAGGACACAAAAAGACAAAATTGGACACTTGTTCTAACGCTTTTATTCGGATGTATTAGTGCATAGGTGGATCCAGACGGGGGTACAGGGGGTCCAGATCCCACCTTTTGAAAACCAAATGTAGTATGTTGCAGGCAGTAAAATTTTGATAGTTTGGACCCCTCCCTTTTAAAAATGCTGGATCCGCCCTTGCAGTGCAACCATACATGAACTTAACTTTTTTAAATTGTTTGACCAAGTGTGAATTTAGAAATATTTCAAACCAAGAAGAAACAAGGCAAAAACATGGCCCAAATATTGTAATATATTCAAAAAATTACTGGGGGGTTGGAAAAGTGTTCACTTGTCACACCGAAGACCTGGATTTGATTCTCCCTTAGATACAATGCGTGAAGCCCATTTCTGGGTCCCCTGCGGTGATATTGCTGGAATATTGCTAAAAGCAACATAAAACATCTCTCACTCACTAACTCATTCACTCACTCACTCACTCAGCTGGAATCACTGACCTGGGCATGAAGAGACGTGTCTGGTGTTGACTGCTGTACTGACTCCGAGGAATGTTAGGGCTGGGCGTAAACAAGTCACCTGAATAATCAGTACAAACATTAGTCATGTGACTCCACCAAATTCATCATGTGACACAACATCAAGACACACAAGCTAGAATCAAGCAACCTTCTGCAAATATCAGTTAACATGTTTATTTGTTTACAGTACAATCTATTTCTTGTAAAAGCAAACATTATCAAAATTTTAGTTTGGCTGTAAAACAATATCTTCCTTCTCATTCAGAAAGGTATAATTTATCATGGTTATAACTTTCTTTTTGTTCATTATTTATACATTTATTTAAAAAAGCTGACTAATGTTTAATTTTAATGTATAAATCAAAACATCAATATCCAAATATGGGTGTGACAATACCAGTGACTTAAAGGGCAAGAACACTCCAATTTTGAAAGTATCAAAATATGGATGGCTCTTACTTTGCAAATTCAAAATTTGTTTATTATGGACTATAATCTCAACTGGTTAAATTGGGTGCGCCCACTTTCATCTGTCAGTTTCGTCTACAGTGTTATCAAAACAAAGTGTTGCACCAGTGATTAGAGGGGCAATAAGCTGACCTATCAGAAACAAAGCAGACCAGTCACTGTAGGATAACATATAAACAATAAGAGAGAGTTGACTATATTTATTATATACAATGACCAAATATAACATATAATAGTATAGTCAACAAGCAATAGTTTTTAACTTGAGAGTTGGAGTATTGTTGCCCTTTAAATAAATGACATTAATCTTAATCAATGAAACATAAAGGTTTAGTTCCATGAACAGTAATAGTGAGTACTGGTTTTCAATCCAGGTGATTCTTGAATAATGAAAACCACAGCGCTAGTTTGACATGCAGTGCTGCACAGAGTGACAGGTAGTGAGACGTGCAAACTAAACCACCCGGAGAATGATTGAAAGAAAGGAACACAAGCATGGTCAATAACATGACATGCAACCAAACAATGCAGACAGGTGTCTGGGTGGTGAAGACAGGTGGCGACAGGTGTCTGGGTAGTGTAGACTGGTGTGGACAGGTGTTTGGGTAGTATAGACTTGTGTAGACAGGTGTCTTGGTGCAGTGAAGACAGTGTAGACAGGTGTCTGGGTAGTGTAGACTGGTGTAGACAGGTGTCTTGGTGCAGTGTAGACTGGTGTAGACAGGTGTCTCCGTGCAGTGTAGACATGTGTAGACAGGTGTCTGGGTAGTGTAGACTGGTGTGGACAGGTGTCTGGGTAGTGTAGACTGGTGTAGACAGGTGTCTTGTTGCAGTGAAGACAGGTGTCTGGGTAGTGTAGACTGATGTAGACAGGTGTCTTTGTGCAGTGTAGACTGGTGTAGACAGGTGTCTGGGTAGTGTAGACTGGTGTAGACAGGTGTCTGAGTAGTGTAGACTGGTGTGGACAGGTGTCTGGGTAGTATAGACTGGTGTAGACAGGTGTCTTGTTGCAGTGAAGACAGGTGTCTGGGTAGTGTAGACTGATGAAGACAGGTGTCTTGGTGCAGTGTGGACAGGTGTTTTGGTAGTGGAGGCAGGTGTCTGGGTAGTGGCGACAGGTGTCTGGGTAGTGTGCGACAGGTGTCTTGGTGCAGTGGAGACAGGTGTCTGGGTAGTGGCGACAGGTGTCTAGGTGCAGTGGAGACAGGTGTCTGGGTAGTGGCGACAGGTGTCTGGGTATTTGAGACTGGTGTCTTCGTGCAGTGGAGACAGGTGTCTGGGTAGTGTAGACTGGTGTAGACAGGTGTCTGGGTAGTGGCGACTGGTGTCTGGGTAGTGGAGGCAGGTGTCTGGGTAGTGTAGACAGGTGTCTGGGTAGTGTAGACAGGTGTCTGGGTAGTGTAGACAGGTGTCTGGGTAGTGGCGACAGGTGTCTGGGTAGTGGAGGCAGGTGTCTGGGTAGTGGAGACAGGTGTCTGGGTGCAGTCGAGACAGGTGTCTGGGTAGCGGAGGCAGGTGTCTGGGTAGTGTAGACAGGTGTCTGGGTAGCGGAGGCAGGTGTCTGGGTAGTGGAGACAGGTGTCTGGATAGCGGAGGCAGGTGTCTGGGTAGTGTAGACAGGTGTCCTTGACAACACTCAACACCAGACAACAACAGACTGGGAACCAGGATTGCCATGGCAACAATACCTCCTTGTCTTCCTTGCTTTGGACAATGTTAGTCTAAGAGGAGACTTGTAGTTTTATTTACAATGAAGCAGTTAATGCATCAATCACAAACAACTGTATAAACACTGTAACTGCCAGCCTAACAAAGCCTCATTCGAAAGGGGCATCTACTGCGATGCCATCTAGGATAAGGGCACTTATCAAGTCATTGTGTAACACTAGTAATAGAATTCCAGAAAAGGGTTGAGGGGCCCTTTTTTATCACCATGGTAATAGTAGCATATACGACTTGAAAGGATACTGAAAAACTTGACCTGTTTGGCCTTCCATCCATTTTGCAAAAACAAAAGTAAAAAAACAAATAATATAAGAACCATGCTTTTTATCATCTTTTTGATTGTATATCTGTTTACAATAATATTTAATGTGGGTTCTTCTGAAGAGAATTAATCCCTCATCAATCCTGACAAATTTCCATTTTCAGGGCACATTGGGTGAGAAAGAAAAAACGCCAAAACAAAACAGAAATTAAACTGGGTTTACGCAAGTGAATGAATGGGACATTTTGTCTAAAGCAAAATTAAAATGATGACGATAAAAATACTCTTTAACACTATAAGTTGTCACTACAGTAGTGCAGAAGTACTGGCGTAAGTACGACTGTCCAGCAGGAGGAAGGCAAGTGGCAGTCCCGAGCCCCAGTCAGCTTGTATGGGTCTAACCTGGCTTCGTGAGGTTGGTAGGGGCAGGCAGGGGTTCACTCTGAGCATCCAACACACACTCGGTAGCTACAGCATCAGCAGCAGGGTTAATGTTAATGGTGGGACTAGTCGCCCCGTTGAAGGAGGCATGACTAATGGTTTTAGTAGGCAGGTGAGGAGAGAGGGCGTTAGCTGCGTAATGGCGCCGGATGTTACCTGGGGAACGGTTGCCTAGAAATTTCATCGGGCTGCTCACTGCTCTACGGGAGTTCTGCAAGAAGAAGATACAGAATGATGAAGAATATATTTGTAGAAAAGGGGGGTTACAGGTGGCTCAGTCATTTACAGTGCCACAGCAGCTGCACAGAGTTGCATCCCCTAGGTGTGACAGGATCCTATGATTCTTGGTTTTTTCAGCACAATACCGTGCTCTTGGGTTTCACCAAACGTCTACGATCTGTATCTTTGTGATTTCTTCCCACAGCAAGCTGACATGCTGTGGTATAACTGAAATACTGTCCACAGCAGCGCATACATGCAATGTTTTCAAAGGTCTTTAATTCAGATAAACAGGAATCCTGATTATGAGTAAGTGATTATTGGACAGCCTCATCAAACTATATGAAATAACATGGTATATGATCAGCAAGGCGTTGCCAGCGTATTTATTATTATCCCCGTCTGGAACATGGGGATAATGTTCATGTGGTTGTGTTCCACTTGTCCCCTTCACACTGTCTGCAACAGCTCAGCAATTAGTTTGAGAACATAAAACATTGCCTAACAATGACTAGGAATGGTTTCATTGTCCATCCACTCACACTGACTTGACGGCTAAGCCAGGTCGCCACCTACTATTGTCCATCCACTCACACTGACTTGACGGCTAAGCCAGGACCCCATCTACCAATGTTCCCCTCACACTGACTTGACGGCTAAGCCAGGACCCCATCTACCAATGTTCCCCTCACACTGACTTGACAGCTAAGCCAGGTCCCCACCTACCAATGTTCCCCTCACACTGACTTGACGGCTAAGCCATGTCCCCACCTACTATTGTCCATCCACTCACACTGACTTGACGGCTAAGCCATGACACCACCTACCAATGTGCTACTGCCGTCCTCCTCAATGGACTTGGTTGTGTGCCAGTGACTAGCTGCATGGCGGGCATCGTCCGGGGAGTTGTCCAGACAGAAGCTCGGCGCCGGCAGGATGGGGGGAATCACAGGTTTGAGTGACTCGCTGGTCAGGTTGGAGCGAGGTGGGTTGATGTCCTGATGGGAGACAAAGTTGATAATGAGGATAAGACAAACATGACTGTCAGGCTCTGATCACCGCGGACAACCGTAGGCAGATCCAGGAGGGGGGTCCAGGGGGTCCGGACTCCCCCCTTTTGAAAACCAAATGTAGTATGTTGTAGGCTGCAATTATTAGAGAGAATTTTGATATTTTGGACCCCTCCCCTTTAAAAATGCTGGATCTGTCCTTGAACAACAGAACATATGAATAAAAATGTCATCTGCTTCAAAAGAAAAAAGGATTGAAAAACAAAGTATCAGAAGGCATTAACTAAACCAATTTAAAGGTCAATGAGAAAATAAATAGCGGGCGGCCTGAGCGGTGAGTACGATGTGTGTAAGTCATACCAGTGTGTACAAGGCGGCACTCTTCTTAGTTTCAAGGAGCATGGACTTGTAGCTGGTCATGGACAGCGCTGTCTGGGTGGGGTCAAGGAGCTTCTGGGTCTCCACCCGCGCCGTCTGGATCTGCTGGTGCTGGAAACAGTTGTTTATTCGTTTTGCAAATAGAGTTAAAGTGTCCATGAGTGTAATTTGATGTCATGTTTACCAATATTCCAGACGTATCACTACAGGTGACACCAAGAATTGGTTTCACACACACTGGGAATCAAACCACGATCACTGGCATGAGGAGTGAATGCTTCAACAATTAGGCTAACCCGAACCTTTGTTACGCAGTGGAAGTCTAATTCAACAAAAATTAAAGTTCATGTCTGTTTACTAACTGAAACTCAAATTAACACCATATTAATATTAACCCACACATTCAAACAATTTCTATAATCACTATTGACAACAAGTCCTTATTTACTATGTTTTAGTCCTTATTTGACAGGGGGCACGGGTGGCCCAGTCTTCTAGGGCGCTGCGATTCGCTGTGCAGAGTTGTGTCTCTTGGGTGCACCAGAAACCTATGATTGTGGGTTGGAATCCCAGTTCGCACCGATTATGTTTCTAGGTTTGTCAGCACCATACCCATACTCATGGGTTTCACCAAAGTGGTAAACGTCTGAGACATGCATCACCTCGCTCTTTCCTCCCACATCAAGCTGACATGCCGCTACATAACTATAATACTGTTAAAAGCGGTGTTAAACCCAACTCATTCACCTTATTCATGTTATTTGACTATCAAAAAAACCTTATTTAGAATTATGAGCTTCACAACATGTACCCATGTGGGGAATGGCTGTATTAAAGTCCTTATTTGACTTTATAATTTTTATGCAATTGTACCTGATTTGACAATGTTAGAGGCAGCCACCGACAACGAGGCTGCTCTCCATCCAAGCATGACTAAAAAGTGACAAGCCCAGGGACTTAGTTCACTGCCGCAGGGCTTTGCACATGCCGCCCACTGAGCCACATGCCGCCCACTGAGCCACATGCCGCTGTCCAGAACACCACCACACCTGAGTGAGTGAGTGAGTGAGTGAGTATGGTTTTACGCCGCTTTTAGCAATATTCCAGCAATATCACGGCGGGGGACACCAGAAATGGGCTTCACACTTTGTACCCATGTCGGGAATCACACCCGGGTCTTCGGCGTGACGAGCGAACGCTTTAACCACTAGGCTACCAGACCGCCCCTCCACCACACCGGAACAAGTGGTGCTTTCGCGCAAATGTTTTCAATGTTTTGGCATGGTTCGAATCCTTCTGTCCACCCATTATGGGTTTTAAAGCTTGATGACTCCAAATACTTCACTAAGCAGATACCAGACCTCATCAAGCAGTTATGAATACATTGTTTCTAGGCAGCCGTTATAGGTATACCCAGAATCCCCTGTCTTGGTGTATCGTCTCTCATATTGAACATATTACCTCTGGTGACCTTGGCGTCTTCGTTGACAAATCCTGCATGGACGTGGTGTGTTGAAGTGGCATTGGAGCCAATCGGTTGGACATGTTGAATGTGCGCCCCAGTTTGAGATTCCGAAACCTGTTGGATAAACGATTCCACCATGCCTGCAAATAATAAAATAAGTGTTTTAATCGTATACAGAAACTACGGTTATAACAAACTCAAAGGGACCACTAATTTTAGTTCGTTATAACCATAGTTCGTTATAAGCATATATACAACATATATACAGCCAATGGCAGGGATAAAAAAATAATATCTGTCAGCTCGTTATAAGCGTGTTTGTAATAAACATAGTTTACTATATACTCGGATGGAATGGCTTTGAGGTATGATAAGTTGGATTCGTCCCTCCATGATGTGAATGTTCTCTTTACTCTAACATATTAATGCTACATTTTATACAATTAACACACTATGGACACATTGACAAGTGTCAAGCGGTTCTTCCTCTTACCTTGAGGCC
Organism: Haliotis rufescens; assembly: GCF_023055435.1. Lineage (NCBI taxonomy): Eukaryota > Metazoa > Mollusca > Gastropoda > Lepetellida > Haliotidae > Haliotis > Haliotis rufescens. The sequence goes on from NW_025963857.1 coordinate 7,094,148, forward strand.
ACTCTTAGGATGATCTTCAAGGCTGAAATAGAGTGGTACAGTTTATAGTAGAACTGATGCAAATAATAATCTTGATGTATGAAACAATAGTTATTGGTGTCTTGCAATGTTTGTACCAGCATGAAAAGTAAACCACCCCTGTGAAGATCCAGCTTAGAATAGGTCTTCAGGTACCCATGCTTGTCGTAGGAGGCGACTAATGGGATCAGGTAGTCAGGCTTGCTGACTTGGTTGATGCACATCATCGTATCAAAATTGCATATATTGATGCTCATGATGACAACCACTGGATTGTCTGATCCAGGTGGCATTAATTACAAACCGCCATCAAATAGCTGGAATATTGCTGTGTGCAGTAATAAACAACAAATAAACAACAAGTGAATTTTCGAACACTAAACAATGAACCTATAATCCTATTCAATCATCACTGGCTCCACCATCCATTGAGTCATCAATCACGAAATTCATCCTCCATTTAGTAATTCATCCATTGACCATTCACAAATGCAGATCCAGCTTTCTTAAAAGGGAGGGGTCCAAAAAAACCGAAAACATCTCTCTCTGATAATTTTACTACCTACAACATGCTACATTTGGTTTTCAAAGGGGTCGGAGTCTGAAACCCTGGACCCCCATTCAGCGATCCATCCATCTGACCAGTAAATCATCAATTACTTAATCAATTCATCCATCCATTCATCCATCCATCACATCCATCCATCCATCCATCCATCCATCACATCCATCCACCCATCCATCACATCATCCATCCATCACATCCATCCATCACATCGATCCATCACATCCATCCATCCATCCATCACATCGATCCATCACATCGATCCATCACATCCATCCATCCATCCATCACATCATCCATCACATCCATCCACCCATCCATCACATCATCCATCCATCACATCGATCCATCACATCGATCCATCCATCCATCACATCGATCCATCACATCGATCCATCACATCCATCCACCCATCCATCACATCATCCATCCATCACATCCATCCATCCATCACATCGATCCATCACATCCATCCATCCATCACATCCATCCATCACATCGATCCATCACATCCATCCATCCATCCATCACATCGATCCATCACATCGATCCATCACATCCATCCACCCATCCATCACATCATCCATCCATCACATCCACCCATCCATCACATCGATCCATCACATCCATCCATCCATCACATCCATCCATCACATCATCCATCACATCCATCCATCCATCCATCACATCATCAATCCATCACATCCATCCATCACATCGATCCATCACATCCATCCATCCATCACATCCATCCATCACATCGATCCATCACATCCATCCATCCATCCATCCATCACATCGATCCATCACATCCATCCATCCATCACATCATCAATCCATCACATCCATCCATCACATCGATCCATCACATCCATCCATCCATCACATCGATCCATCACATCCATCCACCCATCCATCACATCATCCATCCATCACATCCATCCATCCATCACATCCATCCACCCATCCATCACATCATCAATCCATCACATCCATCCATCACATCGATCCATCACATCCATCCATCCATCACATCCATCCATCACATCGATCCATCACATCCATCCATCCATCCATCCATCACATCGATCCATCACATCCATCCATCCATCACATCCATCCATCACATCCATCCATCCATCACATCCATCCATCCATCCATCACATCCATCCATCCATCCATCACATCGATCCATCACATCCATCCATCCATCACATCCATCCATCACATCGATCCATCACATCCATCCATCCATCCATCCATCACATCGATCCATCACATCCATCCATCCATCACATCATCAATCCATCACATCCATCCATCACATCCATCCATCACATCCATCCATCCATCACATCGATCCATCACATCCATCCACCCATCCATCACATCATCCATCCATCACATCCATCCATCACATCCATCCATCACATCGATCCATCACATCCATCCATCACATCGATCCATCACATCCATCCATCCATCACATCGATCCATCACATCCATCCATCCATCACATCCATCCATCACATCGATCCATCACATCCATCCATCCATCCATCCATCACATCGATCCATCACATCCATCCATCACATCGATCCATCCATCCATCCATCACATCGATCCATCACATCCATCCATCCATCACATCATCAATCCATCACATCCATCCATCACATCGATCCATCACATCCATCCATCCATCACATCGATCCATCACATCCATCCACCCATCCATCACATCATCCATCCATCACATCCATCCATCCATCACATCGATCCATCACATCCATCCATCCATCACATCATCCATCCATCACATCCATCCATCCATCACATCGATCCATCACATCCATCCACCCATCCATCACATCATCCATCACATCCATCCATCCATCACATCGATCCATCACATCCATCCACCCATCCATCACATCGATCCATCACATCCATCCATCCATCACATCGATCCATCACATCCATCCACCCATCCATCACATCATCCATCCATCACATCCATCCATCACATCGATCCATCACATCCATCCATCCATCACATCCATCCATCACATCATCCATCACATCCATCCATCCATCCATCACATCATCAATCCATCACATCCATCCATCACATCGATCCATCACATCCATCCATCCATCACATCCATCCATCACATCGATCCATCACATCCATCCATCCATCCATCCATCACATCATCCATCACATCCATCCATCCATCACATCATCAATCCATCACATCCATCCATCACATCGATCCATCACATCCATCCATCCATCACATCCATCCATCACATCGATCCATCACATCCATCCATCCATCCATCCATCACATCGATCCATCACATCCATCCATCCATCACATCATCAATCCATCACATCCATCCATCCATCCATCACATCCATCCATCACATCCATCACATCCATCACATCCATCCATCCATCACATCCATCACATCCATCACATCCATCCATCACATCCATCCATCACATCCATCCATCACATCCATCCATCCATCACATCCATCCATCACATCCATCCATCCATCCATCACATCCATCCATCACATCCATCCATCACATCCATCCATCCATCCATCCATCACATCCATCCACCCATCCATCCATCCATCACATCCATCCATCCATCACATCCATCCATCCATCCATCACATCCATCACATCCATCCATCCATCCATCCATCACATCCATCCATCCATCACATCCATCCATCACATCCATCCATCACATCCATCACATCCATCCATCACATCCATCCATCCATCCATCCATCACATCCATCACATCATCCATCACATCCATCCATCACATCCATCCATCACATCCATCACATCATCCATCACATCCATCCATCCATCCATCCATCACATCCATCACATCCATCCATCACATCCATCCATCACATCCATCCATCACATCCATCACATCCATCCATCACATCCATCCATCACATCCATCCATCACATCCATCACATCATCCATCACATCCATCCATCCATCCATCCATCACATCCATCACATCCATCCATCCATCCATCCATCACATCCATCCATCCATCACATCCATCCATCACATCCATCCATCACATCCATCCATCACATCCATCCATCACATCCATCACATCCATCCATCACATCCATCACATCCATCCATCACATCCATCCATCACATCCATCCACCCATCCATCACATCCATCACATCCATCCATCACATCCATCCATCCATCCATCCATCACATCCATCACATCCATCCATCCATCCATCCATCACATCCATCCATCCATCACATCCATCCATCACATCCATCCATCACATCCATCCATCACATCCATCACATCCATCACATCCATCCATCACATCCATCCATCACATCCATCCATCACATCCATCACATCCATCCATCACATCCATCCATCACATCCATCCATCACATCCATCACATCATCCATCACATCCATCCATCCATCCATCCATCACATCCATCACATCCATCCATCCATCCATCCATCACATCCATCCATCCATCACATCCATCCATCACATCCATCCATCACATCCATCCATCACATCCATCCATCCATCCATCACATCATCCATCCATCACACCCATCCATCCATCACATCCATCACATCCACCCATCCATCACATCATCCATCCATCACATCCATCCATCACATCCATCACATCCATCACATCCATCCATCACATCCATCCATCACATCCATCCATCCATCACATCATCCATCCATCACATCCATCCATCACATCGATCCATCACATCCATCCATCCATCACATCCATCCATCACATCGATCCATCACATCCATCCATCCATCACATCATCCATCACATCCATCCATCACATCCATCCATCACATCCATCCATCACATCCATCCACCCATCCATCACATCATCCATCCATCACATCCATCCATCACATCGATCCATCACATCCATCCATCCATCACATCATCCATCACATCCATCCACCCATCACATCATCCATCACATCCATCCATCCATCACATCCATCCATCACATCATCCATCACATCCATCACATCCATCCATCACATCCATCCATCACATCGATCCATCACATCCATCCATCCATCACATCATCCATCACATCCATCCATCACATCCATCCATCACATCCATCCATCACATCCATCCACCCATCCATCCATCACATCCATCACATCCATCCATCCATCCATCCATCCATCACATCCATCCATCCATCACATCCATCACATCCATCACATCCATCACATCCATCCATCACATCCATCACATCCATCCATCCATCACATCCATCCATCCATCACATCCATCCATCCATCACATCCATCACATCCATCACATCCATCCATCACATCCATCACATCCATCCATCCATCACATCCATCACATCCATCACATCCATCACATCCATCCATCCATCACATCCATCACATCCATCACATCCATCCATCCATCACATCCATCCATCCATCACATCCATCCATCCATCCATCCATCACATCCATCCATCCATCCATCACATCCATCCATCACATCCATCCATCCATCACATCCATCCATCCATCACATCCATCCATCACATCCATCCACCCATCACATCCATCCATCCATCACATCCATCACATCCATCCATCCATCACATCCATCACATCCATCCATCCATCACATCCATCCATCCATCACATCCATCCATCACATCCATCCACCCATCCATCACATCATCCATCCATCCATCCATCCATCACATCCATCCATCCATCACATCATCCATCCATCACATCCATCACATCCATCCATCACATCCATCCATCCATCCATCACATCATCCATCCATCACATCCATCCATCACATCCATCCATCACATCATCCATCCATCACATCGATCCATCCATCACATCCATCCACCCATCACATCATCCATCCATCACATCATCCATCCATCCATCACATCATCCATCCATCCATCACATCATCCATCCATCACATCATCCATCCATCACATCCATCCATCCATCCATCACATCCATCCATCCATCACATCATCCATCCATCACATCCATCACATCCATCCATCACATCCATCCATCCACCCATCACATCCATCCATCCACCCATCACATCCATCACATCATCCATCCATCCATCACATCATCCATCCATCCATCACATCATCCATCCATCACATCATCCATCCATCACATCCATCCATCCATCCATCACATCCATCCATCCATCACATCATCCATCCATCACATCCATCACATCCATCCATCACATCCATCCATCCACCCATCACATCCATCACATCCATCACATCCATCCATCACATCCATCCATCCATCCATCACATCATCCATCCATCACATCCATCCATCACATCCATCACATCCATCACATCCATCCATCACATCCATCCATCACATCCATCCATCACATCCATCACATCCATCACATCCATCCACCCATCCATCACATCATCCATCCATCACATCATCCATCCATCACATCCATCCATCCATCCATCACATCCATCCATCCATCACATCATCCATCCATCACATCCATCACATCCATCCATCCACCCATCACATCCATCACATCCATCACATCCATCCATCACATCCATCCATCCATCCATCACATCATCCATCCATCACATCCATCCATCACATCCATCCATCACATCCATCCATCACATCCATCCATCACATCCATCCATCACATCCATCACATCCATCACATCCATCCATCACATCCATCCATCACATCCATCCATCACATCCATCCACCCATCCATCACATCATCCATCCATCACATCATCCATCACATCGATCCATCACATCCATCCATCACATCATCCATCCATCCATCCATCACATCATCCATCCATCACATCCATCACATCCATCCATCCACCCATCACATCCATCACATCCATCACATCCATCCATCACATCCATCCATCCATCCATCACATCATCCATCCATCACATCCATCCATCACATCCATCCATCACATCCATCCATCACATCCATCCATCACATCCATCCATCACATCCATCACATCCATCACATCCATCCATCACATCCATCCATCACATCCATCCATCACATCCATCCACCCATCCATCACATCATCCATCCATCACATCATCCATCACATCATCCATCCATCCATCCATCACATCGATCCATCACATCATCCATCCATCACATCATCCATCCATCACATCCATCCATCCATCCATCACATCCATCCATCCATCACATCATCCATCCATCACATCCATCACATCCATCCATCACATCCATCCATCCATCCATCACATCATCCATCCATCACACCCATCCATCCATCACATCCATCACATCCACCCATCCATCACATCATCCATCCATCACATCCATCCATCACATCCATCACATCCATCACATCCATCCATCACATCCATCCATCACATCCATCCATCCATCACATCATCCATCCATCACATCCATCCATCACATCGATCCATCACATCCATCCATCCATCACATCCATCCATCACATCGATCCATCACATCCATCCATCCATCACATCATCCATCACATCCATCCATCACATCCATCCATCACATCCATCCATCACATCCATCCACCCATCCATCACATCATCCATCCATCACATCCATCCATCACATCATCCATCACATCCATCCACCCATCACATCATCCATCACATCCATCCATCCATCACATCCATCCATCACATCATCCATCACATCCATCACATCCATCCATCACATCCATCCATCACATCGATCCATCACATCCATCCATCCATCACATCATCCATCACATCCATCCATCACATCCATCCATCACATCCATCCATCACATCCATCCATCACATCATCCATCACATCGATCCATCACATCCATCACATCATCCATCACATCGATCCATCACATCCATCCATCCATCCATCCATCCATCACATCATCCATCACATCCATCCATCCATCCATCACATCATCCATCCATCCATCACATCATCCATCACATCCATCCATCCATCACATCATCCATCACATCCATCCATCACATCATCCATCACATCGATCCATCACATCCATCCATCCATCCATCACATCATCCATCACATCCATCCATCCATCACATCATCAATCCATCACATCCATCCATCACATCATCCATCACATCCATCCATCCATCCATCACATCATCAATCCATCACATCCATCCATCACATCGATCCATCACATCCATCCATCCCTTCATCGATCCATCACATCATCCATCCATCACATCCATCACATCCATCCATCACATCCATCCATCCATCCATCACATCCATCCATCACATCCATCCATCCATCCATCACATCCATCCATCACATCCATCACATCCATCCATCACATCCATCCATCCATCCATCACATCCATCCATCACATCCATCCATCCATCCATCACATCATCAATCCATCACATCCATCCATCACATCATCCATCACATCCATCCATCCATCCCTTCATCCATCCATCACATCATCCATCACATCCATCCATCCATCACATCATCCATCACATCCATCCATCCATCCATCACATCATCCATCACATCCATCCATCCATCCATCACATCATCAATCCATCACATCCATCCATCACATCGATCCATCACATCCATCCATCCATCCCTTCATCCATCCATCACATCCATCCATCCATCCCTTCATCGATCCATCACATCCATCCATCCATCCCTTCATCCATCCATCACATCATCCATCCATCACATCCATCCATCACATCATCCATCCATCCCATCATCCATCCATCACATCCATCCATCCATCCCTTCATCCATCCATCACATCCATCCATCCATCCCTTCATCCATCCATCACATCCATCCATCCATCCCTTCATCCATCCATCCCTTCATCCATCCATCCCATCATCCATCCATCACATCCATCCATCCATCCCTTCATCCATCCATCACATCATCCATCCATCCCATCATCCATCCATCCATCCATCCATCCACTCACTCAATCACCATCTAATCTCACTAACCATCAACTACACATACTGACATCATCAATACTAACAAATCCTACGAGAAATGTCTGCTGCCTGTCTGCACAGTATGTTACCTGAAGTCCGGTGGAAGTGTCGCTGCAACATTGCCGTTGTGCTTGGCCCAGTTCTTCTTGCCCCTGTCGGCCTTACACACCTGCATGGCCTTCGCTGCCAGCTGCCGCAGTAACTCCGTGTCCACGTCATCTGCAACATCGATGTTCGACGGATGATGTTGTGTGAGTGGGCGAGTGTATGGGGTTGGTGTTAAAGTCAGCAAATGGTGTTTTGTTGTGTTGACACCCATTTCAGGGGTATTTTAGTTATATAACAGCTCAACATGAAAACAAAGCTTGAAAGGATGCAGGTTGTAGATGTTCACCACGATGATGCAACCCTCAAGCACAGGTATGGTGCTGACAGACAGAATCATAAACTGGGATTCAAACCATAAACATGTGATCCTGGCACATTTAAGGGAGGCAACTCTACACGGAGAATTGTGTCGCCTTAGACAAGTGGACCATCCCTGTGCTGTCTGTCACCATTGTTTACTAGTAGCTGATACTTAATGGACATTTTACAAATCTTACAATACAATCTCTATATGTAATGAAGACATGCACCCCATGAAGAACAGGTTTAGAATTGGTCTCCAACAACCCATGCATACCATTACTAAGAGTTGACTAATGGGCTCGGTTGGTCAGGCTCGCTGACTACATTGGTACTTGTCATCGTATCCCAATTGTGAAGATTGATGCTCGATATTCGAGATTTACAGACCGCCTTAATAATAATATAACAGGAATATTGCACAGTGTGGCAATGAACAAGAGAACAAATTCAGACTTGTAAGTACATCATGAAACCTGAAAGTCGAAAGGACTCAGACCAAAGTGCCTCAGCTGACCCCTACTTTACCTATGAGGGAGGCCATGTCAAAGGCGGTACATCCATTCTTGGCTTGAATAGTTACATCAGCACCACAGTTCAGCAGATACATGGCCACGTTCTTCTTCCTGTCAACAACACAAACATGAAACTTATAATCATAATAATGTCTTGCCTAGTTCACATACAGTGTATGTTTGTTGTTGTTTCAGCTATATGACGGCAGACTGTAAATAATCGAGTCTGGACCAGACAATTTACATCATGAGCATCGATCCACGCAATTGGGATCGATGACATGCATCAACCAAGTCAGCGAGCCTGACCACCCGATCCCCTTAGTCGCCTCTTACGAAAAGCATAGTCGCCTTTTACGGCAAGCATGGGTTGCTGAAGATCTATTCTACCCAGGATTTTCACAGGTTTCACATACAGTGATGTCATTTGTGTAAGTGGTTCAAAGTGACAAAGTGAGTGAGTGAGTGAGTGAGTGAGTGAGTGCGTGAGTGAGTGAGTGAGATGAGTACAACTAAGTGAGTGAGTGTGTTGGGTTTAACGCCACTTTTAACAGTTTTCCAGTGATATCACGGCGTGTCAGTTTGATGTGGGAGGAAAGCCCGAAGTGATACAGGTCTAAGACGTTAACTCCTTCAGGGAAACCCACGAGCATGGGTAGGGTGCTGACAAACCTAGATATTGGGGCAAACCGGGATTCGAACCCACAATCATAGGTATCTGGCGTGCCCAAGTGACGCAACTTTGCACAGAGAATTGCGGCACCTTAGACGACTGGGCCACCCATGCCCCTAGTACAACTCAGTATGACTGTGCATGAATACCAGGCTGAGAGTTAACAGAACTACTTATCATATAAATTAAGATAGCTACGCGACAAATCGCAAAGAATAATGAAGAATGAAGCATGGTTTATGTCACGAAAAAACAATATTTTATCATGATGTCACATCTGGAGATTCGAACATGCGCTTGCACCTTGATGACGTCGTAAATTGAATGACGTTATTTTTTAGAGGGAAACGTCTAGTGAGTTGCTCCCCATAGATGTAGCTGGGCAACGTAGATAATCGCAGTGGCCGTACAATCGCATCCAAAAGTGAGAGAGATATGAAAATCGGTATTGGGAGAAATGGTACAGGGAATCGAAGTGGAAATTGTGAGAATATGCGGGAAAGACCAAATTTATGTAAGAAATAAATGACCACAATTTATTGATCAAGCAGACATTGAATCGATGTATAGACTTAAAAGTAATTCCTGCTTGGTTACCTCATTTGCATATTTATTGGATCAAGTTTATCGGATTGGTCTATTGCATCAACAACACTATCCATTTATAATTTGGTTGTACCATTGCTTGTCAGAATAATGTAGCCAATAGTGACCCTGGTTGTACAGTCAGTGTGTGAAAGTGAGTGAGTGAGTGAGTATGGTTTTACGCCACTTTTAGCAATATTCAGTGTTTGAAGTACCTGCCTGCCCGACCGTCCGAGACGGGTTAATTTCAACTCGGGCTGCCAGATTTTCAAATCCCCCTGCCCGACGGTCGGGTTATATTTCATATGTGAAAATATTCTAAATATTTCCCGATGATAAGCATTAATTCACATGTAAAGATGAATGATAAAATGTAACCAAAAAGAAACCCTGTTAGCTTATCCTGAGACACATATGATTATAGTGGGCAGGCAGGTTTTGGTCAGGGCTGGCAAGTATTTCAGGTGTTTGGGAGTTTCATACCCTGCAATATTCAAGCAATATCACAGCGAGGGACACAAGAAATGGGTTTCACGCATTGTACCCATGTCGGGAATCGAACCCGGGTCTTCGGCGTGACAAGCTAACGCTTTAACCACTAGGCTACCCGACTGCCCCAAGTCGTGGGTTAAAGACTAGGTGTGTGTAACATACGTGGATCCAGAGGGGGGTCCAGAGGGGGGGTCCAGAGGGGGGGTCCAGGGTGCCCCCCCCCCCCTTGAAAACCAAATGTAGTATGTTGTAGGCAGTAAAATTATCTGAGAGATAATTTTGATATTTTGGACCCCTCCCTTTAAAAAATGCTGGATCTGCCCTTGTGTAAGGATGACCTACCCATGGTATGTGGCCTGCATGAGAGCTGTCCAACCGCTGATGGTGTCCTGCTTGTTGATGTCACACCCCCGAACCACCAACAACTCTGCAATGTCCAGCCGCCCTGTCATTGCTGCAAACATCAAAGGGGTGGCGCCATCTTGTGGTGCTGAAGCATCTCTCTGGCTCAAGTCAATGTCCAGGATCTCTCGGATACGGGTCATATCACCTGCATGGCAATAGCATTGAGAAGTAAGGGACCAGTCATTGATTCCAGCAGTAAGGGACCAGTCATTTAGTACAGCAGAACGTGACCAGTCATTTATTATAGTGGTAAAGGACCAGTCACTTATTACAGTGATAAGGGACCAGTCATTTATTACAGTGGTAAGGGACCTATCATTAAAATTAAAATAATTGTGAGAGCGTGATTTGCTTACGTCACCAAATACATTTATATTGTGAAAAACTTACTTTATAGGGCTGTCTGCTAGCATTAGTGAAATACTAGTAACTATAGTTATATGTCTATACTTACTAGTATTTCTTCAAATTATTTCCTAAAAAGTTTGTTACTTCATTACTGATATCTCAATGCAAGATGAACTAAAAATACAACAAACGTTTTTTGTATCATATTAAACTGACAAAAGTCTCTAATCGACTACGAACAGGTTATTAGTTTGTCACAAATCTGCAGGGGGATATCATGGTGATCTAAAATAACCTTTCAATCTTCATTGACGGTCTACATTAACAACGTGTATCTTGTAAATAGAGACATAACTCTCACAACTTGATAAACCATCTAGAACAAAAATCCAAAATGTGTAAAGATTCCGATTTTCAAGTTAGACAATAAATATCATATTTGACAGTGTCTATAAATAATTTACTGCATAGATGGTAAATTGAGGTTTACTTTTTTTAAAATGTTTTTGGGAGTCCATTTTGATTTTTTACGCTATTGATATCCCTTTCCATTCTCTTTCACGAGACAAAAGACATTAGGACATTTCAAAACATTTATATGACCCTATCAGATGGGAAAGTTTTCTAAAACAGAATATCATTATCAACTTTGAAAAGGTTTAGGACATTTTGGTAACCATCAATCATTACCAAGAGTTAACTCATTAAATAGAACACAAAAAGAAATAACTTCAAGCTTGGAAAACTTGCTGATCATGCACCTTTATGACTACTACGTACCATGTTTGGATGCATCAATGATGTCCGGCTTAACCTCATGGTAATCGCAAACTTCTATTTTGATAAATTGATAAAATTGAGTCTTTATATAAAACAATAACTAACAAGTGAGTTTTGAATGACATGAATCACTTAACATGTATAAGCTGGGTGTGCCAGTTAGCCTAAGTCTTTTCCGCCTTTGGCATCGTTTAAGAGTACACCCGTGAAGATCCGGGTTAGAATAGGCCTTCAGCAACCTAGCTTGCCGTTAGAGGCAACTATGCTTGTCATAAGAGGCGACTAACATGATCGGGTGGTCAGGTTTGCTGACTTGGTTGATGCATGTCATTGTATCCCAATTGTGTAGATGGATACTCTTGATATCAGTCACTGGATTGTCTGCTCCAGACTCGATTATTTACAGATCGCCATCAAAAAGCTGGAATATTGCTGTATGCGGTGTGACACAGCACATTGTCAGCATGAGAATTAACCCCTTGCAACAAACCCCCTGACCCTTGTAGGTCTCCACACAATCAGGAATACAAAGACAATGCGTTCGTCATGCCAGCATTATCTTCTATACCATCCAGGACAACAATATATACCATCTATACAACAATGATGATCAGATCTAAAGGGACTTAACAAAGGGGAGGCCAACACAAGATGAGTTTGTGTTTATCAGAAAGTCAACCAGATTTTCATATTCTTAATACATTTCTAGTAATCATGGTTATTATGAGACAATATCGTTTATTGATTTGCAGATCCACCGATCCCAAAAAATGAAAAGTGGGAATATATGCAGATTTGATAGTTCTAGCTCACTGAGATTCCATGCTGCAGTTTAACAAGAACATCCCACTCGGACAGTATACTGACTCCGAACTGACCAGTCCTTGCTTAATGCCGAGCGCCAGGCAGGGTAACAACAAGTACCATCTTTTACTATCTTTTGGTATGACACGGATGAGGATCGAACTCACGACCTTCCGGTCTCTGGGCAGTTAATGAGTGAGTGAGTGAGTGAGTGAGATATAATGCCAGTTTGAACAGTATTCCAGTTATATCATGATGTGTCAGCTTTATGTGTGATGAAGGATCGAAGTGATGCAGGACTCAGACATTAACACCTTTGGTGAAACCCATGATTTGTTTGTTTGTTGTTTAACGGGAAGGAATAGTTCTTCAGCAACCAATGCTTGTCATAAGAGGTGACGATTGGGATCGGGTGGTCAGGCTCACTGACTTGGTTGACACATGTCATCGTATCCCAACTGTGTAGATCGCTGCTCATGATGTCAATCACTGGAATGTCTGGTCCAGACTCAATTATTTACAGACCCCCATCATACAACTGGAATAATGCTGAGTGCGGCGTTAAACAATAAACAAACAGTCATAAACTTTAGCCATGTTTACCACAACCATAATGCCAGAAGCAAAACAGGAAACAAACATCACGTTTATCCCTCAGTAAACAAACTAATAAAAGTATGTCATGAACATGATAAATGTTGACTTGAAATATGTTCAATACAAGCCTTCCTGCCAAGTAAAATCATTACCTCTTCCCATTATCTCCGAGCCGAGGGAAGAACAACCAGTGTATAACGCTGAATAACACCAGCCTATTGTTATATTGGTCTATGACAGATGGATACTGTAATTATCACACTGTAAGACAGCCAAGACGACAATAAGGGGGCTTAACTTCCAGAGAGTCGAGAAGCTGTCGTCTAAACACCAAACCCCTGGCCAAATTGCCACCATTGTTATGAGGGAAGAGGCTTTTTGTCATGTTGAGATTAATCGTTGCTTTCATAGATTTAATCAGTGTATGAAAACGTTTAGGACACAATGAAATGATATTTTCATGACAACATCATAGAGGTCATGGCTGTAGATGAAAGCTGATAGGTCATGGAAAACCTTCCTCATTCTATCACAAATACAGCTCTATGTCTTTTTTCTTTTTATTTTCTTCTTTGAATAATAATGCATATGCCATTTACAAATCCCTGATGTAAAAAGGCCCAGATAATATATTTATTTTTTTACCATGTAGGGGCTATATTACCGATAGTCATATCTACTAATATGCGGGAAATATTTGGAAACCGAATACATGCTAAAACATACAATTAAATTTTTTTAACTCCTTTTTAGCTTTTGAATTTACATTATCGTTCGTTCGTTCGTTCGTTCGTGAGTGAGCGAGGTTTTATGCCGCTTTTGGCAATATACTCGTACCAGCAGCATGACGGTGGGGACACCAGAAATGGGCTTCCCATGAGTGAGTGAGTGAGTGAGTGAGCGAGCGAGGTTTTATGCCGCTTTTGGCAATATACTCGTTCCAGCAACATGACGGTGGGGACACCAGAAATGGGCTTCCCACATTGTACCCATGTGGGGAATTGAACCCTGGCCTTCAGTGTGATGAGTGAACACTTTAACCACAAGACTACCCAACTGACAAAGCATCAATTATGAGTGATACAATACATCAAGTTGAGATTGAAACCAAATTTTGGAAATATGCACTATCTATATGAACTTCAGCAAAGTAGCTGAGTAGATTTTGGTCCTGTCATTCCACTTGAATATGCTGAGATTAGGGATGGGAAATGCAATATTCATTTCATAGAAATCCACAGAAACAAGTCCTTCAATGAGTTCAGTCAACGGGCCTACACAAGAAAACTTCCAATACGCAATAACTCTTGTCACCGCAGAAATAGCACTCTACGTGTGGATCCTAGGCCTGAAGATTGGTATGACATCAGTATACAGTTCGTGGAAATCATGTGCGTGAGTGAGTATTGTCTTACCCCATTTTAGCAATATTCCAGCCAAGGGGCGGTGAGGTAGCCTAGTGGTTAAAGTGTTTGCCCATCACGCCAAAGGCTCAGGTTTAATTCCCCACATGGGTGTCTGTCATTTCATCCATCGATCATGACCACTGTCCACATGATCATTGATTCATTCCAGGCTCTAAAATAACTAACAAAATGTATAGTACACTGCACTATTACATTACTTTACAGGACTCTCATATTGCCTGAAAGGACCCTTCAAATTAATTATTGGGGTCCCCTGGACGCCCACTTTTGTAAGTCAAGGTAAAATCCTGCTTTAGATTTGAGCTTGGGACATTTTTCTTGTGAAAAGGTGTACATTTGCATATGTTTGTTACATACTGCAATAGTTCAACCCTTTGCAGTCAAACTGGACAAAAATACTTTGTTCAAATTGGAATTGTGTTTAAAGGACTCATTATCTAAGAATGCAATACATTGAATTATGGTATCTAAAGTGAAGTTTCAAAGCCTGTTTCTTTGTAAATCTTTTATCCGTGAAATACAAGTTATCTTACTATATTTATTTGGGAATTTTAACACCAATTTGACCTATATCCATGAGGATTCCGGGTAAGAATATAGGTCTCCAGCTTGTCTCCCCCTGGGGATTCCCGTGAGGAATACAGGTCCCGAAAAACCTATGTTTGTTATAGTGAGTGAGTGTGGTTTTACGCTTTTAGCAATATTCCAACAATATCACGGCGGTGGACACCAGAAATGGGCTTCACACATTGTACCCATGTCAGGAATCAAAGACGAGTGAACGCTTTAACCACTAGGCTACCCAACTGCCCCTATGTTTGTTAAAAACGGTGAATAGGTGGATTGTATGGTCAGGCTCGATGAAATGGTTGATTGCATGTCATCGTATCCCAATGACGTGGATTGATGCTAATGATGTCAATTACTGGATTATCTGGCCAGACTTGATTAACAGACCACATAGCTGGAATATTGCTGAGTAACATTAGAAAAACATTAAACAGCAAACACACAATGGCATCTGGAAACTGGCCAGACAAACTGTGTACATTCATGATATAAATGTTATACAACACTGCATGGGCAACAATGTGGCACATTTGTTGTTGTTTGTGATGCCATGTAATAAATTTATATAGTCAATGTATCATAAGATGAAACATTGTTCCCTACATATTCCTACATCACTGGATCTATTTCAACACATAAATACATTGTTTACAAATGCATTGTAACTGTACAAACAGAACAGATTTTTTGTTTATAAAAAATCTATCAGGTTCTTTTTCCAATTTAATCAATCAATGTTAATATGCCCTAAAATAAACAATGTCATACAATTTCAATTGAGTGAGTGAGTGTGTATGGTTTAACGCCGCTTTTAGCAATATTCCAGCAATATCACGGCGGGGGACACCAGAAATTGGCTTCACACATTGTACCCATGTTGGGAATCGAACCCGGGTCTTCAGCTTGACGAGCGAACGCTTTAACCACTAGGCTACCCGACCGCCCCTAATTTCAATTGAACATGCTGAAGAGGGCAAGTAGGCATTAAGATCTATTATTATACTGTTTGTTTGTTTATTTGTTGTTTAACTCACTCAGCAATATTCCAGCTATATGATGGCGGTCTGTAAATAATCAAGTCTGGACCAGACAATCCAGTGATTGCCATCATGAGCATTGATCCAGGTAATTCGGATACGATGACATGAATCAATCAAGTAGGCGAGCCTGACCACCCGATCCCGTTAGTCGCCTCTTACAATATTATTAAACACACTGAAATCATAAAATTTCCTGAGGCAGTGAGTTGGGTTTCGTTCCATTTTTATTTGAACATACATGTATATATATCACTTAGTGTCAGCTTAATGTTGGAGAAAAGCAAAAACTGACACGTCTTAGATGTTTACTGCTTTGAGAAAACTCTTGCCTGGTGCTTAAAGTCCAAGAATCATAACCAGGGAAATTTGGGGATTAAAACCCATGATAATCAAAATCCTGGCATAGCTAAGGGGACACAACTCTTCACAGCAAATTGCATCCCCTTAAACAACAGGGCCACCAGTGAACCCTTTCCCTCATAAAAGAGAGGGGTGAAAGCGTTGTTTGCTTTCCATACCACAGACCCGAGTTCGCTTCCACACTCCATCATTTAATAATTAATCTCTATATTAATAAAATCTTCTTTAACTTACCAACTTCTGGTTTATTTGTGGTTTTCCTGTCCAGGTATCCTCGAACCTCTCTCTTCCTCCGTATCGTGGCAATAGCTAACGCGGTTTTATTGTTTACATTCACAAGATTGGGGTCCCCGCCTTGCTCTATCAAGATCTGTGAGGTAGTCATGTGACCGTTCAAAGCCGCAAGCATAAGAGGCGTCAGCCCCGTGGACGGAGTCCTGTAATTCACATCACACCCTCTGTCTATGACAAACCTCACCACAGTGTCATGACCATGTTGAGCTGCCGCCAGTAAGGGGGTAAATTCACATACTCCCCCCGAACCATTCAGATCGATTCCGTAATCCACCAACATCCCGACTGTCGCCACATGTCCACCTCTACCTGCCAGAGTCAACGCTGAGGCACCGTATCTGTTATTGGCGTTAATATCCGCTTGATTCTGAAGTAGCGTCCCGACTACATTCGAGTGTCCATACCGACAGGCTTGCATTAAAGGCGTCCAGCCAAAGACGTTAGGCTTGTCCAAGGCTGCCCCCTTCATTATCAGCTCCCTGACAACGCTCTCGTGGCCATTAGCTGCTGCAACCTGTAACGGTGTGTTACCGTCATCATCGACACTGTCGACCTCAACATCGTCAAGAAGCGTTCGCACAGAAACAACATCCCCCTGTTCACAAGCAATGAACAGCTGACGGGTGCGCTCCATTTCAGAATGTCAAATCATATTTACCATCGGATGGTTAAATACACAGCGAAACATGTACCGTTCGATTTCATTTTAATTATCCAACTGTTGTTACTGACGGAGAACTGTCATTATTTGGACACTTAGCAGCATCACCCGTCTCTACGTCGCCATCTTGGATGGAATTCCAACTAAACCAGTGTACGACCAAACACGGAACTGCAACATGCTTCTAACCGGCGATGCGTGGTGAATGAGACGGCGGTTCTCTATTTCGTTACGTTACCTTTCAAATAAGTACATTTTAAATTCAAAATGTATCTACCCTAATAAATCTTTAATAACGGCAAACTGTGCATTCATAGCAAGTGTGATGTATGTTGTTCAAACACAGGGCACTCCTAACCAAAACTGACAGTCGTACCAGGTTAATTTAAAGTAATTCTGAACTTTTCCTGACAATTCGTATTCTGTTAATTAGGTACCGGTTTCGAGATGATAACGTCTAGTGCGCATGGGAGCGTCTCCGTGGTGTAGTTGATAGAGCGGCTGCCCGGGAAAGGCAGATCAGCGGTTCGAACCCCGGTTGCGTCATACCAAAAGACGTTAAAAGATGGTTCTTGTTGTTACCCTGCCTGGCGCTCCACATTAATGGGATAACACTGGACTGGTCGGCTCGGAGTCAGTACGCTGTGTCTGAGAGGGGTATGCATGTTAAACTATGTATGGTATCACAGTGGGCTAGCACTATAAAACAGGCGTTAAACCATAGGTGCCAGAGACCTCGATTAGATTCAACAATTCGTCATTTTGAAATTTGCTTCCACATCTGTAAGATTTCTCTTCTGTAAGTGGTGACTATGTTTGTCGTAAGAGGCGACTAACGCGATCGGGTGGTCAGGCTCACTGACTTGGTTGATGCATGAAATCGTATCCCTAAGGTGTGGATCGATGCTCAAGATATCAATCACTGGATTGAGAGAGAGAGAGAGAGAGAGAGAGAGAGAGAGAGAGAGAGAGAGAGAGAGAGAACACAACACGTTCGCGGGGCCTCGGGGTAAGGGTATGGGCCCCAAGCAATACATGTCTGACAGAATGTCGCCGTGTCCCAATTGTATGGATGAAAACCCATCATTCCGAGTGGAATATTTAATAGCCGTCATATGGCTTAAATATTGCGGCTTTAAACAACAAACAAGACAAGCAAATCTATTTGAGGCGAAACTTGGGCTTTGAATATGATCCTTATTAATCTCGTAATAATACCAGTACTTTACGATGTGATATAGAAATTGATACCAAATACCAAAGAGATTTTATTGTTGTAGTTATACCGAGAATTACGTAGCTACAAGTGAACTTGTACTGTTGACACGATTCATTAGAAATATAAATCGTTCGTAAATGTGAAAATAAATTCAAATTTATGCTTTAAAATCTCTGTTTACAACGTTAAGCACTCTGGATTGTTATTTTCAACAAGACCAATCGTGTAAAACACATCGTAGTTTCTATTTACCGTTCGTTTCAGGAAGTGTTAGGGCCGATACATTGTATGTGTAAGTTTCATCGCAGGAGTTGCTGATTTGCCTGATGTTGCATTAGCGGGTTAGGACGAGAGCCGGTTCAGGCAAGATTGCACGGGGAATTCCGAGAAGCATTTCTGGTTTATCCGCTCGGGGTCAGTTCGGCACATTCCGCCAAAACGAGTGGATCAACTGGGTTGTATTCAACTAGACTGATCCCAGTTCTTGTGTTTCTGCCCTAGACAAGTTCAGTTGGTACAAGTCGGATGAGTAATGTGCGCACCGTTCCCCAGCCCTTGTCTTCGATCTTCTATTGCGTTGACACAAACATGCAGCTCGGAAAGTAACCATTGATTTACGGCGGGCCTGGCAAGGCGGAAATGGCAATCCTACCACATGGCTGATAAATAAATCATTGATAGTGAAGATAAACAAGTATTTTCTTGGCATGTTCAAAATACAAGTTCAGGTTTTGTTTGTTTGCACTCAGCAATACTCAAGCTTTATGACGGCGGTCTGTAAATAATCGAGTCTGGATCAGACAATCTAGTGATTGATATCATGAGCATCGATCCACGCAATTGAGATACGATAACATGCATCCACCAAGTCACCGAGTCTGACATTACCGATCCCGTTAGTCGCCCCTTACGACAAGCATGGGTTGCTGAAGACCTATTCTTCCCCGGATCTTCACGGGTCACGGCGTTCAAGTAATAGAACAGTACAGCTGTAGCAGAGACCTGTAGCTGCCAGTGTGAAAAAAATATGGCCAGACCATCAAATATTATTGTATGGCCTCACATATGCATTTCTATTACGCCGAATCATAATGGACTAGAAACGTGATATACCGGATAATCGAAGCTGCATACCAGCTGATAAGGGACTGGTAGTTTATTTGGGGGGAAGGGGGTTACATTTTGAGATTTTGGGGGGTCGTGAGAAAAAATGACACTGAAAGAGAGAGGAGGGGCGGGATTCATCAAAATTTATTTATATATATATATTTTAGGGGAGGGGGACATGAAAATATGACACGGTTCTATATTTTCGAATGGATAATTTATAGATTTGAACATTATTTAGGGACTGGTAATATATTATCGGATGGGGTGTGGGGTCAAAATTATCGTCTGTCTCTCGCTTCTCTCGGATAAACATTTGAACGGAGGAGGCGTTGCACAGTACGTGGGAATCTCTACCATACAATCGCAACCATATATAAGACATTCTGGAGTGTCCGTTTGATCAGTTTTCAAAATTTTAATCGAGAGAACTGTGTCAACATATTTTTCAAGCGTAGTCTTAAATTGAAGTCGCCAGGTTGAAACGAGTGTCGTAAAGCTCGAGAAAGCTGCTTTCTCAGGTTTCACACACACACACACACACACACACACACACACACACACACACACACACACACACACACACACACACATACACAGACACACACACAAACATACACAAACACACACACAGACACATACACACACACACACATACTGACACACATACACACACACAGACAGACACACACACACACATCACCGGGGTCGTAGCGGAACGGTGAGGGTTATCATCAGAAGTGCATTACGTCATTATCGCACATCACGGAGAGCATGTATTTTCAGAGAACAAGGTCTGGTGTCTGGGAGTAGACGCTACTTATGTTTGCTAGCAAGGGTGTGGCACACATCAATTCTACGCCACAATTTTATCGAGTATGAAAGGTTTCTGGTTTCAATGAGCTGCTATTCATTGTTCTGAAAGCAGTATCAGCGTTATTTGTATCAACACGAGACTAAAATGCGTGTATGTTATTGTGCAAAGAAATAAATTTACCTTTGTACTAAATCGTTAATATGTATTGAAATGTGTACCAAGCAATGGATATAGAAAACCGTATGAATTCATAAGATTATAGACGCATGGACGCACAGTAGGAAAACAACGTGGGAATAAAAAATATGTATATAGTACACTGACTTCGAGTCAGTCGGTACACTTTTTTTTCTCTCTCTCTACAATTTAATTTTTCAAACAGCCATGGTACACTTGTTTGTGTCCCACGGGACAGAGTAAATTATTTGTATCAATTCCTAACTTGTATTCATATTGGAAGCTATGTTGTGCGTTTTGATAAAACTCTGCTTGACATGGTTGTGTTTAAGACATCTCGACATGAGCCAGCAAATAAATTAATGTTGTAGAAACAGTCATGACATTTAATTATGTTTCCGCGATTCCTCGGAAACATTGATAGACCACACACTGTTGGACTGAGCTATTGGACGTCGTGGACAAGTTAATCTTCAGTTATATCGTGCTAGATAAAGCATTCGCTATTGGGACTTCGTTGTAAAAAGGGACCGGTCATTTATTACAGGGGCGGGTGGGTCAGAGGTGTTTAATGCAGTACTGTTCAGAAAGTAATGACTCTCCCCTTACGCTTAGATGGCCCTCCCTATGTCCGTGTACATTTTGTTCATGACCCGCACTGAAAAACAAGACAAGATGCAAAAACACTATATTTTATCAGAAACTGGCCATTTTTTCACAACCCTCCCTGATTATGTGTATTTTTTGCTATGACACTCCCCTAGAGACTGTCCTATTTTTTGGTGACCCTCCCCTGATTCCCTCTGGACCCCCCTCCTCCATCAAAAAAAAAATGGGGGCACGGGCGGCCCAGTCGTCTAAGGCGCCGCAATTCGCTGTGCAGAGTTGCGTCCCTTTGGGCACGCCAGAAACCTATGATTGTGGGTTCAAATCCCGGTTCGCCCCGATTATGTTTCTAGGTTCGTCAGCACCATACCCGTGCTCGTGGGTTTCACAGAAGTGGTAACCGTCGAAGACCTGCATCACTTCGGGCTTTCCTCGAATGACCGGTCCATAAATGTTTTGTTGACCAGACTTGTAGCCGTGTTAATAGATCACGTGACTGTTGGACGTGTTCGGCTAGCTTGTCCTTTGGCGTCGTATCTATTGACCATTGACAGGGACTTATATCGACTCCTTGTTGTTGAAAAGAATGTGAGATAGTCGTGTTTGTCAACAATGACAGATGACTCATATGATGAACGTGTTTCAGTTTCTAGACACCTGATGAACATGCTTGAGTTCCTTACCTGCAAATCCCCTTTGTGAGAAAACGACCAAACTAATGGCCACAATTATATCTACATACACGTTTCCAATTTGACAAATTTCAACAAAATCGAACAAAATCAAGTATTCGAATTCGAGAGCTTTATGTGATAAATACTTCGGCCTGGTATTGCGACCGCCGTTATCACGGGGAAATAGACATAGGGTCCGTACGAACAATAATTACCGTATTTCATGTAAGGGACGACTCTCATGAACTGTTCTGCCCCGGCCAGTAATAAATGCCGACTCTAATTCCTTTCGAGGAAGGAATGAGAAGGGGCGGTTTTGTAGACTTTAGGTACTCACGTGGAATGAGGGATGATCATTGGCTGTAACCGGTCCTTGTTAGGGGCCCGGGGGACACGTGTGGCCCAGTTGTTTGGGGCACCGAAATTCGTTGTGCATACTTACGTCCCTTGGGCATGCTAGAAACTTATGATTGCGGGTTCGAATCCCGTCTTCGCCCTGACTATATTTCTACGTTTGGCAGCACTCTAAGACCGCCGTCACTTTGTGCTTTGCTGCCATCTCAAGTTGAAAGGTCGTGATATAACAGCAGTACTGTTGGAAGCGGCGTTAAATACTACTCGCCCTCTCGCTGTTAGTAATCCGATTCTTATTTTGAAACCTTCCCAATCAATCAATTGTTTATTAACGTCTCGCTTGTGTACATAAAACATTATAGTAGACATGTAAAAATAAGATGGGATCAAATGTACACAACCATCATCAGCGATTTATGAGAAACGGAAAGAAGTATAGCTCTGTACACATATATACAAAAATATCATAAAATTAAACAATATGCTAAAATGTTCTATTTTAAAAATAACAAAAAACAAAAACATTTAAAAAAAATAGTTTACTATATTAAATTTCTCTCCGTTAAAATAAAATGTAATAACAGGTCCTGGCAGTATAAAATATAAGACTTTGGGTTTTAAAAATCCATTTAAACTGCACATTATCTGGTAAAAGAAAAAAAATAGACTAAATAGTTTTAGAAGCAGCTTAACTATCCTTCCTCTCTGATTCGACCGCCTCCGTGGTCCACTGGTAGAGCGTCCGCCCGGAGAGGGGAAGGTCCGGGGTTCGATACCCGGTCGCGTCATACCAAAAGACGTTGAAAGATGGTATTTGTTGTTACCCTTCTGGCGCTCGACATTAAAGGGCTGAAACAAGGACTGGTCGGCTCGGAGTCAGTATACTATACATGTTAAACTGCGGAATGGTATCTCAGTGGGCTAGCACTATAAATCGGCATCAGTCCGGACTAGTACAAGCAGCCACACACACGTGCATGCACGTCGCTATATAAGTGCAATAATCTTGGACGTGACGTTAACCCAAGTTCACCTCACCCACCTCTTCTCTGATTCCTACATTGGGCAGATTAAAAGGGCGTGCAGCTCATCTTCGACTTGGTCCTTTCAATTGAAATAAGTCCTGTTTTCAAGTGATAAAGTTTCCTACCCTTTGTACCTTTCTCACATCGGTGAGCATTTAAAAAAGACATGTTTAGTATCATTTTGTGTGTGTGGGGGGTGTGGGGTGTGGGGTGGGGTGGGGTGGGGTGTGTGTGTGTGTGGGGGGGGGGGGGGGGGTGGGGGGTGGGGGGTGGGGGGGGGGGTGGGGGGGTGGGGTGTGTGTGTGTGTGTGTGTGTGTGTGGGGTAATACTGTACGGGCACGCTACCGCAAGAGATGCAACATCATGGTCAAGGGGAAGTAACTCTAAATCATATTGTGGCAGGCATGTTCAAGAAAGATGGCGTGCCTGAAATGTGCGAGTTTATTGCAAGTCTGCAAGGGTGTTCAAGGTAGAGTAACGTGATTTGCATGAACGCTTATGTCACGCGTTCTATTTTCCTTATGTGACACAGGTAATGACTTGGAAAGATTTCATCACGAACCCCTGCTTCATAACCTTCAATATTTTTAACTTTTGGCTAGTTGTTGCACATCATGTTTAGTTTGACATTTTTCAATACTTCCAGCCAGGGGTTAGGATTTTAAAAACCCAAATCGAAGCATAGTACGGGGGGAGTTTTACCAAGGACTTGGTGTGATATGTTGATATAGGTTTGAAAAATGCGTGTGGCAGGTGACACTTTGTGATAAGACTACTTGTGATTTTAGGCTCTTTCTGGAATGCTACCGGACTTCGTTGGTTTCAGACGTCGGTTCCAGTCACAGCCGGACAACAGTGGAGATTAGAGTAAGTGAACTTCACCTTTGGCATCATATAAAGGCTACTGGATGTTGAATCTTGGAGAACTTTACATGTGAATGGAATGTATATTCCAGCTATGACACGGTGGCCAGTCTGAACCAATCCAATCAGTGTCTGAAAACATGATTGAAAACCATCCACGCCATCAGTGAATGAGTACACTTATACATGTGACAGAGTGAGTGAGTTGGGTTTAACGACGCTTTTAACAGTATTCCAGTTATATCGCAGCTTAATGTGAGAGGAAAGCCCGAGTTGATGCAGGTCTCAGATGTTTACCACTAAAACCACGAGCACGGGTTTGGTGCTGACAAACCTAGAAACATAATCAAGGTGAACTGGGATTCGAACCCACAATCATAGGTTTTTGGCGTGCCCAAGGGACGCAACTCTGCACAACGAATCACGGCGCCTTAGACGACTGGGCAACCCGTACCCCCCACATGTCACAGAGCCTGACCATCCCATAACCATTGTTGTTAACATTGTAAACAAGAATGATGTCTGAAAACATATGATATGTCTATATATATATCGATATATATATATATATGTTACATATATATATATCGATATATATATATATATCGATATATATATATATATATATATAGACGTATCATGTTTTCAGACATTATTCTTGTTATGTTATTCTTATTATATGTTACATATATATATATATATAGACGTATCATATGTTTTCAGACATTATTCTTGTTTACAATCGTGGTCTAGTGGTAGAGCGTCCGCCCGGAGAGCTGAAGGTCCGGGGTTCGATCCCAGACTGCACCATACCAAAAGACGTTAAAATATGGTACTTGTTGTTACCCTGTCTGGCGCTCGACATTAAGGGGCTAAAACAAGGACTGGTCGGGTCGAAGTCAGTATACTGTGTCTGAGTGGGGTATGCATGTTAAACGGCAGCATGGTATCTCAGTGAGCTAGCACTATAAATCGGCATCAGTCCGGACTAGTACAAGCAGCCACACAAACACACACACGTGCATGCACGTCGCTATATAAGTGCAATAATCTTGGACGCGACGTTAAACCCCATTTCACCTCACCTCACCTCCCCTGGAGTTGGTTGACCGGCTTCGGGCATTGTGGTTTCTGTGATCCGCTCTTGATCTTCACAGTCCACCTTTGTCATGTTGGCAAAACAGGTTAGATACTACATGTACATGTAGTACATACGTCACTGACTCACTCTGTGTTTTCAGGGAGGGTCAAGCAGCTAACAACACCCGTTATGGGCCCCTGACTGACAGGCCAGACTACTCATTTCTTGGTAAGGAGTTTCAAATATGCACCAGGGTTCTATATATCTGTTGATTCACTAGAAAAACTTGCTTCATTTTAGAAATCAGGGGGTCCAACTAGCTTGTGAATAATATGAAAAGTTTATTTTGCCTCCCATTAACACGCTTTGGGTCACTGTGGGCGCAGGAAGTTAAAAAAAACGTACTCTAGAGTGGCCATATACTTACAGCACTGTCCATTTTCTCAATGCACAAAACTGTTTCAGGTGAATGATAAAGAAGTAAGTATATTCTCCGAAACGGTGTGCTCCTCTCTTCCTTAAATTATTAGTGTCGTTGGTTTTGCCAAGGTACATTTGTGTATACAGAATGGTACCTTGGTACACTTCTATGCTACCTGAGCCCAACAACAACCCCAACAGCATCTTTAACAGACGAAAGGACAAAGTTTGATCATAAATTTGTTGTGGCTTACCGTATTCGACGTTAAGCTCTAATAAGTGCCCACAGCGATATTTGCTAATCTATTGGCTAGTGAACAATACCAATTAGCACCCCTTCCGATTGATCAATGTACACAACACTTATTTATTCGTGTACAATACGCACTTGTGTGTTATATGCACCCTTAATTATGGGCAATTAAATTCTGGAAAAATGTATCTCTCATATATAAACATTTCAGGCTGTCAGCATGAACCACAAAATTTATCTTTTTTTCTCTCACCAAAATAATATTCTAATAAGAGCCCCCTATTTCTAATTTTGAGAGTGCCCTGGTCGCTTATCACGTCTAATACGGTAATGTTAAGCTGTGATAACTTATTGATGATCACGTCTTTATATGTCAGACATCTGACAAGAAGCGTCCTTATGAATTGTCAGATGGTAGAAGTTTCCAGTCTTCACATTTTGAAAAATAAGAATAATTTTAATTCCTTTGATTGCGAGGAAATGTTACCAGGAAATCGTCGGCGTAGATCGACAGTGGAGAGGATGACGTGACATTGATGTTATGTTTGTGTCCCCAGATGGCCGGCCAACTCCACTCAGTAAAGGTCAGATTAAGAGGAGGCGGAGGAGGATTGGAATAGCGGTAAGTGATCCCCTGCCTGATTGTCTCGAGACAATTGTCATTAGGACATTTCATGAATTAGTAGTGTTGATAGGACAATCTTTAAACCGTTACCAAATTTGATAAAAATAATTAGGACATTTTCAATGACAGTGTGTATAGTAAGACCTCATTAATCTGGAAAAAACTCTTTCTGGATGATGTTATGGGGATGATGGTACAGGTATGTAGGCATAGGAAATAAATACTCTGTACATACAATTTCACATTGAACAGGACAGTGTGGATTAACATGGTTTCACTGTATATGGGTCTTACAGATGTTGGTCATTAGATGTCTGTGGAGATTCTATGTGTGACTAATAATAGACAGGGAGACCAGTAGAAATTGACAAATAAAAGCTCCCTACAAACTACAAAGGACAACATGTGATCATTGTTTGGGCCTACAAGACTTAAAAATGATTAAAATTTATTGATTACATGTCTCAAACTTCCTGTCCTTTATTGTCAAGTGACTGAGTCACAGATGGCCAAGTGGCCCAAGATGTGACAATTTACTTTACCGAGTTGCATCCCCTTGTTGTGACAGAATCTGATGATCATGGTTTCGGATCCCCTTTTTTGAGTCACTATAGGCTTACCTCCAAGTGTTAACTGTTACGCCATATTATAATGGAAACATTGTTCAAAGAAGCGTTAAGCTAAACTCATTAATGGTGGAATTCGAAAACTTCTGATCTTAATGTCTTCAAATTTCAGAATAGGATTAAGTTCCTGGTGGGGGAGATGAACGAAGCTCGAGACAAATATGCGATGAAACAGGAGGAAGAGGTGAAACAAAAGGACGAAGCTGTGAAGAGAAGACTCAAGCCGAAGACAGATCAGTGATATCATCCATTGACTTGCGTGTCATCAGTGATATCATCTATTGATTTGCTTGTCATCAGTGATACCATCAGTAGATGTGTGTGTTTGTTGAAGAGGTGTTCCAGTTGTGGAAGGCACTGCAATTTGATGTGCAGAGTTGTGTCCCTTTCACATGTCAAGACCTATGGTGATGGGTTTGAATCCCGTTTCCTTTTGATCTTGTTTCTAGGTTTGTCAGCACCATACCTGTGCTTGTGGGTTTCAACCTGCGAAGATTGATGTTAGACTTAGTCTTCAGCAACCCATGCTTGCCATAAGAGGCGACTAACAGGATTGGGTGGTCAGACTCACCGACTTGGTTGATGCATGTCATCATATCCCAATTGCGTAGATGGATGCTCATCAAAGTGGTAAACGTCTGAGACCTGCATCACTTTGGGCTACCTCCCATATCAAGCGTACGCCGTGATATAATTGAAATATTGTTGAAAGCGGCGCTAAACCCAACTCACTCACTTATTTGTGAATGTGAACTGAGTGGCTCAGTTGGCCTACGCCAAGTTTCTGCCAGACATTCTCTGTATGAAGCGGAAGTAAAATCATTATTCAACTTCAAATGTTTGAGATGTTATCTGCGTGCAGTGGAGCACAAGAACACCTTGATGAGAGCCATCGACATGGCCCAAAAACACAACGGCTTCTGGACTCGCTTCTTGTGGCATGTGAGGATTGTCATGTCTGCACAAAGTTATAAATCAAGTGCAGCCATTTTAAATTCTCCCACTCATATGTAAATGCTGGAATTAAAGGTGTTTAGAATACATTTGATATCTTTCAATTCAGACTCCATGCACCCAACACATTTCACGTTAATCCCAAAGATAGAAACACACTTTGAATAAATTGACTGCATTTATAACCTGTTCACTTGCCTGTGACCTGTGAAGATCCGGGGTAGAATAGGTCTCAAACCATGCTTGCTGTAAAAGGTGACTATGCTTGTCGTAAGAGGCGACTAACGGAATCGGGTGGTCAGGCTCACTGACTTGGTTGATGCATGTCATTGTATCCCAATTGCATAGATCGATGCTCATGATGTCAATCACTGGATTGTCTGGTCCAGACTCGATTATTTACAGACCGCTGTCATATGGCTGGAATATTGCTGAGTGTGGCGTTAAACAACAAACAAACAAACAAAACCTGACTGAAATTACAAATGGCACAATGCTTTGTGCTGTGCAGTAACAGAGCCACCTGTCTGGTTGAGACTGAGACAACATGCATCAATGTTGAGGTTTGCCGTATTCCCAAACTAGGACTGAATTGGTCTACCGATTTGAAAGTATTGCCCACGGGGATTCCAGGTTACAATTATCTCCAGCAGCCTATGCTGGTGAGTGAGTGAGTGAGTTGGGTTTAACGCCGCTTTTAACAGTATTCCAGTTATATCACGGCGTGTCAGCTTAATATGGGAGGAAAGCCCGAAGTGATGCAGGTCTCAGACGTTTACCACTTCGGTGAAACCCACGGGCACGGGTATGGTGCTGACAAACCTAGAAACATAATCGGGGCAAACCGGGATTCGAACACACAATCATAGGTTTCTGGCGTGCCCAAGGGACGCAACTCTGCACAGCGAATCGCGGCGCCTTAGACGACTGGGCCACCCGTGCCCCCCTTTTTTACTGGTGATAGTGGTGACTCAATAGATGGGGTCAGACTTGGTTGATTATCATTGTACCCTGACAGTGGGACCTTCCATTGTCACTGGATTGTCTGGTCCAGACTTGATAACTTACAGTCTGTTGTCATGTAGCTGGAATACTGGACCAATGTCATCTTGGATTCCCCATGTGGTGTTGAACAGATTACTTTGAACTTTTGAATATGGTATGGATGAAAACAAGACCACAAGTTTATGACATGGTTTAATGTCAATATTGAAAATGACATGACAGACTGATTAAATCAGTCCAAGATGGAGCAATAGAGAGACAACTTGCTGGATCATACACTCTAGTCCTATATTCTCATTCAACACATCTTCACTCCTCAAAACTTGTCAATTTCCATAGACCAAAAGCTTCATAAGTGGCCGACAGAACACTTACTGGCATATAGTAAACCTGAACACAATGATATCATCACTGCCGATGTGGCATTGACCAATACTGAGACTACTTCAGGATAGGGCTGGTTAAAAAGATCGATAATCGTCAATGGAAAGAAATGTTAAGGATATGAAACTGCTGCCTTCGATAATAACTCCCACAAATTACTGTGATGAAATAAAGTTTACATTTACCGAAACAGACTTGTTATGGTCAATAATGTCAATTGTCCAAGATGGAAAGAAACTGTTTTTCAAATGTCAACAAAGTAATCCATGCAAAAATGTGTTGCTGCTCACCAGCGGTGTGAAATATGTTGATTTCTTTCGGGACCTCTTTTGCATATTTGGTTTTCCTTCTCCGATAATTGATCAAGATTTAGTCCGCGATTATCGATCTCTATGAATTAACTCGCCAGCCAGCTGTACTTCAGGATAGTGCAGCTGTGAAGCTCACAACCACTCTATCATTTCACTCATAAGGGTCGGAATAAACCAACATTTTGCAGCTTATCTCCATATTTCAAGAATTTCTGATGTACGAATCGAAAACAGATATATATATTCAGATTTGAAGAATCTACAAATGACAAGGCAATTTGGTCAAAGCTTTTGAAAGAATTGTTAACTTTGAGGAGTTTTTAACATGCTTAATCAGCTTTATGATGCAACTACAAATGATACAAAGCTCGTGTTTGATAAATTTCAGA
The DNA here is from genome assembly GCF_023055435.1 of Haliotis rufescens. Classification (NCBI taxonomy): domain Eukaryota; kingdom Metazoa; phylum Mollusca; class Gastropoda; order Lepetellida; family Haliotidae; genus Haliotis; species Haliotis rufescens. The sequence continues at coordinate 7,125,736 of NW_025963857.1, forward strand.
AGTTAGCGAAAGATTTTTTGTTAAATCGTGTTATTCTGAACGTTTTAAGCAGGAAATCACGATATATATTAAAAATATGGAACTTCGCGAATGTATCGTGCTAGGTTACGAGCTGTGACAAAGATTTTTCATGCATATATTTTTGCATTAAACGTTGTGTCCGAGCCGAGAATTCAAGGCGACGAAAGCCGAGATGTCATTTGACTTACATTACACGCGATCGCACAAAACGATGGAAATAATAACTTAGATGTAAGTTTGATTACTTTTAGATATATTTTTGTTGATTTTATTTATCACTTTGTATAATATATTTAAAGATTTGCTTAAAATAGTCTATATTTTGCTCTTTGACATGTTCGATGCGGACCCGTTGTCGAAATGTGTGTCCGAGAATTTTATTTTCAATAACATCGCGGGAAATAGTGAATAATTTTTTAATTTATTGATAAAAAATGATAAATTAGAATGGAATACGTATTTCAGACATTGTGAAATATGACAGATTTAATAAATGAATGATATTACAGGTAGATCTAGGTCCATAAAAATATATACTATTTTGACGTGACGTGAGATAAACACATAGGCCTATTGATGATTTGAGATTTGCCGAGCGCGCTCCCCCGCCTCGGCTTCGGTTAAACGGCTCATCGTCTATAACGCCCACCAATTATTTGGACCCCATTGGTAGCGCAATAGCGAGCGATCACTGTACTGTAACCGAGGTAAAATCTACTCGGTGACATTCTTTTGACAGAAAACCAGATTTTGATATTTGTGTTGAAAATCAGACCAGTTCAGAACATTCTTGCAGTCAGACATGACTTTACTAATCTCTCACATTTTGCTCAACGAAATACAAACACAAGTTTGGAGTTACATTTCATAACAAAACATTCATATTTCAGCATATATTCTGTACAACAGCAGGTAGAGTTGTCAGACATCCTACTGGTCCAGAAAAACTGTCAAGAAAATACCTCAATCATGCAAGCTTCGAGGACTGACTTCCAACATTGCAAATGTGTATGTGACAGGTCGTGGGGAAAGCAATCATGGTGTGAACGGAATGATTCAAACAAAAGCTGGAAGGGGAGACAACTGAAAGGGGAGACAACTGGAAGATTGCCAGTAGTCACTGACACTGACCGATGGGTCTCTATTGGTCAGCAATATTGATCCTCTGACCCAGGTAACCTACACTTGACCCACGAGCATTGACATCAATCTGAAGCTTGGCATCAGAAAACAGTACAATTACTTGCTTTCTGAAGTCAAGAATTGGCATTACTTGAGTGAAAAAAACATTTTTTTGAGATTCCACGCGATTGCATTTACCATGTTCAGAAAGTATAAATATACCGAGGAGTCAAGTTGTGTCCCAATGACACAACACTTCATGTTGTGCATATTGTACTTCTTTTCAAGTATTGACCAATGGACGTCCACACAGTTTCACCACTATTATCAGTTGTCGCCAAGTAGTATACACACATTCTGTGTACAGTGAAATATTAACAGATGCCCTGTGCCACATGAAAGATCTAAGGTTTACATAATCATGGTGAGAATATGCAAGCATCAAATAAAATTGAAGTTGCCATTGTTACTGAATTGGATTTACATGCACATTAACAACCCAGGTGTGAGAGAGTAAAGTTTTTCTGCTATCAGCTTGAAGTGGTCAACAACAAGAGGGAAGCAGGTAGTAGACATGTACCACTTTGGTGCAACCCACAAGCATGGTATGGTGCTGACAAACCAATGATAAGAAAAAGGCCAATTCAAAGGATTTGAACCCATCATCAGCAGATCCCTGCACAGTGAAGGGACACAACTGTGCACAGCTAATTGCACAGCTAATTGCATCACCTTGTATCACCAATGCCCACTTAACCCTGGACCTGTGAGCACTAGCAACTGACCCCTGTGTGACCGAGGCTAATACTGTGGTAAGGCTAGAAAAAGGGAAGCTACTCTGGTTTCATAAACACTATAAAATGGAATTTGTAAGTTATCAAACTTTAAAACAAAAGGCGTCGAAATTTGATACTTTAGCCTGAACCGACAGTTAAACAAAAAAAATGTTATAACTACCCGGTATTAAAGGCAATAATAATATTGGCCAACTGACTCATGAGCAGAACACAGGTTTCAGAATGTCATATTTTCATAAAACAAAAAACTATTTTTTAAACTGTTTCTAACCAAGGTTTCTAAAACATCGTGTTTTGTCTTTGTGGCACTAAACCTGGTGTCCTGTATGACATCAATTATGTGACCCATCCACCAAAGTTCACAACACCTTGTATTTTCATAAATAATTTGTTAACTTTCATGTTTTCACTGTACATCTCTTAACACCAATGCCAATACACAAAAGCAAATTCCTACAAGCTAATTTACAGCAGGTACCACTAAATATATACTACTAGTACTGCCATGGTGCATCTAGAAAAAAAAATCAAAAGAAAGGATTATAGAACATTGTTGAAGCAGTGTTGAATATTACTACCACTGCTTAAGTTCTACAAAGACATATTTAGATGTATATACACCATTGAATACTACTACCTAACACAATGGCTACTGGTAAGAGACAAATAAAACACCAGCATTCTAACTGCCTGTAAGATGCAAGGAAATATTCATATGTACCTAAAAACTGAGATCACTACAGATTTAATACAAGATAACCTAACCAGCGGCATTTTCAACCACCAGATGTCACTGCAGTGCAACCAGGGTCAGAGGTCAGAGGTCGACGTCAATGTTGGTCAAGAATCACTTTGTACACTTTCAAAACATCACTTTTGTATGTTACAAGACAAGAGTAGACATGAACTCATAACCATTCTTCACAGTGCACCGAAAGTTCAGTTTCGGTTTAAACCTACACTTGTCATATTATAAAGGTCACTAAATAAGAAACTTTAGTAACAATAAAAAGAAATCTTCAATGTTTTTCCACTGTAGTTGGGGGGTGACTGTTCTGTAAGCACAAAAAACGAGGTGTTCAGTTCAACATTTGCGTGGTGTGTAGATAAAGAGCACTTGAGCAGAATGCATTATGGTCCTTCCTGTTCAAGACAGTTTCAGCTGCGCGAACTCTGTTGCCAGTTTCAAGGCTTCCTGCAGGGCCCCGACGTTGGATCCCGTGGCCTGTGCGGACACGTCTTTGCCACCACCTTTGCCCTTGATTGTGGGCACGACGTGGTCAACCCACGCCTTTGCGGTCAGGCCATTTGATGCAACATTCTGGGAAAAAATAATTGGTATATTTGTAGACAAGTTCTAAAATGATTATCATTTTATATTTCTGAATACATAATTTGTGAAATCTAAAGATATTGACTTTAACTGAAGATCTAACAATACTTATAACTGGTGATTACCTTATCACAGCTTGACCAGATCAGATCACTTGCTTTCTGTCTTGAGATTTTGCTGTTACTTAAAGTGGCGACTACTGAATTTGGGGATATGTAACTGTACCCTAACTACTGTTTGTCACAAGATGCTACTTAACTGTATCAGTCAGGCTTTAGGACATGGCTGCCTGCACATTATTGGGGCCTGACAGCGTGTTCAAATACCAACATGACTGACAGGTCTTTATAGGTTAATACTGCTAACAGCACTCGCTCCCTCCCTCCCTCACTCACTCTCACTAACCCCAACACCCATCAGCTCACTCACTCACTACCTGACCAATCACTGTGGTTGATGTACATTTAAACATTCAAAAATCTTAAAGCTGACTGGGTACCCAAAAAGTCAAAATAAATCAATGTTCTGATCAACTCATGAAGTGATATAGTTTCAACACAATAACACGTTTACTGAATGCGAACTGCCAAATCACACATTCCTTCCTATTCACCAGGCACATACCTTGGGAACACAGGACATACACAGGATCTTGCCAGACTCCTCGTCCGTGGAGAAGAACATGGCGGCAGTCTCCGGACTTGAAGCCTTGTATTGTTTCATTGCAGCGTCAAGGGCCTGGAACAACATGGCGGAAACATTACTGCATCCATCAACTGGACAGTCAGCTCAGATTACTTCCTGGTATGTCAATATTCAATCCATGCATTTTACAGATGCAATAACCCTTCTTAAATTGAAGTAAGCTTTGAGAAGACTGTGTAGTTCGAAACAAAGTATGCAAGTCAAGGAGTTTTGTTATAAGTTTAGTGTTACAAATGAGAGATTTAGAGGTCCTAGATTCAAATCCTCATGCAGCAACCTTCATGGAAGTCAGGGCCATCCTTGATCTTAAACACCGTCTTGAACACCATCTTGCTATGATTCAAGTCAGGGATGAATACTGACAGAATGGGATGTACATACAATTTTGGTCTCCTTGCTCGTTACCAAAGATCTGAGGACATCCCATTACAGGTCATGTCAGAACAACCAACCAATGAAATGACTGACAGGTCGACACTAGCAAGTTCTTGATTGGCTGAGATTGTATGGCAGTACTTCCCATGGGTTACGGAAAGTCTCTTCCGTTACAAATGTTTATCCCTTTGTAGCGAGATAGACACTGATTTTGATGGAATCAGTCATTCAGCCACTAACTGAATTTTTCGAGGTTGCATTATTAGAAGACATTTTGTACTTTCACTCTCACGATTGGTCGAATGAAAAGTCGTTCTGACGTTACCTTAAATGGAATGTCCTCGGATCTATGTATAGCAGTGGAGAGCACTAAGATCTGATTTTAACGAGATTGAACTGACCTTGGCATTAGATCCTGCCTTGAATTCATGGACGATGTATTTGATGTTTGGCTCGGTTTCAATCATCTGCTTAGCTTGTTCCACAACCTACGGGATAAGAAAACAGTGTGTGTGTCAGCAGGTCCGTGATTTCAACAGGTGTTACAATGAATCACAAGTCTTGAGATAACCTCCCAAATGCACCCACCACCAAACCAAGGCCACCATTCCTTGTGGCAGTCAAGGTGGTATTTTATGTGTGTGTTGTTATGTACAAGTAATGTATGTGGCAGTAGAAAAGGTTGTAAATATAGCTTTAGTAATTATCAGTTGCAACAAACGATAGAATGGACACAGGCATGTTTTAAGACAGTTGACAGGGATAATATGCGTGAGTGTACTAACATTAATTTCAGGGCCTGTAAAGGTGGACCCAGCATTTTTAAAAGTGTGGGGTCCAAAATATCAAAATCCTCTCTCTAGATCATTTTACTGCCTAAAACATACTACATTTTATTTTCAAAAGGGGTAGGGGAGTGTCCAGAGCCCCTGGACTACGCCTCTGGATCCCCTCTGGATCTGCCTATGGCCTGTTCCTTATTGCTACTGTCACTTATTTGATCTACTGTCTTGCCCTTTGGATTGTAAACCTAAAACTGTGTGAGTGTGTAAATATGATTTTGGAATCATTCATTGATCTAGTGTGATGTTTCACAGATTTCACGAATTGATTCTGTGCATTTTGATTTCTTGGCCAATCTCTGCTGTCAATTTGGACATCACCTTGTAACAGTCTGAGTGAACTGTGTGTGGAACAACTTGCTTTCATAACCTCCAACAGCATGAGAGTTCCTTTGTAACAGACACTTAGAACTCTTCTTTAAATATATTCTACTCTGACATTCTCTAACCTCGGTCATCACAGCAGCTTTTCTGGCCTTGTCGAGGTCGTCCATCTTCTTCTTGAGCCCCTTCAACTCTGACCTCAGTTTGTCCCGCTTCCAGTACGAGATGCTAGACTGGGACACGTCCTGTCAAGGGTTCCAAAGTTTGGGATTAATGCCACTTTCATCACTTCAGTATTTCAGAATGTGGCTTAATTAAGGAGCCAGACAAGGTCATGACAAGCAGATCCTGGCATGACAGCAAAGGGATGTAACTCTACACTGTGAATGATAGCCTCCTGTTTGATTGTGTGTGCTATGGCTTCAAATCACTGGTCATTCCAGTTTAGCTATTTCTAAATGAGAAGTTAAAATTGTTTCACGCCAAAGTCAGAACTATTCCAGCTGTGTCAAGATGACCTGCTGAATAATCAAGTCTGGGTGAGGTAAACTAGTGGTTGATAGCAAGAGCAACGTTCATGCCATTCTGGGAAGATTACAATCAGCCAGGTGATACACAGTAATCACCTGACCCTCGTCAATCTTACAACAAGCATGGGGGCCTGGAAGTATATCAGGGCTGTATTCAGAAAGAAAGCTGGGACAAACAGCTCTGTACGATGTGCGTTATGTAGGAGTACATCATCATTATTATGTACATCATGGTACGTACATTGTCCAGCTGTACGATGAGGGAGCTGAGTTCCCTCTCGGTTGCCTCCATTGTCTTTGGGTTTCGTTCCACCTTGGCCTTCAGTTCCCCGAGAGACTTCTCCAGCATCTCACTCCGGTGCGTCGCCTGAAACCATCGTAGACAGAGTTACTTACAACCACAAATACACTTATCTTTAAACATTTATGTGTTTTTTGCTTAACGCCACAATCAGCAATATTCCAGCTATATGATGACGGTCTGTATATAATCGAGTCTGGACCAGACCATCCAGTGATTGACATCATGAGCATCAATCCACGCAATTGGGATACGATGACATGCATCAACCAAGTCAGCGAGCCTGACCACCCGTTCCTTTAAGTTGCCTCTTACAAGAAGCATAGTCATCCCTTATGGCAAACTGGGTTGCTAAAAGACCTATTCTTACCCGGATGTTCACTGGCATACCTTAAACATTTCTATTAATACATATAATAAGGACAAAACTGCACACAAGATTATATCCCAAGCTCCACTGTGCAGAATTTGATTTGTACATACAGCATAACACTAAAGCCATTTTTGCACAGACTGGTTTCAGGATGTAATTGTGCTGCATCACTTTTATGATGTGTTGTAGCATATACCTCTTGCAATCTATTCCACTGAATGATGTTTTCTTGATTGCCATTTTTTGCTTCCCATATTGCCAGCACTCAATGTTTCTATGTGACATGGTAATAAATGCCTTATTTTTTAGATTTAATATTAAATATTAAATGGATATTTGTGATGCGCTCTAGGCTATCCGCTGACAGATGTCAACATCTAACACCATCATTACCCTGGTGAATGGATCAGTGTGCACTCGATTTTCTTTCTCAGCTCCCTAGGGAATATACAACCCAGGCTGCCAATGAGGAGCTAGAGGTTTAAGCCACTTAACCATGTGATTTGTTTCCCTATACCGACAAGAAATCAATTTAAAAATAAAAAAATAAAATTCAGTTTGTTTTGTCTGTATCTGTGTCTGTGTCTGTGTCTGTGTCTGTGTGTGTTTTACACCACTTTTAGCGATATTCCAGCAATATCATGGCAGGGGACACCAGAAATGGGCTTCACACATTATATGAATGTGTCAGGAATCGAACCTGGGTCCTTGGTGTGACGAGCGAACGCTTTAACCACTAGGCTACGCGGCAGCCCGTCAAACTGATTAGAAGTCAGTGCCAACTCATTCTGGATACATCAATTGTTCACATCTGCCACAGTCTGATACCACAAACTTTCCTTTTCATGAAAATATCAATATATCACTATCGTGTATACTTCTGTCATGAAAGCAGGGATCCAGAAACCCGAAACCGGTCTGTACGCCGGTCTTGTCAAATGGTGACTGCATAATGTCTGATTTGAAATAGTGATAAAAGCAAAAAAGTGTTACACTTATTGGGACACTGAAACCAAGATGGCCACTATGACCCTCACCTTGGCAGCCTCTGTCCCTGTGAGAGCAATGATCCTCCTGATTCCCTTGGCGATGGCCTCCTCTGTCTGTATGACGAACTGACCGACGTGTCCCGATCTCCGCAGATGCCTGGACATCGTATAGTTGGGGGTAAGAAATCAGAAACTACTCTCAAAGACATTCAACAACTGTTTGTGTTCATGTGACAAAGAATGAGGTCCCAAGAACTCAGTGACAGGAAAGGGCACCTCCCCTTTTGAAAACCAAATGAAGTATATGTATAGGCAATCCCCACCCCCACCCCCCAATGAGAGAGGATTTTCATACTTTGGACCTAAACATGGATTGGGTTCACGCTATAGCCATATCCCAGCAGGCTTTGCGTTACCAAGGTTACACCTGAGCCAGGAAAACCACAGGTCAGTAGTCTGAGCAACACTCTTCACCTTCTGAGGACGGTGATAGACATCCATCAGTGTGAAATGACAGACAATCAGCCTGATGACAGTCAAGAACTCCTGGGCTCAGTTCAACAAACCAATATTAGCGCTAAGGTTATAAGGGCTGGGACGATACACCAACTAAGCGATCCGATACTTATCAGGACAATTTGCTCATGGTCCAATACGGATAACGATACTTGCATGTGCTCTTACCTGTGGTGCATAAGCAATCTTTTTCATACACAGGATGGCCAATTACCTTGCACACTAACAATTTACAGTTGGCAGTGTCAAGTATGGCTCAATGGATGAAAATATTTACGTCTTTTTACTTGTGATTAGTGTTTGGTGCAACATTAATAAAAGAATATAATGAAGGTAAGAATAGATACTTTTTACTCAGTGTGAGATTGTGATTGATACTTGTATTGAGAAGTAAAAAATCGCGATCCACCGATACATCGGTGTATCCTCTGACTACGAATGGTTATTGAATGTCTACGTAAAAGTATGGCAGTTTTGGTCATCTTAGTAATAAGGTTTCGGTGTTGAATAGAGCCAAGGGTTCAAAAACCCAAAGTCTACCCAAATACATCTGCAGTTGTAACCAGCAGGGGGCAGTGCAGACATTTTCTGCCAAAACATTAGCCAGAAAGTCCCAAAACAGAGGACTTGTCATGATATTTAGAGTTCTATTGCATGTGTTGCTAAAATCACTCTCACTGCAGAAATACTTTTTCTGATTTCCATGCAAAGTTAATGGTAAGGGTAAAGAATTGTTTGTTTTTTGTTTAAGCCACAGACAGCATAGGGGTAAAACGATACAGCAAGGTCATGACACGATACGTATTATGATCACAATATGATATGTAGTGCAATGCATATATTTACGTCAAATCGTGTGGTAACTTCTTACTATAAATACTCAGACCAGGTTCAAAAGGAAAAGCTACCTGGAGCCTAGTGTTCGTAGCGGCTATTCTTAGCAGTGAACTTGAAACACTAGTTACAACACATTTTGCCACAAAACTCTGAGGTCATTAAACGAGTAAGTACAATGTACCTTATTTTAGCAAGTGTACTGTCTTGTATTGATACAGAAAAAAACCTCATTGTGTGTCATATCGTTGCATGAAAACACACAATGCACCAGTGCAATGATGTATTGTTTCACCCTTAAGTCAGCAGTATTCCAGCTACATTGATGGGCCTGTTTGTTCAAGAAATAATGAAGTTTGGGTCAGATGAAAACGTGGTTGATGTTATGAGCAATGCCAGAGTACAACAACATGAAATCAACCAAGCTCATGACATATTGAATTGTGTGATAGGCATTTCTTACAAGTTGACGGATGACAAACATGACAAAGTAGACCGTTGTAAAGCAAGACTGAATAATGAAAATGGTACAGAATGAAAAAACACACAAGACACCCCCCAACAGACACCCCCCCCATATATTCAGCACCATGTTCATTATTCAGCCTTGCTTGACAACGGTATAAGGATCTACACCAAAAACATCGCTATTACAGTAAAATAATGGAGTTGTTATCCATAAAGTGTCTACTTTGTGATCACATGTTGCTGCCTCACAATGTTAGAGTGCTATATGGGTGCCCACTGTTCGAAGGCAAGGAAGATCTGTAAATTCTTACGTTCCACCACAGAACTCGACTGATGTGATGGAGGCACCAGGTCCCATGGGGTCAGCCACAAGGTCCTCCACCGAGATCCCCACTGACAGGATCCTGACGGGGTCCGGGTACACCTTGAAACAAACAGAACCCATAGCTCAAACCATTTCTAGGGCAATATACATCCTGCCTAGGCCTGGCCTTGTAACATAGTACCAGGTGGGTAGCTGAAACCATTTCTAGGGCAATATACATCCTGCCTAGGCCTGACCTTGTAACACAGTACCAGGTGGGTAGCTGAAACCATTTCTAGGGCAATATACATCCTGCCTAGGCCTGACCTTGTAACACAGTACCAGGTGGGTAGCTGAAACCATTTCTAGGGCAATATACATCCTGCCTAGGCCTGGCCTTGTAACACAGTACCAGGTGGGTAGCTGAAACCATTTCTAGGGCAATATACATCCTGCCTAGGCCTGACCTTGTAACATAGTACCAGGTGGGGAGAGGAAACATATTTCTGTGAATCATAATCATCGACTGGTGGATTGATACACAAGATAAGATTTGAGTTAACAAAAAATATATAGGCAATCAGAGTATTTACCTTATTTACATTCTTATTCTGACACAACAGTATGCAACTACTGGCGTGGAGAGATAAGTTAAAAATCAATAGTGTTTGTACAGCACTAATCAGAGTTGCTTTGACTGCCATTTCGTCCAAACCTAGTCGCCTTTAATACAAAGTTGTACAATATTTCAGTTATATATCACAGTGTGTCAGATTACTGTGGGGGACAAATGCTGACATTTACATCCCAGCATGCAACATTGCATGGGGTTTCTTTGGCTCTCAGACAAACCGTCACATTCCCGGCAAACCTGGCATTTGAACCCACAGTTTCGGGTAATAATAAGGGATGAAACACAAATGGCGGCACCTTAGACCACTGGGCCACCTGTGAATCCCTAAAGTAAATACTAGCAGTTCCTCACCTCATCAAACACAGCGCGGAGACCCTGGATAGACTTGGCGTCGGCCAGACTGGCTTCTTTTGCATAGACCACTTCATTCTTGGCAGCCATCTTGTTTACTTCTTCCTCGACACTCTTCACTTCTGCTACTGTCATGGCGCCCTAGAGACATTACAGGAAGCGAGTTAAGTTGTGGTGTAATGTTGATAACTCTTTTAGTTAGAGGTAGAATTTGGACAAGAGTTACGTCCTTTGGGGAAAATGCCATGCGGTCAGATTTTGAACTGCCAATAACAGAGATGGGTGCAATTGCGGGAGATTGATGTGTTTGAAATGTTTCCTTGTGTAATGCTGCACCCTTGGCCGATCCATGATGTTTTACGTACATATTTGCGTACATGTGACATATATATATTTATCATATAATGGGTAGGATTCTCGGCAGGATAAAGCCAACAGATAAAAACGATATCCGTTGGGGTCATATGCGGATAGAGATGTAAATACCAAAGGTCAAGTAGGACTCCTTTCACTGTTTATAAACAAACATGGCGTCGCCCTCGTCATTCGGCGATCGAGTCAGAATTAACCATCGTGAATCTGGATAAACTACTGGGATAATTGCTATCATTATCAAACGAACAGTCTAATATACTGAAATATACAGTGTCTAACTGTGACGTAGCTAAGGCATTTTATAAGTTTGGGCAACTTTCGAGATATAAATTTCGAAACAATTTTGCGAGGGCACGAGGTCTAGCCAAGTGGGATCAGTAGCCATATCTGTGCTTGTAGACCTCTGTGGCTTGAAACCTTCTCCACAAATCAAAATGGTTGGATTCGGCCGAAATATGTTTGAACTGTTACCTTGTTTCCATTTGTCGCTGTGTGTACATCTGACTACACTTCTTAACGTTATGAAAGGACAGACCGACTGTCAACAACGTCTGACCGTGGCCGTGACTCATAGACTAGGGTTAGAGTAGCTTCCCTTTGACAAAGGGCAGTTACTCTAGCGGACAGACCGATGGATTGCCACGAAAGGCAATTAAAAACAACTCTTGTTTTGCTTCGCCACTGTATATGAAACAGATTTCAGTTGGAACTATATTGGCTACTGTCACAGTCCTACTGACACATCACTTACCCTGTCACGTAATAAATATTAATGCGGGCATTCCAGGAAAACTCGCAATGTTTCGGTAATGTTTGTGAGAGAGGGAAAGCGATTTTAAAGCACAGAATTAAAGAAGGACATTATATGATAAAGAGGTTATCACACTTGTGTGTTTGGGGATGGTAAATATCCTGTATTAGGAATAAACACTATGTATTTAGCTCGCCAAGGCTCGCTAAATACAATTTTTATTCCTAATGCAGGATATTTACCATCCCCAAACACACTCGCGGGACAACCTCTATGACTTGACAGTTACAATTTGACCCTGTGCGAGCCTGAAACTGCGATGATGTCTGACAGAATAAACATTGTTTTATATTTGCTCCTTCGGGTTTTCGTTTGTTGTGTGACATCAACTTGGAAACAACTACAAGTGGAGAAGGTAAACCTGCGTTAATCAGTCAGGGAAACGACCATCCAGTTTAGGCTCACTGAGTTAATGCAGGTCTCACACGTTTACCACTTTGACGAACCCCACATAAATCAGGGCGAACCACGATTCGAACCAGCAATCATAGTTTTCTGGTAAGTTAATATGAATATGTAACAGACTGTAAATATACAAAACCCAAACAACTTCCAAACATTAAAAAAATAATTTGTAAGTTGAATGATACAGAACTAACCTTGGCAGTGAAATCAAAGCGAAGCCTGTCTGAAGCCACGAGGGACCCTCGCTGGTCTGCTTCCTTCAGTACTGCCCGCAGGCCGAAGTTCAGCATGTGGGTGCCCGTGTGGTTCTTCATCACAGCACACCGACGATCCTGAACAGTAAACTCACTGATTAATATATGTTTCATATTGGGAAATAAGAATTGGAATAATTTGAAAATCATTTCAGACTGCATATTATCCAAGGAAGATCTTGGCTGGATTTGTTTACCTGGTATGTAAATATATCTTAGCTGAGGTCTTTGAAAGGCATTTAGAAGTGATACACATAAGGAAGAGATTTTCTGACCTGATGAAGGAGTAAGTATGTACTCCTCAACGTTGTGTTCCGCGAAATAAAGAAGTTGACATCCTTAAATTCTCTTTAAATTCAATCACATATACATTGGTCCCTCGCTACAACGCTACCATTGGGGTCCAAATTATTGGTGGGCGTTATAGACGATGGGCCGTTTAACCGAGGCAGAGGCGGGGGAGCGCGCTCGGCCAATCTCACGATCTTCGCCTTGTCTCGCACATTGCAATAATACAAGTTGTTTACCGTTCATAGTGTAAAAATATATATCCATTATGTTTTCGCCGTTTGTTATTATTTACAAGCCTTAACTGTCACAGTCAATGTGAATTTAGTCTACTTTCATGAAAATATCGATCGATAATGGTAGTAACAGACGCTATGAGTGAAGAGCCAATCACAATTCATTACACAAGTACAGAGTGATTCAGTGGCATTGATTGGTCATGTTGCTTAAAATAAGGAAAACGAGAGTTTTGACCAGAACTATGCGCATTCATACACATTCATGCAAATATAGATACACAAGCCAGATTAATTGGTTTGATACCGTTACTTGATCCAAATCAAAAGGAATGACCGCCCTGTTGTGGCAGCAACTACATGTGAGTTGACAGTGTCGCCTCAAATTGGATTGCCAACTAATTAAGAAAATAAACTTCGCTTGTGGTTCTCTTTTATTGCATGCATGCGCTTCTAAGATCAAAGGATGTATAGTGTGAAAGGTTAACTAGTAGAACAATCGTATTTCCGGGACTTGCTGCGGATGTTTTCAAACAGATTATTAGAACTCCATTCAGCGATAAACGGTTGATTATGCAATGAGAAGCGTTATGTGCAAATGAACAACGAACAACAATACAATCACGATCCCATCATACATACTTCATCTATGGCAAGTTTGACAGCATCGCCGACTCGGAGCGTGCCTTCGATGGTTCCTATGTGCAACACGTAGCCGCCCCGGACCTGCACATTCTTCACGCGGAACTCCACATCCTGGCCAACACACATGGTAGCTTTTGTTATTTAGATTATAGCTACAATCAGCCAAATTACAGCTATATGATCATGATGATAGCAATCTTTATATAATAATCAAGTCTGGACTAGACAATCCAGTGATTGATATTATGAGCTAGATCTACTCCATCAGGATACCAGGACACACAACCAAGGAAGTTACCAAGTCTGACTACTCGATCTGTTTCGACAACTTATGACCAGACTACGCTGCTGGGGACATATTCCAACCAAATAAAAGACATGACACTGAAATCAGAGCTCCAGATAAGCTGCGTATCTGCGTAAAATACGCATCAGAAATGCAGAAATACGCAGTAAAATAAAATCCAAGCGTATCAAATACGCAACGAACATTACAGATACGCTTCAAAAATAAAACTTGTGCGTATCATCAAAATATTGTGAAGTAACCCTCCATATTTGATTAGCAAATCTGCAACGTATTTTGAAATTATAAACGGGCATTCCGTCAACCTTGCCAAGCTCCACGATGACAGTTACATCATGATCATTTGCCATCACACTTTCTTGTGGAAGTATCGTGGTATTTTTTAGTCCTATGAAGCTCTCGAACCCACACAACACCAGTTTGCAGGGACTAGATGAATAGTGTTTTTAAATATTTAACTTAAATACCCACATGTGTAAAAACTAGTGGGTAACAGAAATTTGAATACCCAGATAGAATTACTGATACCTAATGATTTTAAAATGCATGGGTAAAATACCCACAACACCAAAAGCTTATCCGGAGCTCTGCACTGAAATCATTGGCAGCTGTAAGGCCATAACTGTGACAATGTTTTGGGGTTACAATAGAGGAGCTGGAGGCAGTTGCTTCCTTTAAGTCATTTTTCTTAAAGGTGTTAAATGGCAACTTTCTCTCCAAAACTAATGTCCAAGGTATTCTCTAGTGGTGCTAGCATATTTGTACTTACTGTCCACGGCTCAATTTAGCAATAAGGGGTGGAATTTGGGGCTAGCCTGCTAACCGGAGAATGTCAGTCTAATGTTGATTGTATCTAGAGGACTAGTAGAAATCTCAGGCCTTTAGGGGTATGTTATCATTATTCGGGTTCGCAAAGGTTTAAAGCTGTGTTGCATCTATGACAATGGCAGCAAATCCTATCAGGGTTCACAGAGTTTTATCATTTCGAGCTATGGTTAGGAGGATATTCATTTGGAGTAAAGATATATTAAATGTTAACGCAATTGTGTATATATATTCCAAGATCTCATGAGAGTGAGACCTCATTCAAGATGGGGGTGTCCAACAAGTGATTGTGTTCGATGTTGCCAGAATAACTTGTACTGGAATGTAAAGTTTTGTGTGATTGTATATGTCACATAACTGAGGTAGTAAGCTCGGGGAAGGGCTGCTAGACGTTAGTCTTGATGAGAGTGCTGCTGTGTGCGAAGGTACATGTCTGTAAGTTTAATGGAACCAAGTAAACGACATTGATGCAAGCCATCATTGCGTCATCACTGTATTATTCCGATCTAACAAATATGGTCAAAAAAAGCTTCATCACAAAATGGCACATCAACAATTGAGTGAGTGAGTTGGGTTTAACGCCGCTTTTAACAGTAATTCAGTCATATCGCGGCGTGTCAGCTTAATGTGGGAGGAAAGCCCGAAGTGATGCAGGTCTCAGACGTTTACCACTTGGTGAAACCCTTGATCACGGGCATGGTGCTGACAAACCTAGAAACATAATCGGGGCGAACCGGGATTTGAACCCACAATCATAGGTTTCTGGCGCGACCAAGGGACGCAACTCTGCACAGCAAGTCGCGGCGCCTTAGACGACTGGGCCACCCTTGCCCCCGCACATCAACAAAGAAAGCATAAAATTTGTACGATTTATACGAACCAAAAATACATTGGGTATGGCCTAAAATCATGACATGTTTTTACTTGTACATACCTCATCATCCTCCTTGACGATGAATCCCTCGTCGTAAATCTGACCGCCCTGCTCGGCGTAGAAGCTGGTTCTGTCCAGGAGGACACCACAGTCCTGGCCTGTCGTCACCTCCTGCACGAACGCCTTGTTGTACCGGAGCCCGATCACCTTAGCCGCAGCAGACTCGAACTCTGAATTACACAAACACCATCACGGTGAAGGGTCCCTTGTTGCACACAGATAATGGATAACTACATGTAGACTTGAGTGAGTGATTTGTGGTTAACACCAGCTTGAACAGTATTTTAGTTATATGACGGCTGGACGTGGGAAGAAAACCAAAATAGAGGCAGGTTTGGGATTTTTACCGCTTTGGTGAAACCCACCAGCACAAGAACGGTACTGGTGCTGACATTGTGCTGTGATCGAACACATGATCATAAGATTCTGGCCTGCCAAAGGGACACAACTCTGCACATCGAATTGCATTGCCTTACACGACTGTGTCACCTGTGCCCTCAATGTACAAAACAATGCCATGCTGATCTTCATACTTGGTTATTTAAGGGTCAAATGACCAATTATTTGTGAAAATGGCTGGACAGGTATAAGAGTGAGTGAGTTGGGTTTAACGCCGCTTTTAACAGTATTATCGCGGCGTGTCAGCTTAATGTGGGAGGAAAGCCCCAAGTGATGCAGGTCTTAGACGACAGGTATAAGATCTGAAATGGAGGTTCACTTGAATTGTACTTCATCTTCCCAAGGCAAGGGCGTTAACTGATGATAGAAGTCCAGTTTCCACCCTTGCTGAACTAGGCTGGAATTCTGGAGTTACATTTTGGTTGGACTAATGAGTCTATGCATAGTCCAATCAAA
This sequence comes from Haliotis rufescens, assembly GCF_023055435.1. Lineage (NCBI taxonomy): Eukaryota > Metazoa > Mollusca > Gastropoda > Lepetellida > Haliotidae > Haliotis > Haliotis rufescens. Next base: position 7,142,490 of record NW_025963857.1, read on the forward strand.
ATAGTGTTATGAACAAGACATCCGGTTTGTAAACATAATGGATTTCAAATGCAGATTTTGATTGACTGCAGGATTTGAAAACATGTGTACAGCCAACTTGGCGTCACAAGATATTTTGCAAATCTTTTCATGGTTTTAATCAAGGTGTTCAAGTGATTTCATGCACTTCACAGGGTAAGACCTGTTTTATTACAACATAGATATTGATTAGTGATCAGATCGTCTCGACTGGGCGCTGCCATTTTGTTTGAAGCAAATGCAAGTGATATGAGAGATGAAATCTGATTGGTCAATATGAGGGACATAGAAGGGACATAACTCATAATAGCCACTGGTGGCGCTACGGTTGAGTCTGGAAATTCCAGCCTAGTTCAGCAAGGGTGGAAACAGCACTTTTAGAGTCTGTTAACTCCCTTGCCTTGGAAGATGAGTGAGTGAGTGAGTGAGTGAGTGAGTGAGTGAGTGAGTGAGTGAGTGAGTAAGTATGGTTTCACGATTCTTTTAGCAATATCACGGTGGGGGACACAAGAAATGGGCTTCACATCGGGAAGATGATTGTACTTGTGGTCAGCAATATCACAGCAGTCTGTAAATAGTCAAGTCTGAGCCAGAAAAAACGGTGGGGATGGTATGAGCAATGATCCATGTGTTCTACGTGCAGTGGCACACAATCTCACATGATGAACATCAGATTAGTGTAACGACAAGGATGGGGCATTGGACGTTTTGCCTCGGAATCCGAACATGATTGTAGCACTAGAAGCTTCAACAAAACCTGCTGCAGTAATCTAGGCTCTCTGACAAGGAGTTAGCAGTGAGACCATCAGTTCCTCATTAGTTGGGGCTTACAACAAGAGTGAGTGAGTGAGTTGGGTTTAACGCCGCTTTTAACAGTATTCCAGTTTTATCACGGCGTGTCAGCTTATTGTGGGAGGAAAGCCCGAAGTGATGCAGGTCTCAGACGTTTACCACTTCGGCGAAACCCACGAGCACGGGTATGGTGCTGACAAACCTAGAAACATAATCGGGGCAAACCGGGATTCAAACCCACAATCATAGGTTTCTGGCGTGCCCAAGGGACGCAACTCTGCACAGCGAATCGCGGCGCCTTAGACGACTGGGCCACCCGTGCCCCCATTACAACAAGAATGGACACCAGGTGTCTATATTGCCCCCACGGGGTTGTAACAACTTCATCAACACCTACTGTAGTTGCCCTCCACGTCGGCAGTGTAGCCATACTTGGGTGAGTCATCAGTTGGGGGCACCCCCTTTTTCTGTAAGTCTGTTAATGCATGGACGTCCAGGTTGATCTGTTCTGCCACTGCACTGCCAGCTCCTTGAGACATGACCTTCAAGTACAAACAATGTAACCTTACATCCAAGCCTCACATAGTTCTATCAGACAAGTCAGCTATTTCCGTGCGTTTGTGTATTTGGGAATTATTCCTCCTATCATCGTCAGCACAGGGTGTGGTTAACTATTCAGCAAGATATATACATCCACGAACAGAGCGGATGCTACAGTAGTTTTTAGGTTGGAGTATTATATCATGTTCCACAAAATATTATTACTTGTTCAAGAAGAGACTAAGAGCACCTGATCTTGTTAGACACCTCTAAGTCATGGACTAAGAGCACCTGATCCAGTTAGACACCTCTTAGTCATGGACTAAGAGCACCTGATCTTGTTAGACACCTCTAAGTCATGGACTAAGAGCACCTGATCCAGTTAGACACCTCTAAGTCATGGACTAAGAGCACCTGATCCAGTTAGACACCTCTAAGTCATGGACTAAGATCACCTGATCCAGATGGACACCTCTAAGTCATGGACTAAGAGCACCTGATCCAGTTAGACACCTCAAAGACAATCAGGGGTTGTGGGGACCTTTTTGAACCCTGAATCCCAATAGTCAAAATAGTAGTCCAAGTTTACCTAACAACCTACAAAGATGAGAACAAACAACACACCAGGGAATGCAGCTTGGCCTCATCAAAAGCCTTCATGTCAATCGACATCCCCTTCTCCTCCGCCATGAGACAGGTGAGATCCACCGGGAAGCCATACGTGTCATACAGTCGCCAGGCAACATCACCTGAAACATGGGGCTCATTGGGTTATCCTTGGTTTCTTATTTGAGAAAAAGGGACATAAGTCATATGAAAACAAATAAAACATGAATTTTTAACACTACATCCAAGAGGATATACCGTATTTTCTTGAGTATAGTGCGCACCCATGTATAATGCACACCCCCCTCTAGTGGGTTCAGTATTTTGGAAAAAATAAATTTCCGGTGTTTTGTTCACGGTAATGTCTTTCCATGGGGAAAAAAACCCATCCAAACTCATAATTTGTGTATAATGTGCACACCCTTCTACACAGCTGTGTGTTTTGGAAAAAAAAGTGCGCACTATACTCAAGAAAATACGGTAGATATAAATGGAGAGTGACTGGTTTCACTGAACAGTCCCTAGTATTCCCAGTTTGTTTGTTTGTTGTTTAACGTCGCACTCAGCAATATTCCAGCTATATGACGGCGGCCTGTTAATAATTGAGTCTGGACCAGACAATCCAGTGATTGACATCATGAGCATCGATCCATACAGTAGGGATATGATGACATGCAACAACCAAGTCACAGAACCTGACCAACCGATTCCGTTAGTCGCCTCTTACGACAAGCATCATTGCCTTTTACGGCAAGCATGGGTTGCTGAAGACTTATTCTGACTAGGATCTTCATGGGCATCAGTCTGCGACCTAATCCATTAGTCAAAAACCTAAATCCTGTGAACTGTTTGGCCTAGGAAGCTCAGTTGACAACAATCCATATTATAACATTAAAATCTACTCACAATGATACTAAAAGCCAAGTTCTGGCCAGTTGACTCATATCTTTCCAACACAGGCTTTAAACTAGCGGTTACTGCATTAGAAGCAATCCAAACTGACAAGTAGAATTAGAACCTAGAATTTTCTTTCTTTGTTGTTTAATGCCCCACTCAGCAATATTCCAGCTATATGTTGGCGGTTTGTAACTAATAAAGTCTGGACCAGTCAATCAATTGAAATCATGAGCATTGATCCTCATGGACATGCGTGGATCGATGCTCATGATTTCACTTGACACTTGATTGACTGATATCATGAGCATTGATCCACATAATTGGGATATGATGATATGCATTCAAACAACACACATAGTCTGATCTCCCAATCCATTTAGTCACCTCTCACGACCATCATACAATACTGGGGGCGTATATTTTTACCAGGTATTTCCCACTGGTTTGAGACTTGGCAACCCCAAAATGGCGACTCAGAGGAAATTAATATCACCTGATATGTAAGACAGGAATACAAGCTATGGGTGATGATGGGAGAGCCAATGACATCACATACCTGGTAAGACATTGGTGTCACCTAGTTTTCCGATTGTCCTCTCCAGGAGCTTGCGTCCACGGGTCAATGTCTTCAGAAACTGAGCCTCTTCCTCGTTAATAATCTCCTTCACCTGGACAATGTGATCAGTGTTGATGCGATCATTTTGATAAAAACACAATTATACAGCTTGAAAACCATCTGAAACTTTGTCGATATAACTCTTATTCACTCCTGTGATAATGCCAATGCAACGTAAAAGTTTAACTCACTCACATATTTCTGAGAAAATATTTGTTTATAACAATCAAAAGTCTTATGCCATTTTTAGAAATATTCTAGCAATATTGGAGTGACACCGGAAATGTCTTTGGTTTGCTTGTTGTTTAATGCAGCAGTCTGCAATATTCAAGCTATATGAGAGTGAGTCTGGACCAGACAATCCTGTGATTGACATCATGAGCATTGATTTACGGAATTGAGATACGTTGACATGCATCAACCAAGTCAGAGAGCCTGACCACCCGATCCTGTTAGTCACCTCTTACAACAAGCATAGTTGCCTTTTACAGCAAGCAAGGGTTGCTGAAGACCTATTCTACCCGGGATCGAATAGCCCTGCTAGATATGCATCGTATCATGCCCAGCGTATCGTGGTTTTCTGTATCGTACAATCGTCAGACAGTTCAATCTCTGCATACTTACAGTCTCAGGGTCCTTGGTGACCTCAGGGAAGGCATCACCCTACAGACAATATGAAGGAAAACTGAGCTGAAACTATTGCTGGGGTAAGATATGGTTTTATTAATGTGCCGAAAACAACACGTTTGTCTGATTGATATACAATAGTCTTCATGGCAGAATATACTTGTTGCTTGCTTGTTTGTTGTTCAACGCCGCACTCAGCAATATTCCAGCTATATGACGGCGGTCTGTAAAATAATCGAATCTGGATCAGACAATCCAATGATCGATATCATGAGCATCGATCTACGCAATTCGGATACCATGACATGCATCAACCAAGTCAACAAGTCTGACCACCCAATCCTGTTAGTCGCCTCTTACAACAAGCATTGTGGCCTTTTACAGCTAGCATGGGTTGCTGAAGACCTATTCTTTACCGGGATCTTCTCGGGTTTGCAGAATAGACAGAATTGGTAGGATTCTATCTGTTACAAGGGAAGACAAGTGGGATCCATGGATAACGATAAAGCCTGGTGATAACTACTGAGGTGAAACGGAGTTTAATGTCACGTTAAAAATGATTGCACATATTGCACTTATATAGCGACGTACATGCACGTGTATATGTGGCTCCTTGTACTAGTCCGGACTAATGACGGTTTTATAGTGCTAGCCCAGTTAGATGCCATGCCTCATTTTAACATGAATACCCCACTCAGACACAGTATACCGGCCAGTCCTTGTTTCAGCCCCTTAATGCCTAGAGCAAGGCACACGATGCAGTGAACAAGTGAGTGAGTTGGTTTGACACCACTTCTTACAGTATGGCAGTTATATCACGGCACGTTAGCCTCGTGTCAGAGGAAATCCTAAAGTGAGGAAGGGGGAAACTCTGCCTGGGATTCGGCAAGATACATTAATATTTTTTTGGTCACCAAATTAAAAAATATTACCAGTAGTTGGACGACGGTGTCAACGAGTGAAGCAAACATCCCCGGTTTCCCGTTCAACTTTTCGGTGCCATAACGTACAGCTCTCCTCAGTACACGTCTCAAAACATACCTATGAGACATATCGTAATCAGCGTTTAGTGTTGGTAATTGGTTCGGATCTCATCACAAAACATTGTCGATAAATAAGTGAGTTAGGTGTAATGCCACTTTTAACAGTATTCCAGTTATATCACAGCGTGTCAGCTTACTGTGGGAGGAATACAGGTCTGATGCAGGTCTCAGACGTTTACCATTGTGATGAAACCCACAAGCACAGGTATGGTGCTGACAAACCAAAAAACATAATCGGGGCAAACTAGAATTCGAAGCCATGGTCATAGGTTTCATGTGTCCAAGAAACACAACTCTGCACAGCGAATTGTGCCGCCCTAGACGACTGTGCCGCCCATGCCCCCTTCTATTTGTTTATTTGTTGTTTAATGCCGCACTCAGCAATATTTCAGCTATATGACGGCGGTCTGTAAATAATCAAGTCTGGACCAGACAATCCAGTGATTAACATCATGAGCATCGATCCACACAATTGGGATACAATGACATGCTTCAACCAAGTCAGCGAGCCTGTCCACCTGATCTCGTTAGTCACCTCTTACAACAAATGTAGTCCCCTCTTACGACAAGCATAGTCATTTTTTACGGCAAACGTCCATCATATTTCCACAGATTTTTCACTGACATATGATAATGACTTGTAGTTCCTGGATTTACATGAAAATGAGGAAAATGTATCATAGAAATCCTTTGTTAATATTGAGGGTGCTTAAATTGAGATTGTTCTATTGAGTTTGCAACAAAGTTGTCCCATGGTATTCATTTTATAACTAGTATTCTCTAATTATCTGTACGCCAGATGTCTTCTTCACTGGTGTGTACTGAACTTCCTGCTCACCCTCTTCCTGTGTTGTCTGGGCGCCCGCCGTCAGACAGGGCGATCGTGAGGGTACGAGCATGGTCTGCCAACACCCGGTACGCCATGTCGACACCATCAGCATCCTCTTTGCCTAACGTTCCTGCGTACGGCCGAGTCCCTGTGGCCTGGAAGCAGTCACACAAATATATCAGCAATGCCTGTGTGGTTACCGTCTTCGATGTAATAAGCACCCAGGGCGCTCTCAAAAATAGAAATAGGGGGCTCTTATTAAAATGTTATTTGGGTGAAAATAACACCAAAATAACATTCTAGTTGAAAGATAAATTTCGTGGTTTATGCCGACAGCCTGAAATGTTTAAATACGACATATATTTTTTCAGAATTTAATTGCCCATAATTAAGGGTGCATATAACACATGAGTGTGTATAATACACGAATAAATAAGTCTTGTGTACATTGATTAATCGGAAGGGGAGATAATTGGGATTGTTCACTAGCCAATATATTAGCAAATGTCGCCATGGGCACTTATTAGAGCGGGGCGCTTATTACGTTGATTACGGTAATATCAGTTGAAAAGTGAAGGAGAGTGTGAATACTGGTTAACAGTAACACCACATCAGTGATTTTGATTTATTTAATAATTTGTAGTGACTCAAAACGAATTTCAAACATGAATTGTGAAATCAAACTGTTTTCCCAATTACTAAAAATAGAAAACAAAGAAAAAGGTTGCATCAATTTCCTTTTGACATCCTTCACATCTCATCAACATATTCAAATTGTAAATCGGACATAGTTATGTCCAAAACTGTGATGGATGAGCAGGCTAAACAATGTTAACTGGCATTTTAAATTACAGCAGTTCTGATGTCAAGTTCTATGGAAGAACCCCCTGGGTATAACAGCACGTAGGCCAATACCTTCTGAATGGCATCAAACAGTGGCACAAAGATGTCAGTGTCATAATTGGAGCGCTTCCCCTGGATCACCGACACCAGCCTCTCCAGACCCATCCCGCAGTCGATGTGCTTGCGGGGCAGGGGCCGTAACTCTGTCTTAGACTCTCTGTAACAAAGGATATTTGTCTGCATAAAACCTAAAAGAGTAAACGTTTCCACCTGGGATCGAAAGAAGAATAAGAAATGCATAGTGTGAGATAGGATAAGTAAAGAATTTACATTGATTCACCAAGGGGGAAAACTTTAATTTCACTTTCACAGTGAGAACAGTCACTTGTGGTCTTGTGAGCAAGTCACATGACATCAGACATTATGATGTCCTGTCGATTGTCAACCAGCAAACTGTCAAACAGTGTCTTGACAAGAACGAGACAGCTAGACTTTTAACAAAGAGTATGAGGTTACCATGGTTACCTGTTGTACTGTATAAACACAAGATTCCAAATCTCCAACACATCAGGATCATCCATATTGACAAGATGTTTAGCATCACGGTTTCCGATTCTGTCGTAATGGATCTCCGAGCACGGTCCACATGGCCCTGTCTCTCCCATCTCCCAGAAATTGTCTCTCATGTCAAAGGGCAGCACACGCTCTGGGGGAACGCCAAGCTTGATCCAGATGTCCCTGGCCTCGTTGTCAGGTTCTAATCCCTTGGCCTCGTCCCCTCCGAAGTAGGAAACATATAGTCTGTCCTTCTCCAGCTTCAGCCTCTCCGTCAGCAGCTCCCACGCCCAGGCACACACCTCTTTCTGCACAGAGGGAGACCAACTTATTAAGAACGGGCTTATCTGCGACCCATGGCTTTTTTTTCAAAGGTAAATAATCCATCGATTTTCTCAAACTGTTTCATAAACATATTTCAGAGATTGATTTGAATTAAGAGTCCCAATGGCATGGTGAAAATCAACATTGCAATAAGTACCTGGGTGCTGTTGTTCAAAACAACCTTAGCGCTACAACTGTCTTAAGTCTATGTTAAGGTATGGGAGTTACGATAACCTTAGCGCTAAGATCACTTTGTACAACATCACCCTGGTGCTTTAAGGGCATGTGTTTATTTGGTGAATTCAGTGATAAAGGTATTTTTGTACAAGGAGACGGGACAAACCTAAAACAGTTTTTATTTTGAATGAAAAGTATATTTTGTCACACTCAAGAGGCACACCTAAATGTTTTAATAAGTGCCCTGGGGCACAAAAGAGAGTGAGTATGGTTTTACGCCACTTTTAGCAATATTCCAGCAATATCACGGCGGGGGACACCAGAAATGGGCTTCACACATTGTACCCATGTCAGGAATCGAACCCGGGTCTTCGGTGTGACGAGCGAACGCTTTAACCACTAGGCTTCCCGACCGACCCTGTGGCACAAAAGGGACCAGGTATATTTCTATCCCTGGACGATGGTATGATCAATATAACACCCACTAAGGTTGTAGGTGACTGCAACTGAAGACCTGTTTTTTTCAGAATCAGTCTTGTGCAGCATGTATCAGTTCTGGCTGCCTTCACAAGTACATGCTGAAAGTTATACTTCTTTGTTAAACGCCGCACTCAGCAATATTCAAGTTATATGATGGTGGTCTGTAAATAATCGAGTATGGACCAGACAATCCAGTGAATGACATCATGAGCATCGTTCTATGAAATTGAGATACAGTGACATGCATCAACCAAGTCAGCAAACCTGAACACCCAATCCTGTTAGTCGCCTCTTACGACAAGCATTGTTGCTGAAGACCTATTTTAACCCGGATCTTCACGGGGGTTATGTTATGTAGTATGAGGCAATGAAGGAAAGGCACATTATATAAGCCTACCTTGTAGTAATCTCCAAAGGACCAGTTGCCCAACATCTCGAAGAAGGTGTGATGGTAGACATCTTTACCCACATCGTCCAGATCGTTGTGTTTTCCGCCGGCACGGATACATTTCTGTGAGTTGGCTGCACGGACCAGCTTGGCCATGTCACTGTTTGGATCAACACTTCCCAGGAAGATGGGCTTGAACTGAAACACCATCATTGTAGCATCTATATTTACATGATCTACCATGTTGACGGTAAGTAGACTGAGTGAATGAGTGAGTATGGTTTTACACCACTTTTAGCAATATTCCAGCAATATCACGACAGGGGACACCAGAAATGGGCTTCACACATTGTACCCATGTCAGGAATCTAACACAGGTCTTCGGTGTGACAAGCATACTCTCCAACCACTAGGCTGCCCCACGGAGTGTTGCTTGTGATCATAAATATTTCTATTAGGATGACAAGGTAATGATAATAATATTTCCATTAGAACATCATTTTAGTTAAATTAACAGTTATCCCAAGCAGGAATTTGACTGTAAACTTTATTTTTTCGTGAGATTAACCACTTAACCATGTTATCACAATTAAACAAGCCACCAAGACAAGCATGGTTTGTGATCTTCCAGAAACAATACCAGCATAATATTATTGAACTTTTTGAAAAATTTACTTTTGTCACAAATGTTAGACGAATACCAAGATATAAATGAAATCATTAGGACAATGTACCTGGTTCATTCCAGCATTTGCGAACAGTAGTGTGGGGTCATCGAGAGGGATGGTAGATGACGAGTGGACATAGGTGTGTTCTTGCTCTTTAAAGAAGTCAATGAATATCTTCCTAATCTGAGCACACGTTAAACTGGTATCCATCTTGGAGTATATCTGTCCTCAACTGATGAAAGAAATGGAAACAATGTATCACTGTAACAAATATTCTTGAGCCAACATGTGACCAAATCCTTTATGTATAAAAATCACATGAGCATTGAACTTTCAAAAAACATAATATAAATAAGAATCATATTAACATGTTAAGTCAATAGCCATATGATTCATGCTCGGTCAAATGTCGAATGTGTTGCAAAAATTTATTATGCTCTCTTTGTTTGTTGTCTAACACCGCACTAAGCAAAATTCCAGTTATATGACGGCAGTCTGTAAATAATCCAGTCTGGACCAAACAATCCAGTGCTTGACATTGTGAGCATCAATCCACGCAAATAGGATACGATGGCATGCATAAACCAAGTCAGCGAGTCTGACCACCCGATCCCGTTAGTCGCCTCTTACGACAAGCATAGTCGCCTTTTACGGCCAGCATGGATTGCTGAAGACCTATTCTAACCCGGATCCTCGCGGATCATGCAAATCATGAAACTGAACAAACAGTGCTCAAAATTAAGGTCTTCTATGGTATGGTAGTAGATATAGGCACCCTCTAAACATGACAAACAATTCTAAATGTTCAACTCTCAACATCAGAAATATGGCAAGGACCTCTTGACGTTAATGCTCAGTCTCAATCAGAAACATGCCATAAGCAAACATGCAACAGTTACATTATTTCTGTGGAGATATTCTTCAACATTTTCAAGTCAACTTCACCATCCAACAAACTATTCAAAGAAAGAGTTCATTTCAGCAGAGGACATAAAATAAATTAACTATTTATGGTCTCTGATTTCCTTGAAAATTGCAAAACAAAAGGAAACGCTGCGAACGTACCGTTGTTTGGTGAACTGTCAAGTGTCACGATTATGACTGCAAAATGACGTCTTCTGATTGAAAATGAAAGAGGTTGGAAATAAAACAGGACTGGGCAGTGAGGTCTATTTATATCAACACGCAAAGAAAATCCCGTTCACAGATGTTGCAATCCTTTAACACTGTTTGAAATAGTCAAATATGTAGGACAAGGTAATAGGGTCAGTTCGTCGCTTCCGTCATATGGTCAATTCAGACTTTATGTGCACTCCTTCCCGGTTTGGTTGAGGTGTCGATGAAAATGATGCAACCGTTTGTGATAGACGGCAAGCGGGCGTTTACAGGTATTTACCGTGGCAGAATTGCTTATCCAAATGAAATATTAGCTTGTAGGAGATAAGGTATGGTTTGTTAACATGACCTGTTTGTAACAATTGACCTAACCACGTATCATACTTACAATCTGCTTGAAAAGTGAAAGATGTTATTATTCAGTCGCCCAACGTGTTCATGTGTGTGTGACAAATTTGTATCCTATGTATAAAATGTCTTATGTTTTCATAATTTCTATCTAAAAATGTAATGTAGGCTCAATGTCATGTTACTTTTAGAAGATTGAAAGTCAATATATTGTGTATTATTACCTACCGTCTAAGACATAGGTGGAATTATCACGCAGATATGCGAATTTTGTGCCACTATTGTGGGTCAAATAATTTGGGGAGGCATTTATAGTTGACACCGCCGCATAAAACATCCAGAGCTGTCTTAGAAGTGAAGAAGTAGTTTCGTATGAAAGTTATCTGAGGTGCCAGGGCCCATGGTCGTTTAAAAATAATGCCCATTGTCATGATCGTGTGTTAAAGGGTAAACTTTGTTTCCCAGTCTCTATGAATTTAAAAAAAAAATATAACGAGCAAAACGAGAAAAGAGAAGAGAGCAGTTTCCCGGGCGCCATCCAGCCTGACTCCGGCCAGTCACGCTTCCCTGACATTCAACTGGCGTGCCTTGAACACACACCCCGTACATCAAAGACAATATTGAAATGTATACACATATGAATGATACACATGCCATTTCAACGCGTAACACACACATATACCTTCGAACATATGAATGTCGGTGCGTTAATTTGCACTCTGTGCAGAGATTCCCAATCGGAACATATGTCCCTTAATTAATACAAGATAAGATACAATTGAAAGATACAAGATTATATTGCGCAAACATTCCAAGTTGAAACAGTGAGAATATTCTATAAACTATATAAACAGATACATAGGAAGTCAGGATAACAACACAAAGTATCAATACAAAATATTACGTTATGGCGTTGGGCAGAGACCACATAATAAACACAATCACAATAAGGTAAATATGATGAAGGTACTATACTTACTTGTATTTTCACAACAATGAAAACATCATACAAAAATAAAAAATCCGTTAGACGAAATATTTGTATTATGAAATTATCATTTGCTTTGTAAATGCCAAGAAGGATTATGTCGGCAGTCGTCGGGAAAGAAGTTCGAGACAACAGGGTCGAAGGTGTCATTCAGTAAAATAAGTAGATGGTCTATTGTCCTTTTCTATGCTAAATACATCTACATATGTCAGAGTAGGAAATGTCAAACTGTGATGTTTTGTTTTGTTTTAATAGTAATAGTTGCACGCCTCGTTCCAGGTTAGGTTCCAAGCTCGGCAATCCGGAGAACCAAAGTTACATTCTCCACAAGTGCACAAAATGTGCATCTATTTCTGGTGCCTTTCTCTCTCTAAATCAATTCAGAATGTCTTTCATGCAGTGTATCATAACTGCCATACCACTGATGCTATAGGGAAGTTGTCTGTTAAAAAGGCAAAGAGCAAATTTAACAAGTACAGATCTGCAGACATGGTAAATTGGTAAAGTTACTAGTATTAAATCTTTTCACATGTAACTACACAATTTATTATGATTATGATGAACAAATTACAATGAAATTTACAATACTTAACGTGTTTATTCCCTGCATTACCTTCATGTACTCAAACTTGCCTGTGCAAAAACAAGGACAAACCATTCCAGTTAGTATCAGTCTTCTCACCCGATGTATTAGTTTGATAGTAATAGTTGCATGCCTTGTTCCAGGTTAGATTTTAAAGTTTGTTTTTGATTGATCAGATATGAATAGAAAACTATACAAATGTAACTACAGGTTACGATATACTAGTATATATCTGGTACCATGCTTGTTGAAGCTATACTGTTATACCTGAATTACCTAATTATGTGTATGCTGAAATATAAAACTAATCGGGTAATATTAAAAAACGATTGTAAAATTACAATCGTCCTCTTTGCGTTGGAATTTAACAGTAGCCTCCCTTTGAAAAAAAAGATATCTCGCTCCGGCAAACCCCATTATCACTGCTAGCCCCAAACAGGCATTAACCAATACCATTTGATTACTTGCGAAACGTATTGCTGGACACATCGAACATTCATTTAGCAACGCTCGTAGTTTAATGTGTATTTTTAATTCATTGGAATTATTATAGGATTATAAAATAGGAGCGAGTTTACATGATTTTTTTCTGGCTAATAGTAAAGCATTCACACCAGCTGGTGACCATGCATTTTTGCAAGTAAATCTAACCTGGATTTATTTATTATATGATATGAAGATATATCTGGAGATATATTTTGTGAACATCGGTAATACGGTGATCTGTTACAAGTGTCCGTCTTGCGTCTGGATGAGTTATATTCACACTTCCTGAGTTCCTGTGCAATTTACTGGATCGTACTTTTCAGTGTCGTTCGTAGTAGATTTGGTATATTTGTTTATTTATAATAGTTATACATAAAATGAAATATATAAACTGATTTTAAAAACAAATAGAATAAGTTCTAAAATACTTTTGATATCGGGTCGGCTTTTTCTACACACGCCCACGAAACCTATACGCTCGTAGACAGCCGTCATATTGTCACTCATATCTTTTTTCTTTGAGTGAAACTTCTTGGGAGGTATTACCGACGGCTTGGTAGCGGTAACATCACTGTCAATCTATTCAGACCAAGCGTCATCCGAAACTAACCCTGGTCGTTGAGTGGGAATTCTTTAAGTGGTATATCTTGGTCCAAGACGAAATCGTCCCAGTGAATGAAGATAGAGCTGAGTGTGCGGGGCTGGCTAGCTGTCACATTGAAAGTTTGGGATGGAACAGGGACGGTCGACGGTTGACAAGTCCGAAAACAGAGCAGTGATTGTGAAGTGCAAGAATCACCAGGCCTGTCAATCACTTTACTGATGTGTTTGTGCTGCTCTTCAGAAATTTGTGAATATTTATTGACACTCTGCACATTTCTATGGCCACTGATTTGCATTATCTGTGTAGGTGGAACATTTTTCTCAGAAAGAGTTTGGACCAGATACTTCGGGCGGAATGATTCGTCAACCGTTTGGTAGATTCAAGTTTTGCATTTGCTGCCATGCGTTTCCTCATGGACCCAAGCTTGTTGATGCCAACAGGTTGTCGCTTAAACCAAGGATGTGTCGGAGCGGGAGCAGTTTGAGAATTTGTTGCCAAGTAGAAAGGCGCGTCATGGCCACTAAGACCATTTGGTCTAAGGTTTAGCATAGCACTTTTACGCAAGGACGGGGCAGCGATTGTCACCTGTTGCCCAAGCTTTCGGCGTGACAGTCCAACATCCCGGATGTTTACACCAGTGCGTGTTTTGGTTTGCCGCTCAGCAAACTGCAGGTACTCCATGCCATTTCCATCTTGATTTAACATCACGTCTCCCTAGTGCATATTTCTATGGGGAGTAACGCTGCGAAGCCCCAAATGTGTCGTGTTGTGCCACCAAAGTGTATTCAAAATGTACTCGGGGGTTTCGAGACCCAATTCCCCGGATTTCCATAATATGTCTATGCCGTTCTGACTTAGGGACTGCGCACGCATCGGTAAGTTTCCGAAACTGTCTTGTTTAGAATTTCTTGTTTGGTTTTCAGTATTAAACGAGTGATCTCTTCACGGATGAGTACTAATATATACTATTATATGGTCTCTGATATCAGATAGTGTTCTTCATCTTCAAGGACTGAGCAGTGATCACAGAGACGTTCTTCCAAAGGTGTAGGTGGTCTTGTTCTTCTTCCCAGTTCAAGTTTTGGTCTGTGGTCACTCAGCCTTTGTATGTACGGTGTTTTTTATATCGTACTGTGTTCTAAATAGGGTTCAAGTTTAGTTTCTGACTTAAATTTTCTTTATGTTCTATGTTTGTTTCTTGTTCAAGCATAGTTGTCGTAAAAGGCGACTAACAGGATCGGGTGGTCAGGCTCGCGTGGATCGATGCTCATAATATTAATCACTGGATTGTCTGGCCCAGATTGGATTATTTACAGACAGCCGTCATATAGCTGGAATATTGCTGAGTGCTACGTTAAACAACAAACCAAACCAAAAACTCTATGCTTGTCGTAAGAGAAGACCAAATGGATCGGGTGGTCAGGATCGGTCACTCAGTTGATTGCGCACCAACCATCTTCCCGAGGCGAGAGAGTTAACCGACTATAAAAGTACAGTTCCCACCCTTGCCGAACTAGGCTGGTATTAAGGAGTTACATTTTGGTTGGACTAACGAGTCTATGCATAGTCCAATCAAAATCGCGCAACGAAATCGAAATCCGGTTCGTAAACTGTCGTGCAGATTTCGGTCGAGTTCAGGTTTTGCAAAGCATGTGCACCGCCAACTCGTTGTCAGCAGATATTTTCCAAATCTTTTCATGTTTTTAATCAAGGTGCTCACGTTATTTGGTGCATTTCGCGATGTAAGACCCGTTTTTTCACAATATAGATCTTGATTATCGATCAGATCGTCCTGACTTGGCGCCACCATTTTGTGTGTAGCAAACACAAGTGATACGAGAGGTGGAATCTGATTGGTCCAAAGGAGAAGCTTAGATGGGACATAACTGGTAATAGCCACTGGTCGCGCTACGATCGAGCCCAGTAATTCCAGCCTTGTTCGGCAAGGTTGATATACTGATGAAACACTTTGAAAACGCACATTCGATTTTTTGTAATATTTGGCGAAATGGCCAGTTGTTCTGTGCATTTAGCCATGGGATAATCAAACATTTCATTCGATGAGTTTCGAGATGGATTTGAGCACAAAAACACATCTTGTCTGATGCTTGAAAATATGGTTATGCGTTTTCTTTGTGCATCAGCGTTTTGAGGGGTTTTTTTTCGCTGGACATCGCGCAAATAATATTGTTGTTATGGCTGGCCATATAGAATTATTCAAAAAGAAAAGTAGTATTCAAAAGGACTCGTTCTTGAAACATCCGGTGAGCAAACATATCTTACCTGCACAATCTATGTACAAAAGTAGCTAGATCTTTTCAGTCATATAACTAACTATGCGCACACTAACAACGTATACCAACCCAAACTGTAAATTATGGTGATGTTGTCCTGTTTTCAGTTAACAAAAACGGAAAGCATTTGACTTATGTTGTGTGTGTACATGGTCCCCCGCGCGTCTAGCGCCGGCATCCAGAGGCCTTCCTCTTTGTGGATACAAGTGACAGTATCGTTGTTTGGACATACACACACGTGTCAGATTACAGGTCGCTTATGTTAAACGTTATCCTCAATGGAGACCATATCATTGTATTAACTTATCGCCTTATAATATCTTGGTAGACCGGGTATAATGTGTTATAAACCTATGCCAAAGCCTCGAATCAGGTTGCTATATATACTCTACAAAAAAAAGAAACGCAAAAGTGATTTTTAGATGTGCATCTTATATATCGTACAGATAGTCAACTGATGGAAATCGATTGTTCAAAATTGGCGCACATCTTTAACATTGACCCAGGTTCCATATTGAGAGCCATGGCAGGACCTGGATGTTGTGATTCCTGAGAAAACTGTTGTCAGTCTTGCCATGTGTGGTCGGGTTTTGTCTTGTAGGAAAATGACGTTCACTTGTTGCATAATGGGAAAAACCTGTGTCCGAAAAATCTGATCCGTGTAACGTTGTGCCGTTAAATTTCCCAGAACTGGCACCAAGTCTGTTCTACCAGTGTAGGAGATGGCTGCCCACAGCATAGCACTACCACCACCAAATCTGTCCACTTCCTGTATGCAGTTTCGTGAATAACGTTCCCGCGAAAACCTGGCTACAGCTGAAGATGATTCTCCTATTTGCAGTCGGCCGATGGCATTGTTGCGTTGGGTTTCCGTCAGCATATTTTGGCTGTTCACTTGCTGTAAGATTGCGATGGCATGCAAATGAAAACCCAACGTTTTCAAACCCCAGCAAGTGATGCTGCGTGCGTGCTGTGTTGGCTGTTTCGGCGCCAGGCTCCCGCGTTGTTGTTTTATTTTAAATTTTCCAACCTTTTCACCAAATTTCCTTGGTGCCGCCTTCTTCACACACAAATCAATCCCAATCCATGCAGATAGGACCAATTCATTTTTGGTATTAATTTTGTATGGATGTCGGCTACACTGTCAGATATTACTACTTTTACGTGTGTTTTTTTGCAGAGAAAATATGGTTTTAAGATCGCGGAGTTCAGGAGATAAGTACATACTATACTCAGAAACAAGTTACAGTTATCTTGATAGTCATGAAGACTCCTTAAGTACAACTTAGTTTCTTGGTCTGACTTTACAAATTTCTTCCTTAGTTTTGTGTGATAATCATATTTCCGTACCTACATGTACATACACAAACACATCCACGTAAAAAAAATGTTTCTTTTTGACTGACCTGACCCCGGACAATCTAAAGTATATAAACCGGATGGAGCCTATCATCTATGCAGGACCCCGTTATCTCATGCTTTAAAGAGCCAGCTAAAGTGGTGATTGGTTGGCCAGACTGTGTGACTTCCCTGGTGGTCTAGCGCGATGCTTATACTTTCAGTCACGGGTTTATCTGACCCAGTCTCGACCATCTACAACATTTGCACTCACTCTCTCACTCATCTGTGCCAAGTGACGATGCTTTACATCAGAGGCAGTATGCGGTGTGCACCGAATGGACTCATCATATACCAACCTTCTCTTTGCATCTGTACTCTGTGGTTAGTACCCTTCTGAAACTTAAGGATACAGCTGAATATATAGTGCATGAGATGTATACTCTTTAGTTAAGTAGGTGTTTGTTTATTTTGTGTTATACACTTCACTCAGCAACACCAGTCTATCCAGTGATCAATATTGTGAGCAACGATCCAGGCGTAGGGGTACGATGACACGCAATAAACCAAATCATAGAGCCAGATCACCAGTTCTAATCCTGAATCCCCAGGTGATCAGCGAGTTGATCTAACATTGCAGGGGTTCAGTCAAAACTGAGAGGGTGTGAGGAAAGCCCTGACACATCCAGGGTCGACATCGTAGCAAATCACGGATTAAACTCTGTACAGTCAGCAAAGGACACAAGATCGAGATGCACCACCAAATGTACCACTTACTCTGTATTTTAAGATATATACCGGTCAAAACATATAATAACACAATTTTCAACCTATTCATAGGCTCTTGGTATTAGTTGAGTTGAGAAAGAACTGCGAGTTGATGCATACATGAGCCCCGTGAAGATTCCTGGTTAGAATAGGTCTTCAGTAACCCATGCTTCTGTAAAAGGCGACTATGCTTGTCGTAAAAGGCGACTAACGGGATCAGGTGGTCAGGCTCGCTGACTGGGTTGATGCATGTCATTGATCCCAATTGCGTGGATCAATGCTCATGATATCAATCACTGGATTGTCTGGTCCAGACTGGTTTATTTACAGACCGCCGTCATATAGCTTGAATATTGCTGAGTGAGGCGATATACAACAAACCAACCAACCTAAACATGAGGACTGTGACTGGGAACATGGTTCCTTTCCACACAGTTCAAGGGTTTGGAAAGGTTTGTTTGTGGTTTAAGGCCGCAGTTGGGCTACCTCGCCACCAATCCATGAAGTCTTCAGCAACCCTTGCTTGCCTAATAGGCTACTAACGGGATCAGACTCGCTCACTTGGTTGATGCATGTCATCGTATCCCAATTGCCTGGATCGATGCTCACGATGTCATTAATCACTGGATTGTCTGGTCGAGACTCAATTATTTACAGACCATCGTCATATAGCTAGAATATTGCTTTACACAACAAACAAACAAACAAACAAACTAACCTCACCGCCCTTGGCCTGAGGTGCAGCTGACAAAACATTGTAAACAATAAACAAGACTGTGTTTACTATGTTGCATAGTTTATTCCAGATATATACAATAGGAGGGTCCTTCATCACCAACACATGAGTTGCCTCTCATACACACTTGTGAAACTGATGAGACTCGGGACTTATCAACCAAGAACATTACCTCTCTAAACATGTACCACCTCCTCACTGGGTGTCAGCCATATTTCAATATCCAGCATGGCCTCGTGTGAACTTAAGGGACTCTTTGAGTGAGTGAGTTTTATGTATGGTTTTAGGCTGCTTTCAGCAAAATTCCAGCAATGTCACAGCGGGGGACACCAATGGGCTTCATACCCATGTTGAGAATCGAACCCAGGTCTTTGGCTTCATGAGGGAACGCATTAACCACTAGGCTAATAACGGGCTACCTCACCGCCCCGACTCTTTGACTGAGTAACCAGTGTCTTTAACAATCATAGTTTATTATATATACAGACCAAAATATAAATATACTGACATGCAGTGTTACAATGTTCACTTGTCTTCAGGAAATGTTAAAATTTCAATATCCACAACTATTCGTAATATGCTACTCAAAAGAAGTTAAATAACACCAAATTTATTTATTTTTCATATGACTATGATTAATCTGTCATGGCCATGCCAGATCAACTCTAGTCATTTGAAAAAAATCTTTAACTTCTTTTGAGTAATATAGATTTGTTCCAAAGAATGAATCATTAACTGAGCCATACAAATGATTGAAAAAGTATGGACACATGTATTCGGTGAATCGAACTGTATCCCTTCATGAATGGAATTAGTCATTTGTGGTCACAAGAATTGAATATTTACGAAAAAAATAAAATGAGTGTTTTTTAACTAAAAATATCCATAAGAACTAATTATATCCATACAAAGATTTCTTCAAAGATATTTATATTTAATTTGACAGTAATGTGGTCATTGTTGCATTTTAGCAGATACTGGTACCTGGATAAGTGCAGTACATAGCATGTATAATAAATTAAAAAATCATTAACTCTGTCAACAATTTATTTTTGTTATTGTTTCACTGAATACAATAAATAATACATCAACTGATACTGACCTGTAACTGTATTCGTGAATAAATATTCATATTCGTTACCCTATATTCTTGATACGTATCGTATTCACCTCATAGCCTATTCGTTGCAGCCCTAATGGACACTACATCTGGCAAAACAAAGAATGCTGAAATGCTCTGTGGAGTGAAAATATGCTCTTCATCAAATCAGTTTTTTTTAGGATTTAAATTACCTTATAGCACAGGTTTATGGTCACCAATCAATTGTGAAAGACTAATTACTAAATCCCTCTTCAATAAAGCTCAGCCCTTGCTTACTGTTGAAATATGACACTTCGTCACATGGAATACAAGATTTAAACATACCAATACTATACTGACCATGAGTTAGGGATCATGAATATTTTGGGGGGATAATTTTGGCAAATTGTGTGCTTAGTCTTCACTACAAAAAAGATATTCCCCCAAATATTCATGATCCACAGCTTTTTGGTTCATTATAGTATACCATGATCACACTTCTTCCATTATTCAATGACAATCTGATATACACTTGAACGAACACAACTCAGCAGCAAACTTGGAACATGAGACGGGAAGCTGGTATTCAAATAAAACACATATTTACAATGAACAACACACACCACTATGGGACTTGTTGAAAAAACAAACAGAAAACGTCCAGACAAGACTGCTTCAAACGTTGAACAGATGGGGGTACATTTAGTCATGCATATACTTCATATTATACAGAGGCCTCATTGATTCTGATCACAACTATTTCTGGATAATTATATACATTGGGTTTGATTTTGGTATAAAAAATAGAATTCTGTGTTTCAATTTAATTCGATGCAATTTTTGGTATATTTTTACATATTTAGTGCAGATACTTTATACAAGTATTATCACACAGAAAGGCCGCAATGATTCCAATCATTATTTCTTACCCATGAAGATCCGGGGAAGAATAGGTCTTCAGCAACCCATGCTTGTCGTAAAAGGCAACTATGCTTGTCGTAAGAGGCGACTAACGGGATTGGGTGGTCAAGCTAGTTGACTTGGTTGATGCATGTCATCGTATCCCAATTGCATAGATCGAGGCTCATGATATTAATCACTGGATTGTCTGGTCCAGACTCGATTATTTACAGACCGCCGTCATATAGCTGGAATATTGCTGAGTGCGGCGTTAAACAACAAACCAAACCAACAACCAATCATTATTTCTGATTAATTGTAAATATTGGGTTTGATTTTCAAATGACAAAAATGAAATTCAGTCTTTTATTTGTATCCAGATGCAACCATTGAAATTTTTTTTTCTCCAAAAATGTAAACATCTAATCTCACAGTTACTTATGGCTACATCTCAAAGTTTCTGAAAGGCAATAATCCTTCAGTCACAAAAAGCATGATCGCTGGTACATATTCATTGTGATACTAAGCTATAATAAAGGCTATCAAAGATAAAAGCATAACACCCATATCAATCCTCTGATATCTGACTGACACTCACTCAAGCATCTGTTTTCATTCACTCATACTGCACCAATTGTGGAATAAGGGGTGGTGGTAGACAGGTTATAGGTTTGGCTTGTTCAGACAAATTAAGTACCAGGTTTGATTCTGTACAATGAGTGAATCCCATTAGTGATGTCCACCCACCCCTATGATAGGACAGAAATAAGTAGCGTATATCCAACTCACTCACTCACCCGATTACCAAAATACCCCTTGTCATGAACGTTTGTCACGATTGCTTCATGTCAGTAGCTGAAGAACCAGGGGGACTAAATATCTTTCTCAAATGCTTGTCCATGAACCATAAAACAGCCAATCAAATGCCTGCAATGAGCATTTACAATTTAAGTTACACCCACAAGTGTAAACTGGGTAAATAATTTCAATCTACCATACCACTCACACGTGATGGGGATATTGATTTTTGTATCAGAGAATGATCAAATATCTAATAAATGTTTATACATTTCAATATACAGGGAGTGTGAGTGAGTTGGAGTTTTTTTTCAGATCGTAGACGATGACAGGTATCAAATCAGGTAAAAGACCTGATCTAATGGGACTGCCCTAAATGTATTTCAATATATCGCTGTGTGTCACCGGTAAGGGCAAAGTTATTCCAGTCATAGATGATTAGTCTCTTGTGAACAATTCTCGGGAACTGGTACGGAAACAGGTGGCTAAATCTCTTTTGTTGCAATTTGTTTGGCAGTGTTGTGTCCCTTAGGCATGCCAGAAACCTATGGTCGTGGGTTCAAATCCTGGTTCGCCCTGATTTTGTCTGGGTTTGTCAGCACCATAGCTTGTGGGTTTCATCGAAGTGATTAACGTCTGAGACCTTTATTACTTAAGGCTTTCCTCTGCTTTAAGCTGACACGCCGTGATTTAACTGAAATACTGCTCAAAGTGGCGTTAACCACAACTGTCTCATCCATTCAAGAACTAGTATGTGGCTGATGAAGGATCATAGTCATGGGGCTTCTGTGATTCAAACCCGAGACAAGCAGACCCTGCCAGCATGTTGTGAGACCTCAGACCCTGGTCAAGTAGATGACCCATGCCGAGCCCATGTTAATAAAGAATGTTCTTATGGAAGACTCGTATCATATTGATACAACAGCACAAGCTGACATCATGGACATGACAAAACAAGATTACGACACACAAAACAGTTTGATTTGTGGACTTAGTTATAAATGCAAAGATGAACATGAAAAATGAACTCCAAATACCAGTTTCAACTGCAGAACATGCAACACCTCAAATGAATCATAAGGAAAGGATCAAACATGCCCCTGAATACATGTACGTACAACTTAAATCATTTTGCGTGGCATGGTGAAACATGGTGAAACATGGTGAAACATGGTGAAACAACTTGGGCATCAAGGATCTCTTTGACATGAAAATATACCCCTATCCCCATTCTGATACTCTTTAACCCCCAGGTAGTGAGTGCCTTGAATGTATTGGACACTGTGTGTTACTGATCAGACATCCAGCTATTGCTACGCACGACTACCATGAAAGATAGCAGACACTTAAAGGGGATGAAACTCACAGGAATATGGGTTCTGATTAAAACAATGTAAATTGCCTTTGTGCAATCAAACACCCCCTTCTATGTAATCATAATGAGTATATTGTCTCTATGCTGGGACTGACACCCCAACCAAAGTCTCCCTTTAAATGTTGCTTAAATGCCTTTCTTTAAATTGGTTTTAGAGATCAGTCAATCTTTAAAAATATGGTTTGTATTTTGCAATAAAAGGGTGAGAACTGCATATTTGCAAATTTTACCAAACTTGACTAAGTATTGAGAGCATTATACATGAAATTCAATCATGGTTACTGATACATTTCCTGGTTAACATTATAATGAAATACTTAAACAAATAATGGATGACATTCTAAAAAGGACATAAAAAAACATATAAAAGTTTAAAACCAAAACTGAACCCTGAACATTACTTTCCAGTCAGGGGTCCGGAAAATTTAAAATCCCAATCGGACATTTGCATTTAGGCCACGCCCACTTCAAATAGCGTATTTTTGTACAACTTTTCACACACATTACAAGTTAATTAGTGGTTCCACGTTATTGAGCCCTTCGGACAGAAAAATTTAAATGTCTGGTAAGCAATATTTTAAATCGGACATTTGAGATTCCCAATCGCGTATGACCGTTTCCGGATCCCTGTTTCCAGTACTGATACTGTGTTTAGTGTGTTTACCTCCCTGCTTCAAATACAGCCCAGGACAACATCCTTTCATTTGTAACTAATGGAAACAGATGCTGCACACACAATACCAGCATCTCTTATTCAGCAGGCCTTGTTTTAAAGATGAGCAAACCAAAACGTTTGTTAAAATATATATATACTACTAAAAAAAAGTAAAGGATCACCCGATTCTTTCATATTACTATAGTTAATCTGTCATGCCAAAACAATCAACAATTGCAATATGAACGAATCAGATGGTCCTTCACTTTTTTACAGCAGTATAGAGCAGCTGGCCGCAGGGACAGTGATTGGCTTCATACGACTGAGGCATATCTGTATTGTAATCTAGGATTTGATAAACACTTGCTTCTGATCTAATCACGTTGGCAATTTAGTGAATCATCCATCAGAAAAACACACAAGCTTTCACTTCAATTTGCCTCTAATTAAAAAAACATTCCCGAAGCTAGTTTACTCTGCGCAGCACTTGCATTGTCAGATTCACTGTGTGGAGCTCTAGTGTCTTGGTTTGACAACTGCATCGGGCATGAGACGTCACACTCGGAGATTATTTCAAGGATAATATAAAACACAGAACCGTCGATGTACTGTCTCTTTAAAGGGGGTGTCCTTATACATCATCACAGTCTGACTAGTAGATGTTTCAGGTTAAGATTCATCCTTGCTACAATTGTTTTGTTAAATTAACCTTGAACCAACCCTGAAAACAGTCTAAACTGTTCCTAATTTGCCCCTTCTTTCTTGGCACATTGACCAAGGTATCTGTACAAGACAATAGATTGGCCTCAGAGATGACAAATCACTATGAGGCAGCTGTGAACTACCATGTTTTAACCAAAAATCTTCCATTCACATAAAATCACAATCAGACGACTCAATACACCATTCTGCCAGTCCTGTTATGTTGCCCCAACATTTGCCCTAAACTTCAATTATTCTGGATCAATACCTTCAATATCATCAGTTTATTTCGTTACATTTGATATCAGCCTAATGTTTCCAAGTGTGTCTAGTAGTCACATGACTATCATAAACTGAAGAGGTCCCCCGCAGATGGTAGGGGGGCAAGTCCCCCTGTGACGTCAGGGAGGAGAGTGAGATCGGGGAGGTTCTGCAGGTGAGACTTCAGCTCTTGACGTACTGTCGTCACTTTCGCTAGTTTGCCTTTATATTCCTGTAAAACAGAAACGAAGAATAACTATACTGCATCAGCAATATAACTGACAGGAATTTAAGCCAGAGCCCCTCTCCCTAAGGCAAGGGAGTTAACTGACTGTAAAAGTCCAGTTTTTACCCTTGCTGAACTAGGCTTGAATTCTGGAGTTACATTTTGGCTGGACTAACGAGCCTATGCATAGTCCAATCAAATTCGTGCAACGAACTAGACATCCCTAAACAATATGGTTTTCAACCTGCAGATTTCAGTCGACGGCCTGATTTGTAAAGCATGTGTACTGTCAACTGAGCGCCGACAGATATTTTCCAAATTTGTTTCACGTTTGTAATCAAGGTGTTCAAATGAATTGATTCATTACAACATAGATCTTGATTATTCATCAGATCGTCTTCACTGCCATTTTGTTTGAAGCAAATGCAAGTGATATGAGAGGTGGAATGTGATTGGTCAATAGGAGGGATATAGAAGGGCCATAGGAGGGATATAGAAGGGCCATAGAAAGGATTGAGCCACCAAAAATCAAGTGTAGTTTGGCAAGGGTTGAAACTTTATCTTAGAGTCAGTTCACACCCTTGTCTCGGGAAGATGGACAGGGCCCTGTTTCACAAAGCGATCTTAGCACTAAGGTGATCATAACTCCCATACTTTAAGATAGGCTTGTGAAACAGACCCAGATCTCTTTGTTTAATGATGAGCCTGCCATAAATAATGTGGGGCATGTAACATGGGCACAAATATATTCTTAGTATTTGAGTGAGTGAGTTGTGTTTAATGCCGCTTTTAACAGTATTCCAGTCATATCACAGCATTGAGTAGGTATGATAGCAATATCAATCAGCAGTTTGGGCAATATTCCTTCATCGTTCTGACGAGTGAATGCACAAAATGAGAACCCGTTACCGTCATCCTGTTTTCTGCTTCGGTGAGACATTCTCTCTGATGCTGTATAAAGTCGTGAAGCATCCGGGCAACTTTCTTCCTCTCCTCCAGCTCTGAGTTGAGTCTCTGGTTGTAGTCCGACAGCAACATACACGCACTCTCTACCTGCTTCGACAGACGATCTGCTGATTCCTTGTCTGTAAAACAGTGACATGAATGTTTGTTTGTTTGTTGTTTAACGCCACACTCAGCAATATTCCAGTTATATGATAAATGTGTCCATCAATAATCGAGTCTGGACCAGACAATCCAGTGATTGATAGCATGGGCATCGATCCACGCAATTGGGATACGATGACATGCATCAACCAAGTCAGCAAGCCTGACCACCCGATCGATCCCGTTAGTTAATTGAAATACACTCATGGAATAAAATAAGGGGACACCTATCAATTTCCTACTTGGTTCAAACCAGATGCTTAAAAAAAGAAATGAAGTGAAAAGTTGGTATTGTGTGACACTGCCAAAGTACCTCAGGGTGACCTTTTGCAATTTACAGCAGGCCTTACAAGCCTATACACTCTTTCCAGTTTTTGTCAGTAGTGCATGATTAAAATTTATGACAATTGTATCATCACATTGAAAGAAGAAATAACCCCAGACATATTAATAAAAAAAGGTAAAGATATTGTTCACTTCATCAGCAAACTGAATCATGTTTGAGATCTGCACATAAAGCTTCCTGTCACATTTCACCTTATTTTTGTCCATGAGTATATGACATGCTACCGATTGTCTTCTTTACTCAATAAGCCATAATGATGAGAACTAGTATTTCAGCCATGAACTGAATTACTTTACATGACAATAACTAAAACATGCCGCAGTCAGCAATATTTCAGTTATATCACAGCAGCCTGTAAAAAATAAAGTCTGGGCCTGGCAACAGTGATCATACATTGTAACTTTCTGATTCTCATTGGTTGGCTATACACAGGGATCAGGGGATGGGAAGTGTGTGAACGTTGTTTTATGCCAAAGTTAGCAATATTCCGACTGTATCATGTTGACATTACTGTAACAATTATCCTTGCTGTTATTGAACATACATATATAAACTTATTGCTTCTATCAAAAACATAATTGGCAAAAAGGAGCAAATTAGGAAAGTGAGTGAGTGAGTTTTGATTTTTCACTGCTTTTAGCAATTTTCCAGCAATATCACGGCGGGGGACACAAGAAATGGGCTTCACACATTGTACCCATGTTGGGAATCGAACCCGGATCTTTGGCATGATGAGCCAACGCTTTAACCACTAGGCTACCTGACCACCCCGCAAATTAGGAAAGAGAAAAAATGAAATCCAACAACCAATAAAAGCGTGTTAAGACCAGGCAAATACCTTTCTGGCTTTATGGATGAGATTAAAAAAAATACACAAACAAAAAATGCTTCGAACATCATTTAATGTTTGTTTGGTATATTTATTTCAAGAATTAATAACTACGTAGTTGACATTTGTATAATTTTGTCTCCTGCATTTTGACCAAGACAATCTGAAAAGAAAACGCTTGACTTGAGAATACACTTAAAACACCTATTGGATTAGAGGTCAGCTAACTACAGTGTTAGAAATGAAAAAAACCCTAAGTCCTGTCACCTTGTTTACCTTGAATTTTGTCAAGGTGAGAAATGTCGGAGACCTCCTGGGGTAAGGCCGCAATCTTTTCTCTGACTGCAGCGTCACTGGAAGCTGAACTCTCCAGGTCTGACAAACGTTTGATGAGATTATCAGCCTGGAACAGACATAATAGTTAGGCATCAGTAGGCATCTTCCAGAGAAACTTGTCAGGGACTGAGTGAATGTTGTTTTATGCCAACACTACAAGTCCGGTCAGGTGAAGCAGTAAATTAACCAATACTCTCAATGTACAATGAGACATGTCCAGCATTGTGACCATCTGATCCCATGGTCTGAATGGGTAGCACTTTGAGGTCAGCTGCAAATTCTCATCCAACAACATGGGGATGGTGAGGTAGCCTAGTGGTTAAAACGTTTGCTTGTCATGTTGAAGGCCCGGG
Organism: Haliotis rufescens; assembly: GCF_023055435.1. Lineage (NCBI taxonomy): Eukaryota > Metazoa > Mollusca > Gastropoda > Lepetellida > Haliotidae > Haliotis > Haliotis rufescens. The sequence goes on from NW_025963857.1 coordinate 7,170,123, forward strand.
TTCAATTCCCCACATGGGTACAATGTGTGAAGCCCATATCTGGTGTCCCCCGCGGTGATATTGATGGAATGTTGCTAAAAGAGGCGTAAAACCACTCTCACTCACTCATCCAACAACCAGTACAAGCATAAGTGCAATCATAGACAAACTGTATATTTCGAAAACTAATGAAGTTTTAGTGTTTTCAGATAGACATCCAACCTGCACGTTTTACTGTGTGAGTGAGTGAGTGAGTGAGTGAGTGAGTGAGTGAGTGAGTGAGTGAGTATGGTCTTGCGCCGCTTTTAGCAATATTCCAGCATTATCAGAGCGGGGGACACCAGAAATGGGTTCCACATACTGTACCCATATGGGGAATCGAACCAGGGTCTTTGGCATGACAAACGAACAATAACAGCGAAAGTTTTAGCAAAATAATACCAGTCTGTGTTGATATGTATGTCAGTATCCATTCCATGTTCTATCTACAATCTGCATCACTTCAAGATTTACAACTACGTTAAGCTGTCGGGCCATGAACTGATATGCCACGTGGTGTTACGTCCACGGACTCTCTCACTTACATCAGGAGGGATGGGGAGGGGCTCCATGGCTTCCACTTCCTCCCGGAGAGACAGGAAGTGCTGATCGTGCTTCTTCTTCTTCACCGCCGGCTGAACCGGTTCAGGCTGGACCACAGTGGGGGTGCCTTCAAACGTCACACAAAACATGCACATATAAAGCCATAATAACATATACATCAGATTTCCATCCCCATCCACACTACCACGACCTCACATCATTCCACTGTCCCAAAGTATCTACATAAGAAGAAATTTGTTATAAGAAAAAACATGTATTGAGTCTTACCAAACAATTATGCTATGTGTGAATGACAACCATTCGAGTGAGTTAGTGAGATGGGTTTAACGCAGCTCTGAACCGTATTCCAGTTATTTTATGTAGTGTCAGTTAACAAGGGAAAAAAGCCTGAAGTGATGAAGTTCGTGAAGCCCACTAGCAAGAGTATGGTGCTGACAAACCTGGAAACAATCAGGGCGAACCAGGATTTGATACGATCATAGGTTTGTGACCAATAGTCGCAACTCTGCACAGCAAATTATGGTGCCTTATACAACTGGGCCCCCAAATTATGCAGATGCCTTGAACAGTTTGCTTAAAAAATAATAAGACAGAAAACATTACATGCCTCATGTTTACAGAAGATTTGCAATTTATCATGTTTATTGTGGCCTAGATAGTGATGTGGAAGAGAAGGGGTCCTACGGTTCTTGAGGTTTGAAGCTATAGTATTTGAATCTGAGGATCTACTGCATTTTTATCTTTTAACATTAGTGTTATGAGATTAGAGATTCAAGGCATCTGTGTAATTTGAGGGTCAGAGGTGACCCAGTCATCTGGCGCACAACAATTTGTTGTGCAGAGTTGTGTACCCTGGGCACCCCAGAAACCTATGATCATGGTATCGAATGCTACTTTGCACTGAATATGTTTCTAGGTTTTCCAGCACCATACCTTTGCTATGACTGTCACTTGTCTCCCATACCTTAACATAAGATTTATAACAGCTATGGAGTCTTTGTGGAAATTTAAACAGAAAAACAAAATCGCTTACTCTTACTTGTTAACTGGTGTTTCATGGACCTGATGAACTCTTTAACATAAACACCCCTCTCCTGCCATATGTTCAACACTCGTTCAAGTGACCTCTTCGTCTTGTCATCAGCATCTCTGAAAGAAAAGTCACCATGATATTCTCCAATGTATTCAGTATTTTCAGTGAGCTCTTCGGGATTCTGAAATGTCTACGTAGCTTCCTCAGCAGTCTGTCAGTCTCCATTATTCATATCCAGATAAAGTGAAACCCTTGATATCAGGAAACCCTCCTTTCCAAGCAGTGTCTAAGCTTTACGATGTTAACCATATCGTATCGATCGCTTACCTTCTTAAATTCCTAAATATATTGTTTTTAATTCATGTGCACGGCAATAACCAGACTGAGTTTGTTTGTTTGTTGTTTAATGTCCCTCTCAGCAATATTCTAGCTACATGATGGGGGTCTGTAGATAATTTGGGATGGACCAGACAAACCAGTGATTGATATATTAAATAACATCCCATGCTGTCTCAGCACAATGACACTCAATCAACTGTGTGAGTGTATTATTTCAATACCAACTTAGCCATTATGACCACATTAATAAATACAGAAAATGCATCAATAAATATTGAAACTACATCAATAGAATAAATACATAATATACACGAAGAAAAAACCTTAATAAATAGAGAAAACACATACTTTGATGCAATTCTGACAGCATCAGGGAGGACTGTAGCAAAGTCTCTGGTGAACTCTGGCCCCTTCTTTTTACTGTTCTGGATGACGTCATTGGCCAAATAGAAGAATGTCAGCTTCTTACTAGTCTTCCCTGTGGATCATACAGTACAGCACACATTGAATACCTTCACTACATTGCACTCATCAGGATTCAGGCAGGATTCAGGGCAGTCGGGTAGCCTTGTGGTTAAAGTGTTCTGTTGCCACGCTGAAGATCCAGGTTCGATTCCCGACATGGGTACAATGTGTGAAGCCCATTTCTGGTGTCCCCCACCATGATATAGCTGGAATATTGCTATAACCATACTGACTCACTAAGGCAGGATTCATTTGTTTCCTGGTCGAGTGAGTGAGTGAGTGAGTGAGTGAGTGAGTGAGTGAGTGAGTGAGGTTTTACACTGCTCTCAGCAATATTACACCAACATCAACATGGGGGAAACCAGAAATGGGCTTTACACAATGTTCCCATGTGGGGAACCGAACCAGGTCATTGGTGTGACAAGCGAATGCCTTAACCACAAGGCTTCCAAACAACCCCTCTGATTTTAGTGAAAATAAATCCTAATTGGTAGGTGGTAAAACATTTCAGATTATTCTTTTGGTTCTGAAACCTGCTTAAAAGGTGAACTGAATATGTTGCCATTGTGCAGTGTTTGTTGAGCTTGTGTCGCTGTTTAACCTAGCGGAACCTACTGTCTTGCTGTTCAGCCTAGCAGCCTAGCTGTCCAGTTTGTTGAGAACATTGAGAGTTTGCATTCAGTGGACTAATAAAGTGCTTTTCATATTAATTTTACCTACTTTCCATCATTTTAGATCATCAGAATCTAGTGATTTGCATTGGCCTTTTTATCACAAATTATTGCAATAATATTTCATATATTGCAATACATAACACAATATATTGCATGCATTCTTTCATCTGTAATTCATTATGAACCCAAATATAAATAACACAAATGACTTTTGTCTATCATTCTGTACTGAAAGTTGACAGTTCCCAGACAGACAAAACAACTAACAATACAATGTAAGACTTGTCACTTGTATAAACTTTGAACAAGAAACAAGAAAAAAATATGCATAACTTTGACAAACGCAATGTACCAGTATGTTCCAAACGTTGTTATACGTATTTATTTGTATTTCAAATTGTGGTATACCGGTAATACCGCACACCTCTCTTCTGCTGTAATTTAATTTGAAAATAATTCCATGTTGATGGTTCAATAGGCAGCGTTAGAAATTGGCACTAGTCCTATAGTCCTTACCAAACTGCCCAATAGTAAAGGTATCCTAAGGACTAGTAGAAATTGGCCCATTTTAAAGGTTTTGCTATATGTTATCATTATAAGGACTAGTGGACAAAAACTGTTAGTTTCTAACCCTGATAGGTATCATGGCTTTCTCAACATTAGGTAGACACTTAGTTCATACTACAATAAACAAAAATTAAAATTTACACGCTATACAGCTTTTCCATTGGACGAAAGGTCAGTCACGTGACCGTGAATCAGTGTATGAACAACACAATTTGACGTTCATACGTTTTTCACGAGACTGAAATGACGTAAACACTGACGGACTACTTCCACATTCTGGGGGAACCCCTGGGAACTCCCTTGCACGAATACATACAGAAGCGTTCTTTCTGATCATTCAGACACTTTAATCTTGATTTCAGTGTTTTAGTTTACATTGACAAACGTCAGAGAGTTTGACTGAATGATATATCCTCGCTACCACCATGCTAGTGAACAAAACGAAGAAACACACATCAAAACTGTCGTAGTATCGACTCGATCCGTGTCTTGACAGAAAGTTACAGTCTACAGCAATCTATGCATTTACCTTAGTGTCTGTTTGACACATATTTAATCATCCTTCAATGATCGACCAATTGATCAAAGATGACTAAAACATGTTCGTTTGTTTGTTATTTAACGCCACACACAGCAAAATGTCAGCTGTCTGTAAATAATCGAGTCTGGACCAGACAATCCAGTGATTGACATCATGAGCATCGATCCATGCAATTGGGATATGATGACATGCATCGACAAAGTCAGCGAGCCTGACCACCCGATCCCGTTAGTCGCCTTTTACGGCAAGGATGGGTTGCTAAAGACCACAAAGTGAAAGTCAATTTTTAAAGGTAGGTAAATTAATGTCTTTTAGTCATCTCACTACAACAAAGAGAGCTTCGGTTTGATTTAAATCTCTATCAAGATCGGGAGGATTATGGGACAAATAAATCTTAGAATATCTGAGAAAATTGATGACCTTGGTTTCAGAAATTTGGATCATGGAAGGGGAACGAACCTGGGCCTTTGGCACGACGAGCGATCACTCTGATCATGAGGCTACCCACTGCCCCTGAGTTAATGAACATATATATATATGAATGAAATAATGATTTTATCTCTCCAGCAACACTGTTAGTGTAATCCCGATAATACTGCTTTTGTACAACAGATGTAATCCTGATACTTGATGGTGTTGTTCGTAATTGTGTCCCAAAAGCAATAATGTTAAATCCTATTGTACACATGCAGTGGTCCCGTTTACTTTTGAAACTACCAGACCACCAGGACTGGCAACACTAAACATTACCATTACCCCCTAATTTTTGTCAGTCTCAACTGTTAGCAAATAAAAAAAGTATGATAATTAATTGGTTTTAATTCTATTAACATCATGTTCAATGCAATGACGTCATCTCTGAAGTAACTTCATTAAATATACATGTCATTTAAATAAAGTTCAGTCACATTTTTCTTTTGGGGGGGGGGAGAGAATATTTCAAGCAGAAGTTGGTACAAATATATAGTTAACCTCATAGCAAAGCGAAATGTAATTTGCTTGCACTTATAATAGATAAGGGGAAACCCTGATGGTAACAGACAAGCTGCCTTCATTCGAAACTATACTAACATGAATATAGCCAATGTTTTGTTCAAAAACAAAGATTTATAAGGTGCTTTCTTATGAATTCCCAGTCCAAGCCTAATTTTACCGGTAAAAGACAGGTAATTACCGGAAAACAGGAACACTGCATATGTAAGACTCACATTCACAGTGGATTGTCTCATTTAAGGCAGATTTAGAAGTCAATTGTTGTATGACGCCATTTATGCATCCAGTACGGATTCTCAAATCAATGGCACATACTCAACATACAAAAAAATTATGTCTGTTGCTGGTGACATGAACTTTGCCATCATCATGATCATGTGCATAATTATTTGTATTACACATGATAATGAATAGTAGGTCTTGGACGGGAAATTCGGGTACCCGGGTCGGGTTGGTGCCGAGTAGGACCCGGCTACCCACAGGACTACCCGGATCCATGGTTAGTCACGTGATATATTGTTTAATGACAAAAATTATCTCGAACTCGATGACTACACTACATGTCACTAATGTTTGCATTTCTTCCTGACTATGCACCCATTCCTTCTGACTTTTCATATGGTTGAATAAAGGTATAACTTGAGTCAACTTCAGTGTATGGATGACCAGATTGTTTAATACATGTATCTAAATACGTTTTGCCAGGGCTTTGGTAAACAAATTCCCAATCGGACATTTTGTATCTCTTGAGACCAACAGTTGGTACCCAGGTAGGGTAGGGTCGGGTAATAGGGGGCAGGGTACCTGGGTAGTAAATTTGGGCTCATCCCACTCCTAATGAATAGGGTGTAAAACTCTCTTCTCTGGGAACATGGTGATACTGTTCTTCTTTGTGGGACACAATGCTGACGACATGACTAGGAGCATGATGTTAAATCAAAAGGATATCATACAACATGTATAACAACACAAACAAACTTGTGAAAAAGTCATGTTTTCTATATTTAATAACATCTCAAGAAGCTAAGAGGGTCAAGATCTGTCAGCATGATGTCTATATGAAGATGTTACAGTTAGGGCTGGATTGACATGGTTTATGCAGTAAAGAATCCTTGAAACATTAAAGCATAATTAGAATATGTCCATAAACTAGACTTGGGTCTTCCAGAACTGCTCATGATTAATCACTGTAACTTGTCCTGATTATTGACAATGAATATACATCACTGTATTGACTAAGTGACACTTGCCACCTCAGATAAGGACATTTTGCTATGTCTAAACAGAGACACACATACAACTTTGAAACATATTAGTACGTTGACTTTCATTCATAGCATGGATTGTTGCAAGAGAATGTAAGCTGCCAAAGCATAAAGGATAAAACTGAAATGTGAAAATAACTAAGTTCTTATACCAAACTAAATACACCACACGATATGGTTTGGAGCCGAGTTTCACTGTAGGTCATGCATGTCAGGCATTGCAAGCACTATCTTTGGGCTAATAAGTATTTTTTACATAAACAAAATCATGAGTCAGAAACATTTAACAGTTGTTTGGTGGACCAAAATTAATACCTATTCTTATGTAGCCAACGTAGGCATAGTCCTTTTTCATAAAAACAATATTGTCATCTTTTAAATAACATATCCAGTTATTAGCTAAATGAACAACGACAGATTTAAAAAAAAACATTATTCAAAACAGAAAAACACGCCTCTTAGATTGCTTGTGAATAAAAATTGTTTAAATGATAACTGGGCATTTAAATATTATCTGTTCTTGTTGCCCAACATTTGGCTCTGTTTTGATCTCGGCAGCATTGGACAGTGCCAGTGACTGCTTTTCCAGCTGTTTACATCACCTTTCATAATCTCTCGGTGCCACACTTGTACAATTGTTTTCGAGTGTTTCCGGTGATGAATCAGCCATAAGGACAGCGTCTGGATGCTCTGTTGTGTGTTGTTCAGTTCAAAAAGCTTTTTGGAGAAGTTAGAATCAGAAAAAGACGACATGTTGTTTGGTAGATGGGTATTCTAATGCAATAAATGCTCCCTGAAACGGAAGTTGAGTGGGCGATTCCAAAACATAAACATAGGATAATACAGGACCCTTTATTTACGATAAATACAATGCATATAAGATTTTGATTATTTTGGTAATCACACATGCTAAGATTATAATGTTACATGCTTTGAATACAGGATTAATTATATAAACGTCTTCTAAAGCGAACATTGGTAAAGATCAATCGTCTCCACCACCCCTAGAGTGAGACAGAGGAAAATGAAAACTTGGCCAGACATGCGCTGTTTAACTTCCGTGAAATAAAGCCCGGCATGAACTAAAACCGAAGGGAAAGCGCAGCTCAGACAGTGACAGAATTACTTCTCTTTGATAAACATGCCGTACGCCAACCAGCCAACTGTTTCAATCACACAACTCACAGATGAAAACATAAAGTTTATTCTTGAGGACACTGATTTAAGGTGATCAGCTTGGAAATGTCACCTAACTGCGTAATCAGTGGGTTGACATAACACGTTCATACAGTAGTTGCAGAAGACATCTAGACAATAGCCATGCGACAAACCAAATATATTGTTAGTATCTGGATGTTTGAAAAATCAATAGGTGCAGCTATATTCACTATATCTGAGTACCGTAGTGGAAACGCGGGTGCTTTCTTTTGATTTCCATGGATGTACAACACACCATCCCGAATTACCCTTTCGTAAAACTAACATTACAATTTATATTTTTACGTCCTCTCTCTTTCATCGCTGTTGATCAAATTCACTATAAGAATGTTTAGATCCTTTCTAGCAGGTTTATCTAATATAGTCAGATTTACTCCAGAATGTTTATGTTATAAGACGTTGTTTACATGGTAATGTAAGCATACTGCCAACTTCTGCACCTTTGAGTTGAGTCATTTTGTTTGGTATCAGTCCATATGTATTAACAACTTACAATCCACTGAGACAATTTCAGGAAAGTATACACAGTTGACACAGACTACACTTGTCACCGGACATCAAGCTCTGTAGATGTCTGAGTTAAAATATCCGCTGCTTATGAGACCAAATGAAATTATACCATACACTTGGCATCTAACAGGTAGCTTAAGTTGTAGACTGCACCCTCTATTAAATGAATGTCAACAAAATTTGAATATTTCATGAAATAGTTTACAATTATTTTAACATCAATATATGCTTCTGTTCACAGTGTTGCGAATAGTTTACGAAGAGTGTGCATTGCTGAGGTACCAACCATAGGTCAGTATCTGTAATGTTTTGTAAATCTTATTTTTCACCCCATGTCATCACCAAACATTGCTGACCTTCTCCCGTTGTAGCATGGAGCACCCATCAGACCTTCTCTAGCATGTCTTTGTCAGTCATTTACATTGTCTTTGTTTTAAAAATCACTGACCTATGGCTCCTCAAATGTCAGATTTTTGTTTATGTTGGGAGCATGGGTGACCCAGTCGACTCAGCACTGCGATTTGTTCTATCGAGTTGCGTCCTTTAAGTGTAAGAGACCCCTTTTATTATAGGTTTGAATCCTGGTTTGCCCTGATTGTTCCTTTGCTCCAAAGCTGTAAATGTCCAAGGCCTCCATCACTCAGGACTTCCTCCCACGTCAAACTGACATGCTATGATATAACTATACTGATCAAAGTGGTGTTAAACCAAACTCACTCACTCGAGGTGTCCTGTCTTTAACCCAGCAACTGCTTCATCCTGTTTGTGTATGAATACATATACATTTGTATTCATATTGAAACAGAATTAATGAAAAAAATATTTTGAAATAGATACTGCTTTTATTTAGCCATTGCAGAATTTATTGACCCTTGGGTATTTCTTTCATTGTTGCAGTAACAGGGCACACTATTTCTTCATTAATGATTTTGTGTATAAAATCTGTTCCATGTTGCTATTTTAGCCATTGACTGGGTCCAGATGGAAGCCAACTCCACAGTTCTGTTTGATGAGTTTATTTCACATCGACTTGGGCTGATTCCACTCACTAGTGATGAGGTGGTTGACAAGTTACAGTACTGCAGGGTAAGCATGTGTCTGACTGTTACATTGAATATGAGTTGCTTAGTCTTTTGATGATAGTGTTATTTACAAGCAACAACCAGTATTTCTTCAGAACATGTAAGAAGAAAAACCTCTTTGGTATTGTGAATAAAGTATTGTAAGTGGTTGAATGTCACATTATGTTTAGCCCTTTTATACACGATACAGCCTGAGACTCAAGCTACAATGTGTTTGGTCTGATAACCCCATGTGTTCTGAACTGACAGCTGTGAAACCTGTTATAGGAATATCATATTATTATATACAGAATAAAGATCTACTTAAATTTGATGCTCATGATGTCAATCACTGGATTGTCTGGTCCAGACTCGATTTACAGACCGCCTCCATATAGCTGGAATATTGCTGAGTGCGGCGTTAAACCACAAACAAACAAAACAAAACTTAAATTTGAGTTATGGTTTTGTCTGAGGTATGGGTGGTTGACTCCCCCAGGGTGCTGCAATTCACTGTACGGAGACTCCAGAGTTGTGTCCCTTAGACATGCCAGGATCATATGATCATGGGTTTGTTCCTAATCATGATCCTTTGTTTGTTAGCACAATGTATATGCCCTTGGGTTTCACCAAAGTAAGGCATATCAATTTGCTCTGCAGAGTTGCTTCCCTTAGGACTGCAAGATTTATTGATTAATGTTAAAGGAGTAGAATAGATCTTCAGCAACCCATGCTTGCCGTAACAGGCAACTATGCTTGTCGTAAGAGGCGACTAACGGAATCGGGCGGTCAGGCTTGCTGACTTGTTTGATGCATTTCATCGTATCCCAATTGCGTGGATCGATGCTCATGATATTAATCATTGGATTACAGACCGCCTTCATATAACTGGAATATTGCTGAGTGACGCGTTAAGTAACAAACCAACCAACCAACCAAGTTACCCACTCTGTAATGTTATCTTCTGGCATGTGTGATGAATGTTTCAGGACTGTACCTGTGAGGAGTTCTGTCCAGAGTGTGCTGTGGAGTTTCAACTGGAGGTGAAATGTCTAGATGACCAGACACGCCATGTCACCAGTGCAGACCTTCACTCCTCAAACAACAAAGTTGTTCCTGTAAGTTTCTCACTGCGTACGATCAAGATATCTCAAGATATAAGTTTATATTGTAGTTGAATTGAAGAAAATGCTCACATATCATATAAACTCATCATTTTTCATCAATCATGGGGTGGTAGGGTTGCCTTAGGGTTAAAGCATTCACTCATCACGCTGAAGGCCCAGGTTTAATTCCCACATGGGTACAATTGGCCCATTTCTGGTGTCCCTGCGACACGATATTTGCTGGAACATTGCTTAAAGCAGAGTAAAACCATACTCACTTGATCAATCCTTATATCTTCATGCTGTTACTGTAAGACGTTTGGTTAGAAAAGTGTCATTCAAATACTGTCCAAGATTACTTGTCTCCCTTTGATAAAGTCAGGTTATTTTCTTGCATACTTCGATGGTTCATTATATATGTGACCCCATGTTAGACTGTCCAAGATTAGTTGTCTCCCTTTCAATATCTCAAGTGTTCAGTGAGTGTGAGTGAGTGAGTGAGTATGGTTTTACGCCGCTTTTAGCAATATTCCAGCAATATCACGGCGGGGGACACCAGAAATGGGCTTCACACATTGTACTGTCGGGAATCAAACCCGGGTCTTCGGTGTGACGAGCGCCCCTCAAGTGTTCAGGTTGTATTATTACAATATGTATAATTATTATATAATATGTGAGCCGAAAGGCTGTAAGGTGTCATGCATACTACATTATATATATGTGAACCCATAGAGACCCATTCTCCCATTGTAAGAGGCGACTAGTTTGAATCAGGTGGTCAGATTCCGACTGGCTAAATGCATGTCAGCACTCCCCACTGGCGTGGATTGTTGCTCATGTTTTCAATCAATGATTTGCCTGGTCCAGGTTATTGACAGGCTGCTGTGATGTAGCTTGAATATTGTTGACTAAGGCATTTAACAACATTCACTTTCCTTCACTGGTGTCAAGGGGGCACAGGTGGCCCAGTCATCTAAGGCGCCGCAATTCGCTGTGCAGAGGTGCGTCCCTTGGGCACGACAGAATCCTATGATTGTGGATTCAAATCCTGGTTCACCCCGATTATGTTTCTAGGTTTGTCAGCACAATACCCTTGCTCGTGGCTTTCACCGAAGTGGTAAATGTCTGAGATCTCAATCATTCCGGGCTTCCCTCCCACATTAAGCTGACATGCCGTGATATAACTGGAATACTGTTAAAAAACGGGCTAAAACAAGGACTGGTCGGCTCGGAGTCAGTATACTGTGTCTGAGTGGGGTATTCATGTTAAACTGCGGCATGGTATCTCAGTGAGCTAGCACTATAAATCGGCATCAGTTCGGACTAGTACAAGCAGCCGCACACTCACACACACGTGCATGCAAGTTGCTATATAAGTGCAATAATCTTGAACGCGACGTTCAACCCCATTTCACCTCACCTCACCTCACCAAATTGATGTTTGAATGACTTAAATCAATCTAGTTAGGCCTGCCAATAGACTTCTTTTAATGGCTGTAGAGAAAAAACCTCACTCCTGTTGATGCAACATGAATTTGTTCATGTTAGATCATTTTGTCAGATGAAAATCACACAGAATTGCAATAAACTAAAAAAGCAATCAGTATCATTGCTTGATGCATGTCATCATATCCAAATTCCGTGGGTTGATGCTCATAAGGTCAATCATTGGATTGTCTTGTCCAGACTCGATTATTTACAGACTGCCGTGATATAGCTGGAATATTGCTGAGTGTGGCGCTAAACAACAAACAAATAAACAAATCCAACTGGAAATTTTCAAACATCAGGTCATGATGAATAATTTACGATGTTAACCCCTACCAACCCAAATATGTTTGAGAGTAATTAACCCCTATTGTTAACCCAGACTGTTTCAATGTTATTCAAGACATGAAATTGCAAAAATATCATGCCACATTTTTCACTAAATGATCTAATAATTCATTTAGGTGAGATCTGAAAAGTAAAAAATCTCATAATTCTTTTAAGGTGAGATCTGAAAAATAGAAACAAAACAGGTTTTGTAAAAAAAAAATAGTTTATTCTTGTAACAAATGTAAATGTGATGCAACAGTTGTGCACGAAGTAAGATGTCCCCGGGCCCAGGAAATGTTATAGTGTAACATGACTTGTAAATATTTGAATAACAATTAAGTTAGGAAGAATCTGATCACATATATATAATGATATAGAAATATGTCTTAAAATGAAAAAAATATATATATTGAAAAAAGCATGATCAGGATAAAATTGGTTTCAATGTAAATATTGCAAAAATAGCTTAGAGAACGATAATGATAAAATTGGTTTCAATGTAAATGTTGCAAAAATAGCTTTCAGAAAAATAACAATTATCAAAAACATATATGATTTAACATGCAGAACACATCTATGTAAACTACAGCATACATAGCATTAACAAATGAGAAATCGAGTTTGAGTAGCATAGTTCAGTATCCATATTGACCAGTGAGTAGCTAATGATAACATTATCCTACTTTTAACTCCGCCATTTTGAGAATGTCCCTGATTGTGGGCCTGCTGGCTGGATCCACCATAAGGCACAACCACACCAGGTCCATGAGAGCCTGTCCCCCTCTCAAAATGTCGGGGGGTAGTTCCCCCTGGATGATCTTCATGTAGACAGCGAAGGGGTTGGTGCCATCTGAATCAAAGTAGGCTGGCTCGAGGGCAAGCATTTCATAAATGACGCAGCCAAGTGACCAGACAAATGCTTGTTCGTCGGGGTTGTTCCGCGTGAGAATCTCCGGGGCTTCATAGACTGGTAATGGCGTGCCCATGTTGAGGGCAGTGATGTCCTGTTCATCTGGCTGACTTTCGGTTAAGTCAAAGAAGATCCTGCCATCACATGTGAAGTTGATAACGGCTGTACTTAGCTTGCCAGAAAAACCGGAAGCATTAAGGAGGACCCAGCGACAGAATTCACACACAACCTTCCATGAAACTTCGTCACTGATGCGAGTGCCGTTCTGCTTGCAGGCTTCAATGATGTCTTGCAGATTTTCTGTTTTCTGGTAGATGGAACACTGGTATTCCCCTTCTTCAAACGAGGCGAGGAAACTAGGATGGCTTGTGTTGATCTGAGATCCTTGAAGCAGAACAGTTAGATTTTTAAAGAGTTGTCCTAAGTAGTGGCGAAAAAATGGTTATCATATTTACTGATGAAACAGGAATAGTGATCAAAAAGAAAAACAGAAATGTTATATTGTAAGCTGGTAAAAGTCGTAGTTAATGATAAGATAGAATTGATTATCACAACCAGTTAGATAATGGAAATGGTTTTCATCCATACCAGTAGTAATAAAACCATAGTCTTATCATAATTAGCATGGTTAGTGATAAAGTAGAAACAGATATCATTAGTAATAGAACTGTTATATTATTGTAATTAGTGATAAAATGGAAACGGATGTCACTAGTACCGGTAATATGACTAATATTATTGTGATTATTACTAAAGTATGATGGGTTCACTATGAAGCAGATCCTGCTTTTACCGGATGGCTGTATCTTGAGGATGACTTTACTGTTGTCAAACAGACAGGTTGCTGGGTATGTCCTGTTCAGGTGGTTGGAACCGTTCAGGGAGGCAGGGTCGATGAGGAAATCACTGAGTCCGATCTTGCTGATGTTGTTTGCAATTTTACTTGGCACAGGTAGTGTCAGCATCTAGGGAAAAATGGTTTTGTCAAAGTACTTATCATATGAAACTACATATGTATTTGTGATAATTAAGTCATGTTACAGTTGTGGATTTCACAAAAACAGAACAATGAATTTTCTTGTTTTACGATTTGTCTGTGCTGAAGTGTTAAAATATGAAGGGAGGACCAAAAATAGTCAGCAGAAGTTATTGAGGATGTCAATAATCTTGATAAATATGATAAACCTTAGTTAACCACTGAAGATTTTGTGTTGAAAGTTCCAATTGACCCTCAGGAATCATGGTATGTGCTCTCTAACAATTGTTTCAAATATAAATGAAAACAATGATTTGAAATAAGCTCTCTTTTGATCTAGTTATACATGTCTTTTTTGTTTTTTATTTTCTTTTAGAAAATATAGTCTGTAAAATGAGTCCAAGCATGAACATGTCGTAGGCAAATATTGTGTGGTGTTAGGGAAAACTACAGTAAACTACGGTTATCACGAATTCAATGGGACCACTAGTTTTGTTTCCTTACAATCGTAGTTTGTTATGAGCATGTATACAGCATTTATACAGCAAATGGCCGGGACCAAAAATCAGTTATGTCCATCAGTTTGTTATAAGCGTGATTGTTATAAACATTGTTTTCTGTAATAACATATGGAATTTACGAAAATTAGAGACAATTGTGACCTCGACACACGCATTACAGCCTATGAGAGGTCAAATCATCCTCGATTATCCAGGGTATTATATCTCCATTCTATTGTAATAAATACCCTGAACCTATTCATCACTATAGCTTTGTTTTGGAAATGATCTCATCTACATATCTTTTATCACTGACTAAGCTCAGAAAACTTGCTCATGGGTATAACCTGTGTGGACAGTTTTTTGTTGTGTGATGTCTGTCAAATCAGGCTCAAAACCAAGCTGTAGTGGCAAATGGCTCCAGTACTTATCATAAAAGAATAGGGATGTAATGCAGCAATACACCTGATACACTGGGGAATTGAGCATGAGGGCAAGTAAGTCTTGAATGCAAAGATAGGTCAACTTGGATTCTACTTGTGCAAGAGTATGTAACATACTGACAAGTTTTGAGTCAATGGTGTTGAAGAGAGTATATAGACATGTGTTACCTGGTCGACACGCTTGAGTGTGACGGACTGTAGGATGGTGTTCCTGCACCAGTGGTTGAGGGTGGGACAACATGTGTTGCTGTGAAGTTGGATCACAGTCTGGGTGATTGGGTTGAAGGAGTGGCGCATAGTTCTGCAACAGAGTCAATCATGCAATCAGCAGCGTTAGAAATTGGCACTAGTCCTGTAGTCCTTACCAAACTGCCCAATGGTAAAGGTATCCTAAGGACTAGTAGAAATTGGCCAATTTTAAGGGGTTTGCTGTATGTTATCATTATGAGGACTAGTGGACAAAAACTGTTAGTTTCTACCCCTGAATCAGTCATACTTTCATACTATTAGGAGGCATGGGTGGTCCAGTTGGCTGAGGCGTGGTAATTTGCTGTGCAGAGTTGCATCCCTTTGGTGTGCCAGAGATCTGTGATTGTGGTTTTGATGTATTGATTTATGTTTTAGTATTATACCCATGCTCATGGGATTCACCACTGTGGTAACTGTCAATGGTCTGCATCACTGTATGTTTCCCTCCAACATCTCTGTGTGATATAACTGACATTATTCCAAACTTACTCACTCACTGCTACCAAAGCTGTTTCAAAGTATTACCTTATGGTAACTGAATTATATGTTCAGTTTTTTATATGTCTTGTTTTATACCGCAGTCAGCAATATTCTGGGCTAGGCAAAGTGATTGATATTTTGAGTAATGTCCAACACTGTTGAGATATGAGGCAATCAACCAGGTCACCAAACTTCACCATCCAATCTAGTCTGTCTTACAGACCCTGATACAACTATATCAAATCCAGCCCATGCAAGTCTATAATGTTTGGCTAGTCTAGATTACTGCTGTATCTGAAAATGTAGAGAGTCTCCGGGCTCCCTTTTATTATATTTTTATTAAGATAATTGAACAACTGTTTTTTTCGGTATGATATGTTCATTTCAGAGACCAGGTATTAGTCTACATCCGATCCAATTCAGTTGTCTCTTATGACACACTTGACCAGCAATAGGGTGCCAGGGAAATATCGAGGGATGTAAAACCCCAACAATTAACAAGTTTTAACGTTGCTTAGTGGTAAAGAATCAAAGTTCTCTCTGAAATAGGTCTGTCTGTTGCACTTCTTTCAGGATACGGGTAGTGTTCCAGCTGGCTTTGGAAATTGCCAGTCCTGGTGGACTGGAAACTCTAAAAATTACCAGTCCCCACTAAGTTTTGTCAGTCCCAACTTTCAACAAATAAAAAACGAATGAAAATTACCTGGTTCTAATTCCCTCAACATCATGTTCAATGCAATGACGTCTTGCAGTAATTCAGTTAGATCTACACGTCATTCACACAAAGTCCAGTCACAAATTTCTCCTTTTTAAAAAATATTTTTACACTAAGTCGCTAAAAATGCATACTTAACCTCGAAGCAAGGCAAAATGTTATATCCTTGCACTAAAATTGACAAGGGGAAACCTTGATGGTGACAGACAAGCTGACTTCATTCGAAAAATATACTTATATGAATATTGCCGATTTTTTGTTCAGCAAGAGAGATTTATAAGGTACTCTATTTGCCGGTCCACAGGGACTGGCAGTCACATGAATTACCGGTCTATGCCTAATTTTACCAGTTAAAAACTGGTAATTACCGGTAAACGGGAACACTGATGGGTGCAAGCAGGTAGGGGTGAAATGATACAACAAGGTCCCAATACGATATGTATCATGATACAATAAGTATCCCAATACACATATTTGGTTCAACTCACATGGAAACCTCTTGACAGTAATTATTTCAGAGCAGGTTCAAAAGGTAAAGCTAGCTATACATTGTGGCTATTTTTTGTAGTGAACGTGAAACCCTATTTACAACACATTTCGCGATATTTGACTGAAGGAAATGCTGTGTGTCATTAAACGAGTAGTAAGTGACTTATTTTAGCAAGTGTATCATCATGTATTGATACAGAAAAAAACATACCGTATTCGACTTAATAAGCGCCCCGCTCTAATAAGCGCCCACGACTATATTAGCTAATATAGTGGCTAGTGACAAAATCCCAATAAGCACTCCTTTCGATTGATCAATGTACTCAAGACTTATTTATTCGCGTATAATACGCACTCGTGTTTTATATGCATTCTTAATTATGGGCAGTTAAATTTTGGAAAAATGTATCTGTCGCATATAAACATTTAAGTGTGTCAGCATAAACCACAAAATTTATCTTTCAACTCTCTTTTTTCCAACAAAATAATACTCTAATAAGAGCCCCCTATTTCTAATTTTGAGAGCGCCCTGGGCGCTTATTACATAGAATACGGTATTGTGTATTGCATCATTGCATGAACACTCAAGATTGATGTATTTTTTCACCCCGACATGCACGTGCATGTTGTGACAGCCAGTTTGAATTTGGATTGGCTGCTTGTGAACTATTATGATTATCAATGTTGATAATAGTTCATGGTACCAAGCATCCTATAGTCATGATAGTCTGATCATTGATCAGTCACAGACTGCTGTTACATGTCTTTATTGTTGGGAACATCAAATCAGTCATTGGCGATGTACATATTTGATCACATTCAGATTCTTGTACCTTCAGAGCTCCAGATAAGCTGCGTATCTGCGTAAAATACGCATCAGAAATGCAGAAATACGCAGTGAAATAAAATCCAAGCGTATCAAGTACGCAACGAACATTACAGATACGCTACAAAAATAAAACTTGTGCGTATCATCAAAATATTGTGAAGTAACCCTGCGTATTTGATTCGCAAATCAGCAACTTATTTTGAAATTATAAACGGGCATTCCATCAACCTTGTCAAACTCCACGATGACAGTTACATCATGATCATTTGCCATCACACTTACTTGTGGAAGTATCATGGTATTTTTTAGTCCTACAAAGCTCTCGAACCCACACGACACCAGTTTGCAGGGACTAGATGAATAGTGTTTTTAAATATTTAACTTAAATACCCACATGCGTAAAAACTAGTGGGTGACAGAAATTTGAATACTCAAATAGAATTACTGATACCCAATGATTTTAAAATGCATGGGTAAAATACCCACAACACCAAAAGCTTATCTGGAGCTCTGACCTTTGATTTTTTTCTTGTCTCGAACTTGATTTCTCAGCACAAGTTAGGATGTTGTTGATTGAGTTTGAGAATAGCATATATCCATTGCTATTTAATACCTGCAACAACAAGGAATAATCATCTGATGGGTAGTCTCACTACTTCACGATCATGCAAAGTATGTGCTGCGAAACAAATAAACCTGAATCATTTACTAGCTTGAGAAAGGGCTGAAATTCTACGTGTCCTTTGGATACCTTTGACAATAGACAATAGACAAAGTGACACAGACTAGTGCCAATTTGCACACCTGATGCATACTAAAAAAATTTGTTGCCATGGTTACAGGTGACGTCACGGCACAGAGAAGAGGCAAGTGAATATGAGGACACAGATGGTAGGTTGACCTCTGCCCTGATGTGAGACTTTCAGATCTGTGGAGGTCAATGTTTTTCTTATTAATAATTTGAGGCCCAGTCGCCTATGATGCAACTATTTGTTGTGCAGAGGTTTGTCTCTTAGCCATGCTGGGATTGACATGTCACCTGGTTGTGTCATAGATTCTCCCTGATTATGACCCGTGGTTTGTCAAAACTGTGCTTGTGAGTTACCCCAAAGTGGTAATGTCTATGATCCCTGGCACTTTGTTCTTTCATGGAAAATCAAGCTGACAGGTGATAAGTGAAGTGTTGTTCTAGTACCCCAAACTCTCTCAATCTCTATTAACTGATTAGATGTTGTATGATGAAATAAATAGAGAATCTCACACGAGTGTCTTTTGATATCAAATATATCAACACAAGTTAATAAAAAAGGGAAAACTCCCGAGGCTTGCTGAGGATTTTTTCCACTTTTCTCAACGAGTGTTGATATATTTGATATCAAAAGACACGAATATTTGATATCAAAAGACACGAGGGTGAGATTTTATTTATCATCCAACATCATTCTTCCAACTTTTTCAGTTTGTAGACAGTAATAAGCAGTGTCTTAAGTGTAAAAAAAGTACTGCTAACAGCTTCAGTTGCAGAGCAATTAATGATGTCATTTGATTGTGATGTCATGGTGACCAATGACATCACAATGGTCTGCAAAGCATTGTGATGCAATTTCATTGCAGTGATATCTACAGTGTAGATATCGCTTGATCTCACCCAAGCGATATCTCCTGTGGGAGCCAGTTTTGGATGATGATGACATTTAACATTTCAGACTCTTCATGGGGCAGTGGGGTAGCTTAGTGGTAAAAGTGTTTGCTCGTTACGCCAAGTGCCGGGTTCGATTCCCCACATGGCTACAATGCGTGAAGCCCATTTGTGGTGTCCCCCGCAGTGATATTGCTGGAATATTGCAAAAAGCTGTATAAAACCCAACTCACTCACTCACTCACTCAGACTATTTATTCATTCATTGATCAGAAAAATTAGTTTAGTCATTTCCTGATGATTAATAACGATCACCGTTGTTTGTGGCTTTTGACTTGTCACCATATGGCTGAAATATTGCTGATGAGATGGTAAATTATTTGTGAGCTTAAATGATTGACCAAATGGAAGGTTATTTATCTAAATATATGATAACCGAGTGATCACACATATGGTCAACTTCAGGTTCCTTCAGTGTAGTTACTGAATTTCAGACATTCTGATTGCCAAGCTACGCAAAGGGCAAGAGTTAAAGATTCGAGCATTCGCCAGGAAAGGTTTCGCCAAAGAACATGCCAAATGGAATCCTACTGCAGGTGTAGCATTTGAGTACGACCCTGACAATACCATGAGGCACACACTCTATCCCAAACCGGAGGAATGGTGAGTCTGATGCTAATCATCGTTGAAATTTTTAATAGGGCAACCAGTGAACTGATATATATTTCCAGCAAATATAAATGAATCAGAAATAGATATATTTGGTGAATGACACTAAAATTAGTTATCTTAATACGATCTGATAACTCTCTCCACTCAAGATCTGACGAATCCTCTGCATGAGGTAGTGTCAGGTGAACTTCTAAAATATTTGGTGCTCGTGAGCAAAGCATTTTGGAGAGCATATCAGACTTCTGTATCTTGAAAACAACCGACAGCTGGCAATTCAGAAAGGAGAATGGTAATGACCACACAATGTTGTGGATGTTTCACACCCTGTTGTTTCAGTCACGTCTTCCAATCATAGACATAGAATATCCCTAAAGTGTTGCATCACATTTCTTTCACCAAACATAATCAAAACTACCTTTAAAGCTCCACCCATGGCCCCCAGTTAGAAGGCTGACATCTAAATGGCTATGTTTGATTGGAATATGGCCCAGATGACACAACGATGGTATCTTGAGTCGAGGTTGTTTATTCAGTTACATATGTGATAACAAGACATGTATGTGCACACACAGCAGCACTCTCAACCAGACTAATGTCATCCCCCCAGCAACTTTCCTCCCTTACTCACATGTACATGTACTATCACATAGACCACTACTTACCAGTTGTAATATGTTACCCTGGCCACACCAAATCAATCACTGGCCAGGCGCAGCCATTTTGAATGGAGTCTTGCTCTCGTAAGATCTCCTTATATTTATGAACTTTTAGCATTTTTTTAGGTTTGTCAAGTTTTGACAGTTTGAGATCTGATATCATAAGATTTGTTCTTGGTAAGATTAGATTTGTTTTTAAGAAAATATTATCACTTCACTATCATATATAGCATTATGAATTGTGTTTGTCAAAGGTATATTGTGTTATGTTTAGGTTTGTTGTGTTAAAAGAATCCTTTTTTAAAATGATGTTCATCAAGTTTAGTTTGTCTTCCTGAGATTCCAAACTTCCTAATTATAATTCTTCTGATCACACAATCAGGTGGGAAAGTATTTACCTGTACATAGAATTGGTTAACTCTTGTTCATAGAATGATTACAATTTTCACGATGTATAGTAAGCTGATTATGTTGGCAGTGATAGAACTTGGTAAACATATAACCATGACAACTAATGATTGCCATTTCAGGGTGTGCATCATGATCTGTATTTATGCTTTATTCAATCTTTGATTTCTACTTTGTGCTGTGTTAACTGTTAGCATTATGCTTGTGTATTATTTTTCAGGCCTAAAAGTGAATATTCAGAAATTGATGAAGATCAGAGTAAGTAAACAAGCCGACTGCAACATTAAACAATATTCACTCATTTATCTTTTCACTTTGTAAGGGATTCACTGTATTTCACAGCCCTCTCTCTTATTCCATGGCGAGTGATATTGTAGGTGGCCAAGTAATGATGCAAACACTCAGTCCGGCCTTACTAGTATACATGGTATATTCTCCAACATATTTCAAACTATCATTGATTATTTGGAGCACCTTTCCCGAGTATAATCATAAATACAGTGAAATTTCCAGTTTGGAATATTGTGAAAATTACCTTAGCTCTCATAACCTCAGCCAATCACATGGTTGTCTATAACACGTCTATTTTGTGTCAGCACATTGTCAGTTTTGCATGTATGATGATGCTATGTGAAATTTAATTATGATAACGCATTGAAATTTGAGGTTTTCAAATTTTCTTTTGTTTTCTTAGTCATATCTATTGAGATATTTCCTCAGACTATTACAAACCTTTTGATGTATTAACTTACTAGTAAACGAACACCCTGGTAGTAAACCATGAGAAACCAGCCAGTAACGAGAATATTCATCTAACTTCACATTTATTGAGCTTGTTAAAATAAATCGATCCGGCCTAGTAATCCTTTAAATTATGGGTTCAAGTTTAAGCCACTTTCTGCTCATACTGTGTAAGCTTATATAACTTACATCCATGTTTTCTCTGATTGCAGCACAAGGTGCTTTTGATGTGAATGCAAGGCCTAACAAGTTCTACTTCAATGTTGAAGTGTGTGGCTCCCTCAAGCCAGAAACTGTCATATTCTCTGCCCTTTCGATCATCAAGAAGAAGTTGAGCGACCTACAGACACAACTGAGTCATGAGATACAGAATGATGTCCTCACCATCAGCTAGGGCTGTGGCAGACATTTTGGCAACATCATCATCATTTTCAACCTGTTATCATCTGAAGATCATATGAGAACTGTTGGTTTCATTGTGAAATATAAAATATTCTGATCATCCGAAACATGTGGTTTGGATGTGTTAATTTGTTTTGGCCTACGGGCGGCCATTCCGTAAAAGAACCATCAATTGAAATAGCAGTAAACAGTTTGCAATAATAGCCAAAATGTTATGAATAAAGGTCTTTCATTGAAACAAGTATCAATGAACAACCCCAACATGACATCAGGTAGCAAAGAAAAGACGCCTTATGATGTGACATTCCTCATATTCCTGGACGAGGTCTATGGACAATTGTATGTCTTCCCAATGACATTTATCTTCGAGATGTATTTTGCATTATGCTGTGCATCTTGATATTTCAGTCAAACAGGGGCACTGTTGACCAGTTGTCATGCTCTTAGGTGCCCAAATGTATCCAATACAAGGATAAGCAGGCCGTTGTCTGGAGTATGATCCTTGTCAGCACCCAGCCCCTGCTTGTGTGTTTCAACGAAGTGATATTATCTACGACCTTTGTCACTGTGTGTTGCTGCAACATTAAGCTTACATAACTGAAATAATCCACACTCAGTGCTCAAAACAGCATGACATGCTGCTCACATTATTGACCATTGGTTGGCCCAGGTTGTCTTCATGGCTGAGATATTGCTGACTGACATTAAAGCTCATTTTCTCACAAGGATATGTAAATTATGTTTTTATGTCTTTTTAGACATGTTAGATGATGTACATGAACAATAAGTTTCATTGTATACCCATGAAGAATTGTTGATTTGTAAACCTTTGGTTTGTGAACAGAATAAGGATGTTATTAAAAATTGAACCATTGAATCATAAAAAAATATTTTCATCCTCATATTTTTATGTAGATGTTTTGGGACATGTCTTGTAAAATAATTATTTCCATTTGTACAATAAAGCTTTTTATAAAGTATGTTTTTCTACCTTCTTAATACACCATATTCACCATAATAAGCTCCTTGGCACTTATTAAAACCATAGGGGGCGCTGGTGGCCCAGTCATCTAAGGCGCCGCGATTTGCTGTGCAGAATTCCGTCCCTTGGGCATGCCAGAAACCTAGGATTGTGGGTTCAAATCCCGGTTCGCCCCAATTATGTTTCTAGGTTTGTCAGCACACCGTGATATAACTGTAATATTGTTAAAAGCGGTGTTAAACCCAACTCACTCACTCATTATTAAAACCATACACAGAGATAGAATGGTAATGAACAAATTTAAACTTCTTCAATGATAATTACTTGACAAGTATACTACTCAAAAGAAGTAAAGGATCACCCAATTCTTTCATATTGGTAATGTTAATCTGTCATGGCATGAGAGATTAACTATTGTAATATGAAAGAATCAGGTGATCCTTAACTTCTTTTGAGTAGTATATATACCTCTTTTCTATTTTCTCTCAAGTAAGTTTGTGATATAAGGCAAGAAAATCTGCATTGTCATGTGAATGTTTAATGTTAGTAGGGAGTGCTTATTATGATAACTTTCAGATCGGACAACAAGTTGGTCAGTGGAGCAGGACGCCTAATACAGCAACTTCCTCATGGAGATTTCAGGTGCCCCATTAACTCCTGACAAAAAAATTGATATACTCCAGTGCAATTCGCTGAAAATGTCCCATAATAGAAGTATTTTGTTTTGTAATAAAACTGTCAGTAGGTCAGGCCAGTGTATTCCTTGCTCAGAATCAACTGCAACAACAATTGCACGACGTCAACATGATGGTTTGATTGGACAGATATTGTCAAAATGACATTGATCTTGGAGTCTCCAGAAATATATGCTATTGGTTTTATCCGAGAGATTCTAGTGTCAGGGCAAGATGTATTTGGCATTATACAGCATAATAATTCAGTCATATAGGGTGTATGGATAGCCCTGCAGCGGTAGAAACGAACAGTTTTAGTACACTAGTCCTTACGATAACATATAGAAAAGCCCTTAAAAATGGCAAATATCTACAAGTCCTTATGATATGTTAACTATTTGGCAAGGACTACAGGACAAGTTGCAATTTCTAAAGCTGCCATGGGGTCTCATTCCTGGTTCGATCCTCTGCTGCATCATGCCCAAGAGGTTAAAGATGATACTTGTTGTTACCCTGCCTGGTGCTTGGCATTAAGGGAATAAAATAAGGATTGGTAGGCTCGGTGTATACTGTTATACTGGGTATCCATTTACAAACTGCAGCCTAGTATGTAAGTGAACTGGCACCATAAAACTGGCACTAGTCACAACTAGTAAAAGCAGAGACGCATGCACACACATGCACATTGCTATGTAAGTGCAATAGTCTTGAAGGCAATGTTAAACCCCATTTCACCTCACCTCGAGGAGATACCTGGGTAGAATAGTTACAATGTGAAGTTCAAGGCAGTACTGCTCCCAGGCCCGGCATGTAGCTGGGTGCACCGAAGCTATGTCCGATTTTTTAAAAGTACTGATTTAACTTGAATTTGTACTGCAGTAAGCCACACTGACAGATGAACGGAAGTTTACTTAAGTTTTGAATGTACTGTTTGAACAAAAGCATTTTGCAGCATTTTTATGTTTACAGGCGTTCCATTTACTACCTGCCCCACAATATTCATGGAAGGGCCCACACTTTTCAAGGTCTATGGGCCCTAGGGCCGACCTTTAAAAATCCTAGGTTTATCACTGGATTAAATATACAACAATTCGCAGCCATCAAAATTGTAATTGAAATTCTGAGCAGCGTGTGTCTTTGCACCATACTTTCTGTATAATTGGGAAACACTGTCAGGAGCTAACGTGACTTGGAGATGTTTAATGCCAGATTGTATATTTTCATCCAATCACAAACGGTATTGCATTGATTTGTTTTTATGGTTCATCCGCCAATTTTGTTTATTTGCTTTATTGAGTTTTGCCATTATTTATTACATTTCTTGGGTCCAAGTCATTGACCTATATACAGCCTTTTGTGTCAAAATCACTGCATTCCTACATATACCTGACACGATGACTACAGCCAAGGCCAATGTTTTGTCTGCCATATGGGTACTTGGGATGTTCTAAACATAGAACATTATTAATTAAAATAGAGCAAGATGATTGCTGATGAGCATGGCAAAAGTACTATTAATGGCTGAGATTTTTGTTAACAGACAGAATAGTTACTGTTCCTGCTTCAAGGCATACAGGTGTTTCCTCTGACAGTCAGTCAGGGTTTAGCTTTTCTTTACTTGTTCCACAACATACTGACCATGATTTTCTTTTCCAAATAAAATTTCAACTATTTCACATGACTCAAGACAACATCTAGACATACACTGATAATGGCTACCCAACCTTGACTATCTACTTTTAAAAACCGGTTTGTAGGCAATTTCAGATCCTGGTTATTGAATTATTAACAGGTGTATCCCACTGTTTTATGCCCGACCTGACACATTCCAGCCATAACACACAAAAATAGGACAGGGAGTTGTTTGCAGCAGATCTACAGTGAGTATCATGTTTGACAGTTTCTTGATTCATTATCATGATTATTAGAGTTATATAATGCATGGGCGGATACGGCATTTTTGAAAAGTGGGTGTGCACAATTCAGATCTATTTATTGTCTTTGGTGGTAATTTATACAGAAATAAAGATTTTTTTCGAAATAAAAAAGGGGGGTGCGCACCCCTGCAACCCCCCTTTTTATTTCGAAAAAAATCTTAACTCTGTTATTCAGAGATACTTCTCTGTATCCACCCATGTAATGGATTGTATGTCTATATAATTTTGGACGTGATATTAATCAGCAAAGGTTTGCATTCTAATAACCCTTTTAGCTTTACTGAATTGAATTGATTGTAAACACACGGTAGAATCCTTACATTTTCCACATCTCTAAAACCACAAGGTACTTGAGGCTGTTAGGGCTGAAACATGTTTCTGGGGCGTCACATGTCACCAGAATGCTGTAACACTGTAGCCAACTAATTGGGGGTTTCGATGAAAATATGGCTTTTTGGTGTTTTTTGTTGAATGCATGAGTGAGTAACCACGCGGTAGAACATGGGAGGACACTGATCGTATCCATGACTCTAGACACTTAGTGACCCTTGTTTGGGTGTTTCTTGCCACAGAGGAGTCGCAATTGTCAAATTTGAAAGCTGAATGTTTATGTTTGATAGCAAATTAAAAACTATATCTTGTGAAAATCTATTCAAGATGAAAATGAAATATTACCTTTGTCATCCAGTATGTAGGTGATATAACAAAACCCTGTTGTCAATTTGCATATCTAATTTGCATACTTATGTCATTGGGGTATGACATACATGTTTTTATGTCATAAGCTTATGTCATGGATAAATGCTTAAGTTAAATGATAGAACTTTGTAAACATATAATTATGACAACTAATGATTGCCATTTCAGGGTGTGCATCATGATCTGTATTTATGCTTTATTCAATCTTTGATTTCAACTTTGTGCTTTGTTAACTGTGAGCATTATGCTTGTGTATTATTTTTCAGGCCTAAAAGTGAATATTCAGAAATTGATGAAGATCAGAGTAAGTTTACAAGCCGACTGCATCATTAAACAATATTCAATATTAACTTTTCACTTTGTAAGGGATTCACTGTATAGTATTTCACAGCCATCTCTCTTATTCCATGGCAAGTGATATTGTAGGTGGCCAAGTAATGATTCAAACACTCAGTCCGGCCTTACTAGTATACATGGTATATTCTCCAACATATTTCAAAGATCATTGATTATTTGGAGCACCTTTCCCGAGTATAATCAATTATCATAAATACAGTGAAATTTCCAGTGGTATATGCTGCTTCATATACACATCTACAATCTCTGCATTAGGATTGACTTCACTATGACCTTTCTGGGAAGTCAAGTATACCTAGTTTGGCGAATATCATGTCAAGTCATAAGCATAAAACATGACTCATATGCCTGATAATCACTTTACAATACGTTAGGTTCATGATTGCTTTAAGAGTATGTTAACTCTGACATATACAGTAAGCATGTGGTTGACAAAATAGGATATTCAACTGATCACAAACACCCTATAATCAGTTTTGACTTTTGTGTTGTTTGTTTGATTGTTGTTAATGCTGACTTGGCAGTATTCCAGCTATATGATGGTGGCCTGTAAATAACCGAGTCCGGATCAGACCTTTACAGTGATTGATATTCTGAGCAATGATCCATGTGTACTGGGTATGATGACACGCAATCAACAAAGTCACTGTGCCTGACCATCCGATCCATTTGGTCGTCTCTTTCGACCAACATAGGTTGCTGGGGACCTGTTCTCACCTGGAATCCCCATGGTTGTGTCACTTTTGATAACCTCAATTTTACCATGTCACTGAAGAATACTTGATTCTGAATAGTAAAAATAAGATTAATATCAGGTATTCCATACCTCAAAATTAACATGCCTTTTCACACAAAAACCAAAGAGGCGACTAACGGGATCAGGTGGTCAGGCTTGCTGACTTGGTTGACGTGGATCGATGCTCATGATGTCAATCACTGGATTGTCTGGTGCAGACTCGATTATTAACAGATCGCCATCATATAGCTGGAACATTGCTGAGTGTGGCGTTAAACAACAAACAAACAAACAAAAACACAAAAACCTTGCATATGCAAGCATGGATGTATTGATAGCCTACACATAGATGCATATAATAATGTCTGCAGATAACCCATTAGAATTGTTTACATTTGATATCAGAATGATCAATAATATCGATAACATTGATAACAGCTTATCAGACCTGATGAAATCTATTTCAGAATACACATAATCACTAATCACCATCCGGGGTAGAATAGGTCTTCAGCAACCCATGCTTGCCGTAAAAGGTGACTAGCGGGATCGGGTGGTCAGGCTCGCTGACTTGCTTGATGCATGTCATCGATCCCAATTGCGTGGATCGATGCTCATAATATCAATCACTGGATTGTCTGGTCCAGACTCGATTATTTACAGACCACCGTCATATAGCTGGAATATTGCTGAGTGCGGCATAAAACAACAAACCAACCAACCAACACTAATCACCAACCACTGTGCCAGGACCACGCAATCATCTGTAAAAATAATGAGCAGTCTCTTCGACTTTCTCTTGAGTCATACAATGGCTCATTGTCGTCAGTTAAACAGTGCTATTTAGACATACTTCAGGGTGATTCCATTGGCAATGAGGTGCCAGCAGGCTCATTTGTACCAGTAAATCATCGCTAATGGTGAACAAAATTACAGATGGAGGTTGTCCTCTATGTTCATTGTAAACAGCACTGTCACCATGAACAACTATTTTGGCAGCTATGTACAATGAAGAGAAACGAGAGTAGGTCAAATTCAGCTATGCTTATGTTCAGGGTGGAGAGATAGTGATTCTAAAGTATGTATCACTGTTACCAGAGACCATAAAATTCTGTTTTATGGTCTCTGCTGTTACTAAGTAATTATTTCAAACCAACTAGTCGTAAGTACAACATGAAAATAACTAAAGCACTGTGATTTATTTGAGTAATTTATCAGTTTAGCATCTTTTTACAATGTTTCAATAGCCTGTCCCCCTACAATGGAAGATGCCATGTCGATTTCCAAGAAATGAGTTGGTTCAGTCCAAGCAGAGCAAATATGAAGGAGGTTGCGATGAACTTACTTAAAGATATATCTACAGAGGGCTACTTCATCAATTCTTTTTGAAAAACTTTGCATTTTGTAACCATTACTTTGAACTGGTAATTAATCTTGAACTTGGGTAATATGTAAATGTGTGTAACTATCTGTGACCCAATGTTCGAGTGTCCTATTTGCCCATGTGTATACCGGTTCCAAGAGAGCACCGTTTTCAAAGCACTCTTGTTGTCATGGTAGAATGGAGATGACCCAACTGTGTTTTGACATTTGAGGTAGTCTAACTGTAGATTAGTTACCTGTTATTGTAATCTGGAACCAATGAGCTTGAGACATTTAAATTCAACTGTACCTGATTTGCAATCGAGAGGGTCCTCTGAATACCAAATCAACACACATGTTTTAATACATATTTTCTTGCAGTTACAAGTATCAGCTTGTACAGTCTGCCCTACCAATGAAAACCAACAGAGAGCAGCTATGGAATAAACACTGCCTCCGTGGTCTTGTGATAGAGCGTCCGCCCGGAAGGTCCGGGGTTCGATCCCCAGCCGCGTCATACCAAAAAGACGTTAAAAGATGGTACTTGTTGTTACCCTGTCTGGCGCTCGGCATTAAGTGGCTAAAACAAGGACTGGTTGGCTCGGAGTCAGTATACTGTGTCTGAGTGGGGTATTCATGTTAAACTGCGGCATGGTATCTCAGTGGGCTAGCACTATAAATCGGCATCAGTCCGGACTAGTACAATCAGCCACACACACACGTGCATGCACGTCGCTATATAAGTGCAATAATCTTGGACGTGACGTTAAACCCAATTTCACCTCACCTGACCTATGGAATACACACTGTAAATAGAAACAGTCACACAAATTCTGAACAAGACACAATCCCCATAAAGTGTGCATCATCATGATTAAAACCTGCCACATTTTCACTGGTAACTGCAACAAACTGAATGCGTGTGCACTTGGTTTGTTGCGTTCTGCATAATGTACTGTGTTTGGTGCCATTGACAGTGTTGCTACACCACATGAAAGGTGGATAGATTCTGTATTATAGGAAGTTCTTTTGGTATTTTTCAGATCTAAAAATGCAACTTCACCCTTCCATGACAAACCCATAGTTACGTAAACAAACTAAAACTGAGATGGCTAGCTCAGGTGACCTCACACGTGTGTCACGGACACAGGATGACCTTGAGGAGAAGGTGATGGAGGTCATCACGTCAGGTGGTACTCCACAGAGTGCCAACTCAGGTATGTTAACATGTCCACCTCACAAAGCAGAGCAGATTGAACTGAGTTTAATTTACCATGTTTAACCTACAACAATTTGAAACATAAACTTACCCTAACATCTGAACTCACTGATTGTGTACTACCGGTATCCCAGGTAGTAGAGGACACAGATGTCTGGCTCGTTTCATTTTCCAAGGGGCGGTCGGGTAGCCTAGTGGTTAAAGCGTTCGCTCGTCACGCCGAAAGACCTGGGTTCGATTCCCGACATGGGTACAATGTGTGAAGCCCATTTCTGGTGTCCCCCGCCGTGATATTGCTGGAATATTGCTAAAAGCGGCGTAAAACTATACTCACTCACTCATTTTCCAAATATTTCTGAAACGCAATATCAGCCTTGCCCTTGTTTGTAGCGTTTGTATTTTATGTTAGTTGTAAGAGGAGACAAAATGTCAGTAATTTTGAAATTGAAAATGGCTGCTAAAATGATGAACAATAAAATGGGACCAATGTATTTTCTTTGAACATTTTGATATTGCATAGAAAGAATAATTTTTCATTGATTAAAATATTCAGCAAATGTTATTATAAACATGATCATTATATTTGTTTGACACTCTAGTATAATAAACTGCAAGTGATTCCATGACATTTGATTGGCTAAATAAGCAAATGTTTTCATGTTTATGTTTCCATAAACTTAAAAATAATAAGCCACACCCACTAGCGGACTACTGTTGCCTGATTGGCTGAAACTTGAGTTGGCAGGGCTTGTGTTACATTATTGGGCTAAACGATGTCACTGATTTTGTATTTTGACTACAGTTTTATTCTGTTAATGATTAAATGAGCAGTCTGAGAAGTTATTATTGTTGAATTAATTTGTGATAACAATTGACTTCAAAATGGTGTGCACAACGAGTGGAACGAGTGTGAGATGAGCCTAGCTGTTCTTTATGCCAAATATGGTAAACATGGTTTCAAAACCACACAGCAGTAACATTGGTTACATATTGCCTGAATAAATGATTATGTTCAAAAGTCAAAACAATAGTTATCATTGTTAATAATTCTAAGAATACTTACCTCTGTTACATCATTGGCAAAAAACCTGTATTTTGGCTGCAATCATACCATAACTAAATTTTTCAGATTTCAACCAGAAGTCCTTTTCACTGTCAACTATACATTATCAGTAAACTGTTGTTCCCCTAATGGCCCTTGTAGCATACAGCTCTCCTGTGTGCAAAGGCGAAAAAATCCTCATTTCATTTGGATCTTAGCTGTGCTAAGTGCTGTTGGTGCTGCATCCAGAGAATTTGTGATGACTTCCAGACTTGTGTGGAGAGTAAGTCTTCCTGCATATGGACAAATGTGTTGAGGAGACTGTGGATAATTCTGGCTTGATCAGTATGTATGGAGTGGAGACCGTGACGGTTGGGTGTCCTGAAAGGTAAGGCATGGTCGCCACTGCCCTGCTGATTGGTTGATTCAGCTGTCTCCTAATGCCCATACAATGTGGTGGAGGACCTAGCTGATAGAAGGATGAAGCTCGGTAGGATGCGTTCCCCCATGTGCCTCTTGGCCGGGGGATTATTCTGAGCCTGAGTCTGAGACTTTCTTCAGTTGTTCAAACTACGTCAATAAAGCTGAGAGGCAGGAATTATGCAGCGATTCCATAACAGACTTTTGTTGTGCAAATAGCTGCTCCAACATGCTGTAGTTAGAGACGTCTTCACTAGGGTTGGCGTATTGGCACACAAATCGTATAGCAAAGTATCTGTATTGCGATACATACAAAATGCATTGGGGCCCAAGTTATATATATTTGTACTGTTTAAATGGTACTTCTTTATTCAATAATCCAGACATCAGATTGCAAGATGGGTAGTATGGACAAATGAAACTACCTATTATCCTTAATATAGAATGTTAATGTAAACAGATTTAAGCATGTGATCTTTACATGGTTGAGATAGGAATGCCCCAAAATAGTAGATATAATTTCTATAATTACATATACATATTAATTCTTCTGTGACTGTATTGAAAATATTGATACACAAGGGTTGTAATTGCGATAGATGTATTGCAGACAAACGTATTGCAAGATCACCTCCATGAAGTCGCACACCCCTAGTCTTCGGGGTGGTAGGTAGTCTGGTGTCAGTAGTAGTAGTAGTGTCAGGGAGAGACATAAAGGAGGATGTTTTACTTTGACGCCTTTTTATGTTTGGCTTTGGTTCCCGAATCAGCCAGCTTAAAAAAAGCCTTAGTGAGGGGGGTGCTTAGCTCACAACTGTTCACCTTTGTACATGTATCATCTCTCCACTTCCAGCAGAGAGAGGGGCGGTCGGGTAGCCTAGTGGTTAAAGCGTTCGCTCGTCACGCCGAAGACCCGGGTTCATTTCCCGACATGGGTACAATGTGTGATGCCCATTTCTGGTGTCCCCCGCCGTGATATTGCTGGAATATTGCTAAAAGCGGCGTAAAACCATACTCACTCACTCACCCACTCCAGCAGGGAGACTAGAGTGAGGGTCACCCGTGACCATGAGTCAGCCACACTTCTGACATGTAGAGGGGTGGGCAGATGACACCTCATAGCCTCACACAACCACCAACACCACAATACTCACGTAATAAGTCCAAAAACAACTAGCCAACTAAAATGACTTCTCATAGTAACAAATAGCGTAAATAACTATCTAACTGAAGATTGCTAGAAATAGTGTGACAACATCACCACGTGCTAGAGTGGGAGCAGCCAAGCAGTGGGTGTTGACTCTAGCACACACAGGAAAGAAATGAGGATTTTCCCGTCTTTGCGCACAGAAGAGCTGAATGCTCAAAGTGCTTATTGGGGAACAACTGATCATGTATAGTTGACAGTGACGAGGACTTCTGGTTAAAATCTAAAAATATCAGTTATCATGTGATCGCAGCCAAAATACAGGATTTATGGCAATGATGTAATAGAGGTAGAGGAATCGTAAGAATTATAAATGATATAATACAGATTGCTTTTGTTTGCAGCTGCACTTGATCTTCAAATACGAGATGCCAAAGGAATCTTTGTTGAAACGGAGAGCTTCAGAACTGTGAAAAGAAAACTGATTGACTTTGGACATGTTACCATCTGTGGTGCTTCAGGAGAAGGCAAAACAACGGCAGCTCTTGTGCTGGGTTCACAGTATAGACAAAGGGGGTACACACTTGCATTTGTGGACAGAATTGAACAGTTTGACTTGGACAGCTTCATGAGCTCATCACATAGAATATTTCTGATCATAGACGATATGTTTGGGACTGTTGGATTATCTACAGATGTTTCACAGCAGAAAACATTTCTCAACAAGCTTCATCGACACATTAAACACAGCAAAAAGACATCTGATAGGCAGGGCCCACCAAGAAAGCAGCAAGCTAAGGAAGGAGGTGAACATGATAATGAAACGAGTGCAGGTTCTGACCCAGTTGAAATACCAAAAAAGGACATTCGTGTTGTCTTTACATCCAGCACATATAACTTCCATGATGAACTTGCCCAGCTTCAGTATGAGGGATTCTCACTGTTCAAGGGACAAACAGTGGTGAATTTAACAAAAGAAAAGAAACACAGATATACTCCAGCAGAGAAAAAGGCTATATTTGAGCACCACAGGAAAATACATAGAGAATCTTCCAATGAAGACTGTGAGGATCTACTTGACTCCAAACCGTGGGACATCGACTCAAATATAGTTGGAATTCCCCTTGCTTGCAAACTGTATTTTGAATTTTCATCTCTTTGCCAAAATGCCAAGAAATTTTTCCAGGATCCACTGTATTATCTTCGGCAAGAACTTAAAAACTTACTGAGGTCCGGAACTGATCAGTCGGCAGTATTGGTTCTGATGCTACTGAATGAGGACAAGATGGATTTGACCAAGTTGGAAACAGACGGCAAGGACCAGAAACTGGACAACATGGTCAGAACTGTTCTAGAGTTCATGCCATCAGCTTCATATTCAGGGATGTACAAAGCAGCAAAGACTTTAAGAGGAACATTCTTTACATGTGGTGCTCTTGTTGGATTTGCACATTCTTCAATATATGATGCTTGTGCTTGTGCTTTGTATGACATCAGTCCAACATTTGTGCTGACTCACTGCAGTGACAATTTCATATATCAGCGAGTGCGACCACAACCAGTACAGAAAAGCAAAATTGATGATCATCTCCACATGATCTATGTCTCCGAAGTACATTACGATATCCTAACTACAAGACTTGCTGAGTCAATAAAGCATGGGCAGTTTTCAACATCGGTGACACACCCCATTCTCCACCAAGAAAAGATAGCTCTTCAACTGCTTAAAAAACTATGCCATGATAGATCCATGGATGAACGTTGGTTTCACAAGAGAGAAAATGGAAAATGCTTTTTGTTTTGGGCTGTGCTTGGACATAATGCAAAGTTGGTTCAAAATGTAGAACAACAAACTGGAGGAAAATTCACTCAAACAGAGATCACCGAAGCCATGGTAGGTTGTGTGCTCAAAAACAACCTGACAGCATTGAAGTGGCTTTTCCCTGGAAGTAACAATCCAGGGATACTTTCACAAATTAACAAGTTGCTTCTACTGGCTGCTGAAAACTGGAGTTCTGAAACACTTGTTCATCTGCTAGAAAAAGGAGCTGATGTATTTACAACTGATGGAAACTTACAAAACATCATACATCTGATTTGCAAGACAGGACAAGAGAAAACACTGAAGATACTAATTAAAACCATGAGCAGACTGTTTAATGACCAAGTGATGAACAAAGTCATGAATTCAGTTGATGCTAAGGCCAGGACACCACTCATGGTTGCAGCCCTAAATGGATCTGAAGGATGCTTTCAGTTATTGAAGTCATTATCAAATTCAAACAAACAAAACAAAGACATCCATGGGAATGAAATACTTCATCTTGCCTGCCGTGGTGGTAGCACAGCTATAGTACAGCATCTTGTATCACGTTCTAACATCAACAGCAAAGCTTGGTGTGATTTGACTCCCGTAATGATGGCAGCTGTAGGGGGTCATCAAGGTGTGTTTGACCTGCTTGTGTCGAAGCATGCTGACCTGACAATGGTGGATAGGTATGGGGACAGTATACTTCATCTTGCTTGTCTGGGTGGCAACGAAGCTATTGTTCAACATCTTGTGTCATCTCTGAACATCAACAACAGAGATCTACAGGGATGGACACCGATAATGATGGCAGCTGCTGCGGGTACTAAAAGTGTGTTTGACCTCCTGGTGTCAATGCATGCTGACCTGACACAAGTTGATGTCTGTGGTGACAGTTTACTTCATCTTGCCTGTCAGGGCGGTGACACAGCTATTGTACACCATCTGGTGTCATCTTCAAATATTAACAGTTTAGGGAGGCATGGATGGACACCGATCATGAGAGCAGTTGCAACACATCATCAAAGTGCTTTTGACCTCCTCCTGTCAAGACATGCTGATCTGACACTAGTTGATGACTATGGTGACAGCTTACTTCATCTTGCCTGTCAAATTGGTAACACAGCTATTGTGAAATATCTTGTGTCACCTTCAAACATCAACATCACTGGCAAACATGGATGGACACCAGTAATGACAGCAGCTGTTTCAGGTCACAAAAATGTGTTTGACTTCCTAATCTTGAAGCATGCTGACCTGACATTGGTGGACAATGATGGTGACAGTTTACTTCATCATGCCTCTCAAGGAGGTAACACAGACATAGTGAATCATGTCGTGTCACCTTCAAACATCAACAGCTGCGGTAAACATGGGTGGACACCAGTAATGACAGCAGCTGTTGTTGGACTTGAAAGAGTGTTTGACCTCCTCGTATCAAAGCATGCTGACCTGACGTTGATGGACAGTTATGGTGACAGTTTACTTCACCTTGCCTGTCGTGGTGGTAACACAGCTGTAGTGCAACAAGTGTTGTCACCCTATAACATCAATAAGAGAGGGCTATTTGAATGGACACCGGTTATGGTAACCGCCTTCTATGGTCAGCCAAAGGTGTTTGACCTTCTAGTGTCCAAGAATGCGGATTTGACACTGGTGGATATGTTTGGGGACAGTGTACTACATGTTTCCTGTCGTGGTGGAAATGAAACTATTGTACAGCATCTTGTGTCACCTTCAAACATCCATAAACGAGGACAGTTTGCATGGACACCCGTAATGGCAGCTGCTTTCAATGGACATCAGGGCATTTTTTACCACCTTGTATCTAAGAATGCAGACTTGACACTAGTGGACAACTTTGGTGACAGTTTACTTCATCTTGCTTGTCGGGGTGGTAACCCTGCGATAGTGCAGCATCTTGTGTCACCTTCTAACATCAATGTTCAAGGTAGAAATGGATGGACACCAGTAATGGCAGCTGCTTCCAAAGGACATCAAAGTGTCTTTGACTTCCTTGTATCTAAGAATGCAGTCTTGACGCTAGTGGACAACAATGGTGACAGTTTACTTCATCTTGCTTGTCGTGGTGGTAACCCATCTGTTGTACAGTATCTTGTGTCACCTTCTTACATCAACAGAAAAGGACAGCAGGGTTGGACACCAGTAATGACAGCAGCTGTTGTTGGTCATCAAAATGTGTTTGAGCTCCTCGTTTCAGAGCATGCTGACCTTACACTGGTGGACAATAATGACAACAATATAATCCATCTTGCCTGTGAGGTTGGTAACACAGCTGTATTAGAGCATCTTGTGTCACCTTCGAACATCAACAGTCGAGGGCAATGTGGCCTGACACCTGTGATGAAGGCAGCAGTTGCAGGGCATGTAAATGCGTTTGACCTCCTGGTGTCAAAGAATGCAGACTTGTCATTGAAGGGGAACTTTGGGAATTCACTTATTCACCTTGCCTGTGAGGGTGGTGACAGAGATATATTACAACGTGTTGTGTCACCTGCGAACATCAACAATAGAGGGTTACATGGATGGACATCAATTATGAAAGCAGCTGCAACTGGTCATCAAGGTGTGTTTGACTTCCTTGTGTCGAACAATGCTGACTTGCTATTGGTCGATGACTATGGCGACAGTTTACTTCATCTTGCCTGTCGGGGTGGTAATACAGCAATAGTACAACAACTGATATCACCCTATAACATCAACAGTACAGGGTCGAAAGGATGGACTCCAGTTGTGACAGCTCTGTACTATGAACGTGAAAGTGTGTTTAACCTCCTTGTTTCACTGCATGCTGACCTCACACTGGTAAACAGCCTGCAAGCTTCAACATTGGAAGATTAACACTGTGCAGTTGTGAAAGCAGGCAGCCATTCAAGGATTCCTCTGTTGTACAACATCAGGGTTCACTCTAGGAATTTTCTGACATGGGCCCTTTATTTGAAAATTTCAAATATTCAAGAGGTACACCCACACTTGCCCATACAGCACAATGTTATAATGCCCCTTTGTATTTGAAAATGTGGCCCTTTTTTCATATTTAGGGCCAAAAAAACTCAAGGCCCCACCCCAGAATTATCCCTGCAACATTCTGTGTCACCTGAAACATTTGCTAGCCTGAATTTCTACTAGCCACCTTGAACATAGGACAATTTGATGCAGGCTAGTATCAAGTTGCATCCCTGAGGATATTAAATTTCAGGTCATATCTGCAGTCATTAAGGGTTGAGGTAATATTTACCAATTTTGTATGATGGCGTTTTTGTAGTTTATCAGCTGATCATCATACATATATTCCTAGTTACTGAACACCATAAACTATGTGCTTTCCTTGCTGTGTGGACTGTAATGTATTTTTGATTGTCATTTGGAATATGCACTTATGATACAGGTCATAGAGAATGGTGTTAGGGAATTGTTTTAGTGGACAACAAATGTATATGCAGTTTCAAAGGCTGTGGTGGGTCTTGTGATCAAATCATTTGCTCATTGTTCAAATTCAGATCTACACATGGGATCAATGGGTAAAGTCCAGGAATGTCATCATATATTGCAAAATCAATAAATTTGTAATATTGATTCTGTATCAATACAAATTTATGAATATTGGTACTGAATTAATAATTCACTGTCACTTAAATGTTTATATTTACGAAGATCACCATGACGAACATGGGAATAAAAAAGCAGGAAAAAAATAGATTTTAAACATTTAATGGATCAGCCTTGTTCATATTATCTTCAAATTTAATAATTGCAGGTCTATATACATTCAGATGTAGATGTCTTACCTATACACGTACCGAATATTTAATGTTGTTATTAATCAATATTATACAGCGGTTGAAACTAATAGTTTAAGTCCACTAGTCCTTATAATGATAGTATATAGCAAAACCTTTACAAATGTCAAAATTCTACTAGTCCTTAGGATACCTTTACTTTTGGGCAGTTTGGCAAGGACTATAGGACTAGTGCCAATTTCTAACCCTGGATATATCTTTTTGATATACGTTTGAGTCAATAAATTGGCAGTAAAATTTCCAATCAGTGACACCTGCAAGTGAAGCCCACTCATGGTATCCCAGCCATGACATGCATTTTGCAATGTATGCCTCCAAAAAAACCTGCCAATTTGCTCACTATCAGTGTGTACATGCGACCATATCATTGGAACCTAACACATACATACATGATGTAAGCTACATTGCAGACAGGCTCTTCACAGTTGGTGATATTGTTCTACTTCAAAGTAAATTACAGGTCAAATGTGTCGCATAGATAATGTGTATTGTTTTATGTTTAAATAAGATATCTGGTCATCCAAATGGTAAATGGGCAGCCCCATGTAAATTGAGACGATTTAAGGTTTTGTTAAATTTTGACTGCCACCTCTGTCATTTTGAATAAACACAATAATATACCACAGACACTGACTCGTCTATGAACGATATGACCGATAAACTACATATTACTTTAACTGCTTCAGATGCTTAGAACGCCAATGTTATGAAAAGAAATGTATTTTGATT
Source organism: Haliotis rufescens (assembly GCF_023055435.1). NCBI lineage: Eukaryota > Metazoa > Mollusca > Gastropoda > Lepetellida > Haliotidae > Haliotis > Haliotis rufescens. The sequence continues at coordinate 7,209,336 of NW_025963857.1, forward strand.
TGATTGTTCTAATAACATTTACTTGTGTGTCTATAATGGAAATATAAAATCTTGTAGTCTATATACCAGTGCTATTTTTAGAAGGCATGTTTTAGTCGTGAATCATGGGTCACTGAGTCCAGCGCTGATGTGGAAGATTTCACAGTGTGTTGTATGTATTTGTGATTCTCTCATGTTCTTTGGACTTGTTCATGGATTACCTAATCATAGAAAACATCCAAAACATAAGTATACATAATGGTTATTTGGATTTATATCAGCTTGATTGAAATGTTACCTACATTGTAAACATATTCTCCTCTAAACCAGGAAAATGTTATGTGCAAGCACGTGTACTATTGTATAGTGTACTATATAATTTGCCGTTGGGCTTAAAATAAGTTCAATAAAATTACGTAGAAGGTTCTACTAGAAGGTTTCTTTTATTCAAACCTTTATAATCCATGGAAAGGCACAGCCTTAAAGGGGAAGTGTACATGCAAAAATCACTTTCTTTCTTTTTCTAAACAAAACGCAATTTTAGAATTAATTAGTATCTGTGTTTGAAAATATACACTCATTTTTTCACAGTGAAAGTAGGAAGCTCACAATAGTGTGAAAATGATATGCCGTTATGAGGCCTTCGTTTTTCGAGCTAAACAGGCCAGAGTTATCCCCCTTAGATTATGACGTAATTGGTGCCAATTCAACTGGGTCCCTGTCTATTCTCAACGCAAAAGATATCAAGTACCAGTTTGCGGTAAAACAACATGGCCTACGACACACTCCGGCGCAGTGGTGACTCAGCATAACACTATGCTGGCTGGCATCTGAGACGCTAGAATCACACACCTGGACCTACACCACGTGAAGCGGCTCTAACAAAGCATAATGACGTCATAATGTTTATCAATTGCACCAATGACGTCATATTGCAAGGGGCATAAGCCATGGTGTTTTTGTTGTGGAAATAGAACACTTGGTAAATGTGAAAAATATAAATCGTTTTAATGGGAAAAATATGTTAATTAATTGTGATATTTTTATATTTTTGTCTATGACACTTCTAGGTTAACACTTTTAATGTGGAAAAAGTACAAGAAAAATAGGTTCATTTCCGTGTGAACTTGCCCTTTAAGATGTGTTAAAATGATTATGTATAAATTCACTTTTATACACCTTTCACGGGTAGCCTAGTGGTTAACCTTTAGCCTGCTGAATTGTTTTCACACTTCTTAGCCCTGCCTGCTGGATTAATTTTAGCATAAGGCGCTGTAAAGAGGGTGGGTGATTTCAAACAGTTGGTGCTTCATTATACAAGGGCCAATTGAAGAAATATTTTGCACATTTATTCCTGATAGAAAAATACACATTACTATGTAAAAAAATCCTGATGTTTTCAATCATACCAAGGTTAAGACCAAAACGAACACAAAATTTTATAATGTTCGTGATCTTGCCTGAATTACGTTATTGAAGGTGGTTTACGTTTCATGTTAGGAACCTTTTTAAATCGTTAAATTTGTGCAAATTGATTACAATAATCAGATCTCCGATATCTTAATTTTAACTGAGTATAAATTCGATGTTTTTCATTGGTAAATAACAGCGCGATGGTAAATTATGAACCATTTTTGTAAATTTATTATCAAAACGTTAAACAGAAAAAAAACTAAATTTTCGAGGTCACCATGTCAGTTGCAGAAATACGAACAATCGAGTTAGTCTAACGTGTCACGTTATCAAATTTGCAGGAAACAATAAATGACTCATAAATATTCACCAATCCTTATTTCAAGTGTTTTGGTTGAATATTTACGATATACGAAAATACAAGTACCGTGACATGATGCTAGCAGACGTTCGAACATCAAACATGGCGCGCTTCGCCCGACCTCGGCATAACTTATTGCTATTGTAATATCAACAAAGTTTACACTGTCTTCATGTATATGTCTTGGGGAAAGTTGACGATCTTCTCAATCGAAGATTATTTCATTTGTCATTTTCCGTTTAATATGACGAGAGAAAAACGAAAATAAAGATCCTAAATTCTGACAGCAATATTTCAGTTTGTGCAAAGGTCACCGGATGTGATGTCACAGACAGGGGTAGTCTGCTGATAATCTTTCGAAACAAAAGAGTAACAGTCAATTTTGAAATATTTCGCCTTTATAATACAGAATAAACACAAATCACTACATATTATCAGTAATCACCACTAACATGAAATTACAAAGTGATTTTCACGATATAATTGGCGTATTCTTTTAATCCGTTTGACCTTGCATGCTCCCGTGACCCGGAAACGGGAGACGATGAATCAACACACCACATGCAAGTTTCTCGGTATCTTTTATTTGAACTTTTTGTTGATATATATATGAGGATCACCATTCCATGTTAAGTTGAATATAAAGTGATATGATTCATGTATTTGCGATGTACATGCTGATGACTTTGTTTTCACTATAATAATTATGTGTGTGAAGCAATAAGTCCATAGAAATCGTCGATCGGCAACGATCACACTCCACAACAGGTGCGCGAAAATAGGCGTGACAAAACGTTTTTCAAAATAGCATTCATGCGATGCCGAATATGATAGGATATACGCAGGTGGGTGATGTATATATAAAAAAATACGATATACATATTTTCAGTGTTAGTTTCTAATTAAATGTGGGATATTTAAATAATTTTTCCTTTTATAATACATTTATCGATTCTAGCATGATTTTACAACAATTCACGGATCATCTTAAAATTTATTCCATCAATATATAGAGACCGCAATGATTGCGTATTGATGATACGTATTGTTAATGTTTAATTATTAACATCTGTTCACAGCTTCTAAAATATTAAGTTATATTTAGTATCTATTTTTTCCACAATGATTATGTGTATGGATACTAAATATTGGTCAACAGGTCAATGCATCAGCACAGTGTAATTGATCAGACTTTAATTATTATCTTTAGTTTAAACATATTTTATTCAACAATTGTTATCTTTCACCTGAACATAATTTATGTGAAAAAGTAACTATTTGATGTCATTATTTAAGTTTAGTATTTCATAAAAAAATATAGAAATAGATAAGATCCTTATATGAACCTATACAAACACAATACATATGGACATTAATCTTGTGTATGAAGTTGTTTGTTTCCAAAAAACTAATTCTTAAATAGAATTGTAATATGAATACGATACATTAATTTCTTGTAACAGAACATGATATTTTTATTTGTTTAATCACAAGAACCAGGGTGGCACTTAAGCTGGTGAGTTAGCCATATGTTAATAAGAGAATGTTATCTTTTGAAAAAGGAATAGGGCACATATACATACATTGACAATTCTTGCAGTTCTGTTCTGTTGGAGAAATGTACATGGAAATATCCTACCTTAAAATATGTATTTTTTCAGGGTTCTCACCAATGAAATAATGTGTAATTAGTGTGGCAGGACTTTCCAGGTTTGTTGCAGTATGCTCTTGTGTGCTTGACAGTGACACTCATGCATGTCCCCTGAAGGAACATGAACCATTGTGAAATGTGATCAACAGGTTTTCGTCTTCAGTCAATATAATGTACAAAAATTTTTTAAAAAAGCAGATCATCACCAGCTTTGGATCTGACATTCTTCATCATTTTGATGGGTTTCTGAATATAAAGTCAGTATAGGTCCTGATGTTCTTTGTGTCTCAGCCTTCTGGGTGGAATGAAAAGAAATTTCCCTGTATACATGATTACCTTTGTCAGATGTATTTTATCCTGTCAGCCACCTGACTTTATGTCACCTTATGTGGTTAATTTTCGCATACATGTACTGCTGCAAACCTGTTTTTCCCTCGTATATGCAATCACACTATCAAACTTCATCAGCTGGTGTGTCACAAGTTCCTCAGTTAGTGTGTATAAAAGTGCCCTTGCCATCATGAAACAAGAAATGCCAAAAACAAAAGCATTTGCAATAACAAAAAAACCACATTTGTCCTTCCTTGAATAAAATCTTAGGATCAGTGCTTGAAATTTTTAGTGTCATAAATTATTTTTTAAATTTCATAAGGATTTGTCTTTGATGGACCAACGTCAAACCATCTGACAAGTTAGATAGAATTATAACTTTAAAAGCCCTCATTTCTGAGGTGTCCATATTTTTTTTCTACTTTTAGGACAAAACATGAGCCGTCTACCTGAGCTTGGTTACGTAAACAAATACTTGTTTTAAATGTGAAATGGAATTCCACTGATTAGATATCGTTTTTTTTCCCATTGTTCTACGAAATCCATTTGAAATGTGCTTTTTTGTACGTAAAATGTCTTGAGAGTTTGTACCCAAACAGGTATGTGCTTTTGTGCCCAGAATATTTTTGTATTACAGTTTTGTAGTTTCAAACTTACACATTGCTTTTTGTATGAAAAAAGTTAATTTATTATCACTTTTCTGTCAAAACACTAGATCTACAATTACCTTACGGTTTACCAATTTACTGGCCTCTTCTCCAGTGACAAGAATTTATTACTTTCCTATCACAATCAGTCAATTTGAGTTGTGCCAATGTGGACTTGACTACACTCAAGGACCACGTACTTTTAGGTTAGTCATGTTATGAACTTGATGAAATGTTTTACCATAACGTTCAGCTCATTGTTTGCAATAAACATGAAAAAATAAATATGATCAAACAGATTTAGTTTAATTTATTTGGGTACAAAATCATCAAGTGCTTTGGGTACAATTTTGTTTTGGGTACAAAATCACATAAGCGAAACATTCATCCAGTCGACGTGTGTACCTACTTTCATCCGTTCTGAAGATTGGGGAGTCAAAAGTCAACAATCCTTAATATTCTAAATTGTCCTTCTTTCAATGACAGACAAATAACAATATTCTGTTGTTATTATTTTGGCATATTAATGTTATATCGCTCTCCGCTGCCGTCATTTTCAGAAAATAATTTTCAAATCATCGAGCGTGGAATCCTTTACGGTTTCGGTTTTAGACTTACATATTTGATGTTACGCACCGGCGGCAATCACGAATAAATATGAAACAAATAGGAGTGAAGACTGCTATCCAGATCAATAAATAGTAAACAGTTGTCGTAAAAAAGTAAACTATGTATTTTCTTTTGAATTTGAATCTATTTCGGAATTTGTTTTATGATCGCTTACCAACTTTTGCATATTTTGCTTCGATGTGTCATGCGGTACGGGGTGCAGGCTAAAACGGCACCTCAGCAAAACGTCACCGATTTCTCTGGCGAAAACGGCACCGCATTTGGCGGAAACGGCTACTATGTGACAGGCGAAAACGGCACCTCTATTTCTAATAATGATAAGAACGATTTATGTACAATGTAGTAGTATATCTGATTTATGTTATTTGTTACATATTATTTGATGTATTTACATGTTATTTCCAGTTGTTCACAGATAATTACATACATTCACATATATACAATATATATTTTATGGCCGCTGTCAATACACTGAGAGGAAAGGCCTTGCGAGCATGGTATAAGATCAAAAGTTCGCTGAAATCAACTTCTCATCTCCCAGCAGACATTCTCATTCGCTTGTATAATGTCTTAATTGTACCCATTGCATCATATGGAGCCGAGGTATGGGGCTGCAGTCTTCTAAGACCCCCGCATGAAATGTATCATAACTGGTCTAAACAACTATGTAATGAGACCACTATCAAAATAGCAAAGCAGATTCTAGGAGTTCTTTTTGTACTGTCCAAATTATCAGAATGAAAGACAGATACTTCTTAGAAGACTAGACTTACAAAACTGCTAAATTGATAATAAAATCTTAGCAAATATCCTGAACCCCTGTCCTGAAAGAGGAAAATATGTTTCACAAATTATCTCCGACATGTTTATTAAAAGAACCTCTCTTATAGACAACATCTAGATATGACCTTATTTTACTTCAAGGCATGTTATGTTTTCACAATAATTTGAGTTGCGTATAGGCTAAGTTGGAATATAGTTGGAGTAGAGGCTAAATTCTAATGTAAACTAGTTGTAACATTTCACAATTATTGGTGTTTGCAAGCGACCATGTTAGTTTAATATCATTTATTTGATCAAGGTTAAAAAAAAATAGGGTGCCGTTTTCGCCAGGCAATAGTAGCCGTTTTCGCCTGAGGCGAGGTGACGTTTTCGCCAATCGGTGCCGTTTTCGCCAGGTGACGTTTTGCTGAGGTGCCGTTTTAGCTATAACCCTGCGGTACGTGCTTCCGGTTTCAGAAATGATAGCTAAAATTGCAAGTATTTCGATTATTTTCCGTAAACAGCATTATATTGCTATTGAATGATTTACCTAGAATGTATATCAGTTCAGATTTTACGTATCATCCAATATTTGTCATTATTTGCAGTGTTAGTTGACTTTGTTCAACTAAACAAATCGCGAGTTAGGCCACGCCCAAACGTATCACCGCCGTTTGTCGGCTTGCCAATGTGTCCGAAAGTTTATCAAACGAAATCATTTGAAAACTCTATAAAAACGATATTTTTTTACACAGATTTAAACATGCGTGTCAATAATTCTAGAAAATTAAGTTAGATGTAACAAAATTATTGTAATAGTCTTACGGGATCATTATGCATGTGGAGTTGTTTGTTTACCGCCGTTGCCATGATCGTACAAGTTTCATCCAATCGATGATGTTACGATTCAGATTGTTTTTGTTTATAATTAATTACTCCGAAAATTGCTAATTTTTAGAATTTAAGGAACGTGAGTGTTTTCCCTTCGTCAGCAAAGAATAAATTATGATCGAATGTGAAAAATGATAACATTATAAAGAAAATATCGGACTGCATGCCGCTCAACGTGAAGTGCCAAAAGTCAACAATGGCCGTTTCTGGTAGTTGTGTGCCGCGAAGTTTGGCTGAAACTTTTTAAACTCGCGATATTTTCTTTTTTAGGTAAATACACTACTGAAAGTTTTGATACTGAGCAAGCTGAGCATTTATGCATGCCATACGTAATTTAAATGTAACGCAAAGCCTTCTTGGTAAATAGATATGGCGAGTTTTGTTTGTGGGTGTCCTTATGCTATTCGCCTGTCGAACTGGTTCGACAGTAGCAACATGGGTAGTGACAAACTCTGTCGAACTGGTTCGACAGTAGCATTGAGAGCTTTAAAGCATTCGCTCGTCACGCAGAAGACCCGGGTTCGGTTCCCGACATGGGTACAATGTGTGAAGCCCATTTCTGGTGTCTCACGCCGTGATATTGCTGGAATATTGCTAAAAGCGGCGTAAAACCATACTCACTCACTCACAAAAAGCAAGGAACAAAAGACTAGGGAAGAATGGGTCAATTATCCATGTTATTTCCGCTCTTACAAAAGCAATTCCAGAGGTGTAGCAATTTTAGGTGCAAGTATCTTTAACTTCAAATGTGAAGAAATACCATGTGATCAAAATGGTAATATGCTTGTTATGGAAATAGTGATTAATGACTATAAACTTGACATCATAACCTATTGAAATCTGAAGATTTAGTTTTAGTGATATTATAGCCAATATTGGGATTATGGCATTTATATTTATTACTTACTAAATGTCAGGTGACCTTGGCTATATAAGCCTTGGTCCAGAGAGATTGAGAGAGCAGAGAAGGGGTTTGACTCTCTTACCAAGCAGACCTCTCTCCCACAGCCCAGAGTGTGTACCAACTCTCTGTGGCACCCTCAGTTATTTTCTCAGTTAGTAATAACTATAAATGTAAACAGTAAATCATCAGTGACATACTTGCACATCCTGTTCAGGATGGCAGACGGTCGATGTACACAAAAATGGGGATTAACAAATAAGATTAGCATCTAATAAATAACAGCAATTAAATGTTTCAAGGCATATAGATGTCATGGCTCCAGGGTAATGAGCCTTTGCAATTAAATGTTCTTTAGACAATGGATAGTAAATCAGTCACCATGACAGATAACTGAGTATGCTTCATATGATGCAGGAAATTTGACTACTATTTTTGTTATTGGCACTGAAGCTAGTTTTAGATTAAGCAGCACATATCACTATATTTGATTTGTTTGTAATTGTATTGGACAACTAAGTTTAGAATCATGCCCAATAACTGTAGTGAAAGCAAAGTTGTTCTAGCAAATGGATCCTGGGTATTTATCATAACAGAATGGAGATACATGTATGATACACTGGATAGTCGAGGATGTGTCTTCTCTTGGGCATGTTGTGCTTGAATGTTTCACATGTATTGCTGGTTAGAAAAAAGCTGGGTACCAAAGCTGGAAATAAAATTTCTTGTCTTATAATTTGAAATTTTTTTTTAATTAAATTAGCCTTTGGCCAAACTTTAGATTTTTTAATGTTATTTTAGATTTACAGGTATGTTTCAAAACTTGTCTTTTGAGTATGAAATAATAAAAATGTTCTTTGGAATATGAAACAGTTTTCTGTCTTTTTTTTGTCTTTATACACTTAACAGTTGGTCGTTTAAAATAATATTTGTTGCTATTGCAATGTATTTGAAATTGCTTGACATTTCAAGTGAATGTTTGAGTTTGATTTCCTGCCATAATCTTTTTCAGTTTTGCTTAATGTTTGTTTTCTTTTTCTGTTGAGCATATTTTTTATAGACACAAGAATCTATCACACATACTCTGCAAAATAAGAAACGCAACAGTGATATTAGAGTGAGTGAGTATAGTTTTAAATATGGACTATTATTACCTGAGTTTACTAGACAAAAGAGAATTTAAATAGACTCTGGCATAGACAGCTGCAATATTTTAAGCTATGAATTATTGATATCACTAAATCGGATCGGTGACAAATATATTTCTGATACTATCTATTCACAAAATGGGGAGGCACAGAATGAATAATTGATATAACAAATTATATTGTTTAAGTAATATATTAAAAGACCTTTTTAGATATCATAAATTCATTTATTGATGTCTAAAAACTGATTTATGAAATCACTGTGTCACTTATGAGATGCATGGGCTTGCACACAAGACTGACATTTTTCATTACGGTAGTTCACACCAGTTACAAGACTTATTTTCGTTGAAATATCTGTGTGTGACAAAATAGCATTATGACTGCCATTAGACAATACGTATAGCCTTTAAGGTCTAGTATGTGTGGCCGCCATGAGACTTTTAGCATGGCAACAGTGATGCCAAGCATTTAGTAAGATCGAATCAAACAGTATGTACCGTAAATCCTTGAATAGACTGACTCTGCGAAATGAATCATAAATGCATGCCTTCTAGGTCAAAATCAGTTAACATTTATTCCTAGACATAGACATTCCTTTTGGTACTCAATAAAGTGATGTCGAAAGGAAAGCCATTATTATACAAATTTTAAGTGTGCACTATTTCTAATTACACGTCCCATCTTCATGGAAGTTCTGCGACCTTAAAGCACTAGTCCCGGGCCAGAGTCCAGTGAAAGTCGGAATTTGATCTATAGTAAGCTCAGCAAATAATAGTCCACACACACACACACACACACACACACACACACACACACACACACACACACAGAGAGAGAGAGAGAGAGACGCTATCTAGAGTCTAGTAGATCTAGCCTCAAAAGGTTTTGCGCAGACTGTCATTGATTGGTTAGTTGGTTTGTTGTTTTACACCGCATTCAGCAATAGTCCAGCTATATGACAGCGGTCTGTAAATAATCGAGTCTGGACCAGACAATCCAGTGATTGATATCATGAGCATTGATCCACGCAATTGGGATCGATGACATGCATCAACCAGTAAGCGAGCCTGACCACCCAGTCCCCTTAGTCGCCTCTTACGACAAGCATGGGTTGCTGAAGACCTATTCTACCCCGGATCTCCACGGGTCGACTGTCATTGAAAAGACGGGGGGTGTAAGACTTCTCTGAAATAAATAGACGCACTAGGTCTAGCGTCTATTCAAGGATTTACGGCATTTGCAAGACAGTGACTGGCCAACATACATGTGAGGTGAGGTGAGGTGAAATGGGGTTTAACGTCGCGTCCAAGATTATTGCACTTATATAGCGACGTGCATGTACATGTGTGTGTTTGTGTGACTGCTTGTACTAGTCCGGACTGATGCCGATTTATAGTGCTAGCTCACTGAGATACCATGCCGCAGTTTAACGTGAATACCCCACTCAGACACAGTATACTGACTCCGAGCCGACCAGTCCTTGTTTTAACCCCTTTATGCCGAGCGCCAGACAGGGTAACAACAAGTACCATCTTTTAACGTCTTTGGTATGACGCGGCCGGGGATAGAACCCCGGTCCTTCCGCTCTGCGGGCGGACGCTCTACCATTAGACCACGGAGGCGGTCTCCAACATACATGTACGATGAACACATATTGAAATTCCTCATCGAAAACGTGTGTGGACTCTCGCTGTTCGTATACCACAGGCACAGGCCCCTAAACCATCACATAGAGTCCTTTACAGTACCACATATGCAACGTGATATTTGACGGTTATAATTTGTCATTTTTAAAATCTGACAAATATATCTATCTTTATTTATCATTCAAACCCTGTGATTTTGTATAATTACATACTCCCGAGTGGGGTGGGGTGGGTGTTGAAAATCATAAACAGGGTCCCGTTCCACAAAGAGATCTTTAATAGCGCCATGGTGATCGTAACTCCCATATTTTAACATCGGCTTACGGCAGTCGTAGCGCTAAGATTTCTTTGTGGATCCAGGCCCTGCACTTGTACCGAATTTTCTAAGAGCTCATGTTCGATCAAGCTCTGCTTGTCGTAAGGGGCGACTAATATGTTTGTTTGTTTGTTGTTTAACGCCGCACTGAGAAGTATTCCAGTTATTTGACGGCAGTCTGTAAAATAATCGAGTGTGGACCAGACAATCCAGTGATTGACATCATGAGCGTCGATCTACGAAATTGGGATACGATAACATGCAAGTCAACCAAGTCAGCGAGCCTGACCACCCGATCCCGTTAGTGGCCTCTTACGACAAGCATAGTCGACTCTTTAAGCTGGGTTAACCTGGGTCGCTGAAGATCGACCTAGTCTCTACCCGGATCTTCACGGCTAATATGGAGTTAGTGGTCCGGCGAAGGAGGTCGTTCATAATATCAACCACTAGTTAGTATGGCCCACATTTGATTATTTACAGACCGCGGTGAAACATCTTTAATTTTGCTGACAGTGGCGCAAAACAATACACAGGCTAAATGTAAAGTCTTGTTAGAACTGCTAACTCATGTCATGGTAATCAGACTTGGGTTTACTCATTTTGAAAGTCATTGTATCATTTAGTACAATCTACGTGCCTGCTGCATGCTATCAACGATTGGTTATGTATTGGTGTAGTGTGGCGTTTGTTGAAACAAAACGAGACGCTGGCTTACCTTTTTCACTACGGTGACTTCGGCTGTTCTTATTGTTGTTACGTCACAGACCTATGACGTCACCAGTAACTTTCTACCTTGACGTAGTTGCGGGATGTAATTCCACTTTTGTAAACTTAATTTTTTCACATTTAGAAACCGACAACACTAGTTTGTGAGATATAGTTATGGCTATTATATCTGTGGCTTATGACGATCTCGTGCGATCGTATCAATATTGTGACGTCAGAAGAATATTCGTCATGAAATACTGCTTGCGTTCAACTACTTTTAAGTGTCAGATGACAAAAAGGACCGCTAAGTCGTGGCGAGGCTCAATCTTTATTCGCCACAGCATTAAATCTCACTCTTTAACACTCCCCCGCACTGCAAGATAAATATAAAATAATGTGTGATGGTATGAAGATGGGTGCAGTTCTATGCATATACCCAAACATTTTTTCTTGTATGTCACACTTAACTCCCTTTATTTAACACCCAAAGGTAACATTTGTGTTTTCTCACTAAAGATATTACGGTTCAAAATGACGGTAATGCCACAATGATGAAAGTATGCGCATTTCCGAATTAGTCGATCGTTGTTGGGTTAATCAATTAAAATCACCATATATTAAGACGCAGCTGGGTTTTTTTCTCATCGAAGTCAAAAGAAATGTGTTTTTATTTTTCAATACCGTAAGATAATCAAAGCGCAGCATTTTCGAAAGAGGTTTTAAGGGCCCGAGAACTTAAGTATCAGCGGGGTGGCGGTTTAGGGGAACTGGGAAGTTTGTATGGGACAGATAGAACTTCAAAACATACAATTTATTTTTCATAGAAATGAAGTCCATTTTTAGGGACACGCAACACATGAGTTTTTTAAAAAATTTCCAACATTTTCGGGAACAGATTATCAAATGGTATCATATAATTTCATTCGTAAATTCTGTGCTCGAAAAATCTCTTACCATCTCTCATAAACATTTAATTTATCAAAACATTGCAAGTTTCCTGGAATGTGCGCATTAATTTATATTACGTCAGAAGGAAAGTGGTGCGTCAGTCGGACAAAGACAACTGTGAATATAGTTCCAACTGAAACCTGTTTCTTATACGGTGGCGTAACTACATGTAGGCAAAACAACAACCCAGAACTGCAAATTGTTTCTGCTTGCCTTTCGCGGCAATCCAGCGGTCTGTCCGCTAGAGTAACTGCCCTTTGTCAAAGGGAAGCTACTCGTTCTAACCCTAGTCTATGCGACCTCACGTTTGTATATAGAGTCAGCCTGTCCCGTTATAGCGTTACGGAGAGCAGTCAGATGTACAAACAGCGACAAAACGAAATTAGGTAACAATTCGGACATATTTCAGCCAAATGTAACTCTTTTATTCGGGAAAAGGTGCCAAGCACAGATCTCCAAAGTTGCCCAAACTTGTAAAATGTATCGGGCTACATCACAGTTAGACACTGATTTTCAGTATATTATACTTTTCTTTAAATAATGATAGCAATTATCCCAGTAGTTTTTCCCGATTCCTGATGGTTAATTATGTTGTGTTATGCTAAGTCACCACTGCGCCGGAGTGTGATGTCAGGGAGACGCAATGAAAGTAGTCCCTACTTGACCTTTGATATTTGCATCTGTATCCGTATATGACCCCAACGGATATCGTTTGTATCCGTTGGCTTTATCCACACTCCGTCGCAGTATCGACTCAGCATAACACCACTGCCACAGACTAATTTGCATATCACGTGACCGGACTTTTCTCTTGTTTGTAAACAAACGCGCTTTTTCAGAAATCAGTATAGAACAGACTAATGCAAGTATTTTGGGGCGCTTCACATATTGTTTTGCATAACTATATAGATATGCTACTACAACTTCGACAGTGAGTTGCATGACAATATATATTTATGCATCAAAGTGACCGTGTCGCTAGCTCTCTGTTGGGCTTCGATGACAGCACGTGGAGCCGTACAACCAATGTAAACATAGGATAACTACGCAAAAACAAGTAGATTTTTACGTATTTGCATACTTTCTCAATGAAAGTTAACCATTCTTTGACATTTGTTTATGAAAATGTGTAGACTTGTCAAACATGAAACGGATGAAAAGCATATGCAATATCTTGAATGGACTGTGAAAGATGTGACGAATCGTCACATGGCGCTGGCCTGTGGCAGAGGTACTATGCTGGCTGGCTGCCGGCCGCATGGGACTCTGGGTAGGAGAGTGGGCTTTATCCTGCCGAGAAACCTACCCATTATATGATAAAGTAATTTATTTTATGACATATTCCATCATATTAATACAGGGTACATCGTCATGTTAACCCTCTTAGTGCCGCGGCTCCATATATGGTCCTGTGAAATGTCCCTTTTCAACTGTAAATTAAGACGTCAAACACCGAGTGCGCACAATCAAAATTATAACCATCATCATCCTATATCATCTCAGCTATAGCATCGTGTAACTAATATTTTATACAGGGCTACGGATTGCGAAATATGGCGAGATTCTCGAGCTTTTTCTGCCATGTTGAACTTCATGCGAATGACGGCGATTTTTATATTATGCACCCATGTCACGTAGACGTAACTTTTATAATATCAGACAGCCAATTGGAAAAAGAAATCCAACAGACTGGCCAGAAAGATTTACTTTTCCCAACTGTACTGTTAAGGGCGTGAGACTACCGGGCAACGTTTAGTCGGCAACGAAAGTTTTTGTTCAAGTATCGCATTATATTATAGACAGTGTGATTTAGCACGGCGCAAGAGACGAAACGACAGTAGAGATTGTCTTTCTGTTTATGATGCTTATTTACAGAAAATATTCAAATCTAAGATATGGAAAGATAGCTATGATCGTTATTTAGCCATGATATAACTAAAATACTGTTAAAAGCGGCTCACTCACTCACTCACTCACTCACTGTAATACATAAGGTAAAAGCCTAACATTGTTTTCTTCTTAACATATATATTTTAACAGACTCACTCACTCACTCACTGTAATACATAACTTAATATAAAAACCTAACATGGTTTTTTTTTTAACATACATATTTTAACAGCCTCACTCACTCACTCACTGTAATACATAAGGTAAAAGTGTATATTTATGGGCAGGAACTTCATGATCAAAACGTAAACATTGAATGGACAAGCCCGAAGTGATCGACAGGGCACGTTCAAATCATCGCTGTGCCGCAATTTTTTGTTAACCAGTTGACCTACATGCTATCCCCTTTCGACAAATAACTGCTGCCTTTTTTCATATGAAATGACTAAGAGTCATGTGTTATTGCTCGAACTACCCGACCGTGTGAATGAATTGCCCTAACCGTTTCACATTTTGTCGCAAAAGCAAAGTATAATGGGTCTTGCGTCACCTGTTTCAACTTTGTGATGATGTAAGTGTGTATGTCCTAATCCTGACCAATCTGAGACAACAACTGATCTTTGTGATTGGAGCAATGCATTTTACTGTATACTTGTACTTTCAATATTGTCACTGTTTCTAAAACGCTTTTGAGGACAAAATCATTCATGGTTATTGTTATAGTGCAACAGGTTTCTTTAAAACTTCATTTATCCAAATACGTATTTGTTTCAATATGTTTCCAAAGTGCACAGAAATTCTGTCTCCTTTTTTTCTGTTTAATGTATACAGCAATCATTCAGCGTATGCCCTCTAATCATAAGCCCCCTCCGGGCAGGACCATTAATCCCCAGCGCTATCTATTAATGTCAATTAGCACCCCCTTACGTCGCCCTATCTTACATATGGTCTTTTATTATATTATCTATAAGCTAAATATCATCATGAGCATCGATCCACGCAATTGGGAAACGATGACATTCGTCAACCAAGATCCTAACCACCCGATCCTTTTATTCGCCTTTTATTGGTAAGCATGGGTTGCTGAAGACCTGCATGTATTCTACTCTGGATCTTCCCGAAAAACCAAATGGTCTGCCACTAAATGTGACATTAGATATATTTTTAATGAGGCCATGGTTGGTTTATTATGTTATGTTAGTCTTGTCCAGTCTAGTGTTCCAGTTTCTAGTGTTTGAGGGAGAACCAGTTATTTTTACGAAAGTTACTTGTCCCGATGAAACCTCAACTATCTGGTCATTTTATTAACTAAGTAGGTCACTGTTAAACAAACTCAACTAAAATGGCTTTTTACCGATATAAAACATAAGTCCCCTCCCCTCCTTTTGTTTCGCTACACCAGTTAAAGTCGTAACTATAAATGTTTTTGCAAGTCAAGTCTGAAAAACAATAGTAGCAAACTATTTGGTAGTTTTATTAACTAAGTAGGTCACTGTTAAACAAACTGAACTAAAATGAGTGTTTACTCATAACACAAACTTAACTAAAATATGCTTTTTCTCATAAAAAAAACATATGTCTCTCCCCTCCTTTTGTTTCATTCCATTAGTTCAAGTGGTTACTAAACACGTCTTTGCAAGTCTGAAAAACAATAATAGCACATTTATGTCTGGAAAAATAATAGTTTTCTCCAGAAATATTCATCAGCTGTAGGGGCCACGGGTGGCTCAGTCGTCTAAGGCGCCGCGATTCGCTGTGCACAGTTGCGTCCCTTGGGCACGCCAGAAACCTAGGATTGTGTGTTCGAATCCCGGTTCGCCCCGATTATGTTTCTAGGTTTGTCAGCACCATATCCGTTCTCGTGGGTTTCACCGAAGTGGTAAACGTCAGAGACCTGCATCACTTTGGGCTTCATCCAACATTAAGCTGACACGCCGTGATATAACTGGAATACTGTTAAAAGCAGCGTTAAACCCAATCAATAGAAACTAACATTTTTAGTCCACTAGTCCTTATAATGATAACATGTAGCCAAACCCTTACAAATGGCAAATTTCTACTTTTCCTTTTGATAACTTGGCAAGGACTATTGGACTAGTGCCAATTTCTAACGCTGCCAACTCACTCACTCACTCATCAGCTGTACAGTTTTGGCGGGAAACAAAAGCTACTTATTTGAGACTTATTAATTATTTCCATGAAAAAAAGAAAGTAAAATTGGTTTGATAGTTATTGCTCGAAAACAAAGCCTGGAGTCCAAATGTTTCCGTGGAAACATAAAAAATAGAATTTAGAAAAAAATGAAACAAGAAAGAAAAACAATTTTCTTTGAAAAATGTTGAAAGGTTTGGGACTAAGTAAAAATTGATTTAATAGGGTTGCAACGCCGACGCCGATGGGAACTGGCCGAGCAAAAAACAATATGTCTCCCCTCCCTTTCGAGGTGTGTGTGCGTGCGTGCGAGTGGATATAATCAGTAAATAAGCAATCAAAGGTTTCATTTGTTTTATTGAAGCACAGTCGTTTCAGTTATTGACGGCAATGCACTGCACTATACAGTTAGGCTTGACTTGTATAAGGCATGCAGATTAACAATTGAAGGTTCATAATGTTGAGCATAAAACAAAGCTCTGTTATAATATAACTGATACATGTGGGTATATATATGGAGCTGCGCGACAAAGAGGTGACGTCATTGTTCAGTGACCGTAATGTGTTGAACTTGAATGAAGCATGCAGTTGGTCAAATCGTAAATTTATGGGCGTGCAGAGGAAATGTCTATTTCAAATACTAGTATTGCCATAGAACAGACAAAACATGAATGCAGATCAATGCAGCCGAAAAACTAGCAGATCTCGTGGACTGAAATACCACCGTCACTTCCTCGGAAAAAATTGAGGAACTTACGAATCGAAGTTCCACTCGTTTCCATTTTCCCTTTGCTTCCAAACTCGTGACGTGTCGTATCATGTCTTCCCGTTCGGGGTCGGCATCAGTAAACACGCGGTAGTGACTGACCCAAATAATATATCCTCCTGTAAGAAAAACAACAAATAGCGCCAATTGAGTATCTGATTCCGAGTTAGTTTTAAATATTGTTACTATATGTAGAGAAATTAAAAAATATGATTGCTGTCGTTCTGAGAGTTTTGTTCCACACACAAACAATACTATTCGAGATATACAGTTATTTTCAGAAGATGTAAAACGGACAATTTAAGTTTAACGCATTTCATTTAGAACATCCTTTCACTTTTTGTCCAGCGAATTTTTTTTTCAAGTTAAGAAAATAAAAAGTTAAAAATATTCCAATATTATATTACTTTCAAAAATATTGAGGTACAGAAAGTTTAATAGTCGGCGTTAAACAACAAACCAACAATAACATAAAAACGTCAACGACAGTAAACAATTGGTCTCAATTATGCGTCGAAATTTCATTGGACGGGAAAGGCAAAAATAGTGGGTCGCGAACGCGAACATAACACATTTTCATGGTATGTGCAAGCACCCACCTTTTTTGACAACCCTGATAATTTCTTCGTATGCCTTGATGGGCAGTCTCTTCATAACCGATTCGTTCAATGCGCAAATCGTAATCGCGTCGTACGTGTCTGAAACAGAATAAACCAAAAAGAATTGATACCTTATCTACCCATATCTGACGCTACATCAGAATCACTAAACCGGACTTGTGTGGGGCTGAAAAAAAGAAAGAAGCCAGTCCGGTTTAGACAGGGGTTCGGATTAGTGAGATTATAGCTGGAAATAAAGAAATAGGACATAAAGGTAAAGATGGAAGAAAAAGTATTTATGGAAGTAGTGGTCTTGTATTGATAGAAATCCGGATTCCACTGTACATGTGACACTGGTGCGGGAGGACGGCGTCGTAATTTAGGGTGCCGAAATTCACTTTGCAGAGTTGCGTCCCTTAGTTGTACCATGATCTGCTCAGTATGTGTCCGAAGCCTTGATCGTGAACCGTGGTTTGTCGGTACTTTACCCTTCACGTTGGTTTCACCACGTAGTAAATGTCCAAGATCTGCGTTCATGTGCTAGATAAGTGATGTCCGTAGGATACGGAAGTTGCACTCATATGGTTTAAAGAAAACGTGGTTCAATATATACATGTAGGTTCAACCCATGTATTAAATCATGTGAATTATCTTAAAGTGCATACTCATTATGAATCGAACCATTTTCATTGTTACATCAACCTGAGATAGCACACTGTTACGAGAGATCCTCCAGATGAAGAAATTTAAAAGTATACCAAAGTTAAGATGAACAATTAGTGCCACGACACCGCAGACACTTACACTTGTTGCACTTGTTCATTAAAGTTGCTGGCTAGACATACTGAGTGCTTGAGTGTTGTGTTGGATTTCAGAGGGGAAAATGTCCAACGGATAAGAAATTTACTTTGCAATGTCGGTGACTTGGCCTGTTCCACACAAATATGTTTAGGTTGTGAAATGTGTGGAGTATTTCTCATTGCGTCGTTAAACAGCATTCTACCATTAATTTGGAATTTACTCGATTCTGATTGGTCAATCAGAGGCTATCAAATCACAATAAACCCCCTCTGATTGAAACAGCTGGTTTGAAGGCCGCATCACCGCGGAAGCTAATATTCATAGAATAGTACTATTTTCAGTCATTGTCGGTAGGCATATTAAAAAAATTATATCTACAATTACAGGTTACAAAATGCACAGAAGCGGTTACTACAATATTCAAAGGATGTGTGGCAATTCATTTCGTGCAGAAAAACACGACAGAAATCAACAAAGGGAATGTATTTACGTTTTGGAGACAACAGAGAGCTTGGAATTTTGGCGCTTTTCTATATACGACGTCATATTTTTTGCGTCACAATGAGCGATATGACGTCATAATGGTGACGCACGATGTAGAGCGAAAGCCTTGCAAAGCTTGCTTTGTTTTCTTTAGGGATGCCCACCTCATGTTATCTTACCAAGTTGCCGTGCCTGCATGCCTTCAATGCCTGTCATGTTCGAGTGAAGTATAACGGTGTAAACAAACTGCTTGAGTATATACAGCACCATATTTTGTTCGGTGATTCCCTAATTCAGATCGATAACCCACTCAAAACACTGAACTCAACCCATGCCGCTTCACTCAGTATGTTTGCTAACACCAAAGAGTTTGCGTTATATTTAGTAATGGTAGAATGGAGATAAACATACTGTGTTTTCAATGTAGAGCTAGGTTACCTGTAGATATAACCGCGCTAAATTTAACATTTGAAACCTCACGTTGCGCGTTCGGTTCCAAATTCAATTTAGCGGGGTTAAATCTACAGGTAACTTAGCTCTACATTGAAAACACAGTATGTTTATCTCCTAATTCACTTATTCACCTGTGGCTGCATCCAAAGTGTTGTCGCCTAATTCTCCAAGTGTGTAACGGTCGTATAGCCCTTTCTCTCTGGCTATTTCCAACATCCCCTCGCTTCCATCCAAAGCGTCTATTTTCTTGAATCCTTGTTTTCGAAGCTAATAAAAACATAATAAATATCCACTTATTCAAAATGGACAATTCTTCAAAATCTTGAGAATAATGATGCGATAATGATTCATAAATACATGCTTCTAGTCGGAGTCGTACAATGGACTCTGCTTATAGTCGGAATCCAACAATGGACTCTGCTTACAGTCGGAGTCGTACAATGGACTCTAGTTATAGTAGGAATCGTAAAGTGGACTCTGCTCTTAGATTTATTATTATTAAGGAAATGACTTGCATCGCATTTATTTGCCACTTTGGTGAAACCTACAAGCATGGATATGGTGCTGATAAACCTAGGAATATAATCAGGGCGAATCTGGGATTCTTACCCACGGTCGTAGGTCTCTGCTGCACCCAAGAGACGCAAGACGCCTCAGGCGGCTGTGTCATCCGTGCACCAAATGTTTGACCATGATGGTTGAAAAGTTAGTGAACTGAACCCTTGTATACGTGTGAACAAGTGACCGAAACTGGATTTTCCGCGCCATTCGGCTTAAAGTCGGCATCGTACAATGGACTCTGCTTATAGTCGGAGTCGGACAATGGACTCTGCTGATAGTCGGAGTCGTACAATGGACTCTGCTCATAGTCGGAGTCGAAGAATGGACTCTGCTTATAGTCGGAGTCGTACAATGGACTCTGCTTATAGTCGGAGTCGTACAATGGACTGACGCTGGCTACTGACCGAGAAGGGAAATCAAACTGTCTGTTGCAAAATGGAGGCAAATTTGTCATGACGTCATGTCACGTGTCACATGACCAGCAAGAGTTAGAATCGAGGGAGATTTCGCGGACCAGACTCAACCGCAAACTTTTTTAAGAGTGAGTGAGTGAGTATGGTTTTACGCCGCTTTTAGCAATATTCCAGCAATATCACGACGGGGGACACCGGAAATGGGCTTCACACATTGTATTGTACCCATGTCGGGAATCCAACTCGGGTCTTGGGCGTGACGAGCGAACGCTTTAACCACTAGGCTACCCGACCGCCCCTTACTTTTGTAAGAGACTTCACATCTCCAATATAACCCTTGAATTCGTTCTGGCACAGGATGAGTTGGTATTAAAAGTGAAGGTCAATCATTCTGAACCAAGCCTCTTAAAAGCTTGCACACACATTAACTTGAGTATTTATGGAATTTGTAAAATAAACTATAATTATAATTAAATCAACACAATGTTAAGACAATGTCAAAGTCATTTACTTATGAAGTATTGGCATTATGATATGGAGACTTTATAGTTATGACACGGTCCAAGTTTAAAACATGAAATGTTCTTGATTGTCACTGGTAGAAAATTGGTAAATTTAAAATTCGTATCTGCGTGTAAATTAACTGCATTAGTTTGTCTTTTCTTCCAACCTGTTCTGCACACATCCCAGTGCCAGCCGCTATATCGAGAATTCTGACATTTTCTCTGTTGCTAGGAAACCGTTCGACAGTCGTGATCGCCAGTTCCTTTGGACCCTGGGCGTTTAAGATTCTCGTTGCCTGTATAACACGAAATAAACCAATATGTGACAATGGGAAAGTTTGTTTGAATATTTTTTGTTTTAACGCAGCACTCAGCAAAATTCCAGCTATATGACGGCGGTCGGTAAATAATCGAGGCTGGACCAGACAATGCAGTGATTGACAACATGAGCATCAATCTACACAATTGGGATCGATGACATGCATCAACCAAGTCAGCGAGCCTGACCACGCGATCCCGTTTGTCGCCTCTTACGACAAGCATAGTCGCCATTTACGGCAAGCATGGGTTGCTGAAGGCCTATTCTAACCCGGATCTTCACGGGTCGACAGTGGGAAAGAGTTGATTACAGGTGCACAGTATACCTGTATACCCAGTATGTCGTTCTGTTTTCTTTCATTATGGATATGTTATAACAAAAAAAGTAACGTGTCATGAATTTGGGGGGATGTTTTTGTGAAATTGAGCAAAAATATTCCCAAATTATAATATACTCTTAAAAAAAGAAACTTGACTTTCAAAATGTAATATAATGCGATTGTTTCAAAATAGGACACAGAAACCATAATTGAAACACTGTTTGAAGATCAATGTACACAATGTTCAAAACATTAATCGTGTCACCTAAACAGACACACGAACACGATACAGGTAATGTCATAGGGGTACAGAAAATGTCAGTATCGGTTGTGCCCACCACGTGCATCAATCACCGCTTGACACCGACGACCCATAGATGCAATAAAGTTGTCAATAACACGCTGTTGGATGTGCTGCCATTCATGCTGAAGTGCATCAAGAAGCGCCGGAAGTGTTTGGGGCGGTGGATTCCTTCTGCGAACCCGTCGATCCAACTCGTCCCGCAGATGCTCAATCGGGGACAAATCTGGTGACCGGGCTGGCCAAGGTAATGTCTGGATGTTGTTGTGCTGTAAGAAGTCCTGACAAACACGTGCAATATGCGGTCAAGCGTTGTCCTGCTGGAACTGTCCGCCATGAACGTTGACGTGAGGAAGAACGTAAGGCTGTAGGATCAAGTCTCTGTAACGCACACCTGTCAATGCACCTGCCACATGCACGAGAGGCGTCCTACCACCGTGATGAATTCCGGCCCATACTATGACACTCCCGCCGCCAAATGGGACAACCTGCTGCACACAGTTGGGGGCGTAACGTTCACCCCGACGTCTGTAGACACGTGCGCGCCCATCAACACGTGTGAGTAGGAAACGGGACTCGTCAGTAAACAGTACATTTCTCCACCTTGCACGTGCCCATCTAACCCTCTGTTGGCACCAAAGCAGACGGTCCGCCAGATGACGTGGGGTCAATACATGACGTCGAACAGGTCTTCGTGCAAAAAGTCCAGCCTCCCCCAGTCTGTTGCGTACCGTTTGATCTGATATTCTGCGTACCCCAGGCATCTGTGTGGTTGCAGACTTGGCTGTGGTAGTGCGGTCCCGGAGGTGTCGCAGCCGGATGTATCGATCTTGTGCTTGGGTTGTCACCCTTGGTCTTCCTGACCTTGGTCTGTCGTCAACTCTGTTGGTGTTGTTGTATCGGGTCCACAGTGCGGAGATTGTCTGTCTGGATGCGCCAAAGTGCCTGGCCACTTCTTGCTGAGTTGCTCCAGCTTGTAATCTCCCAATGGCGTTGTTCCGTTGAGCTGCATTCAGTCTTGGCATTCTGTCACCGCCTCTACTGCCGTTATAAGGACTTTATGAACGGCCGTTGATGTGGATTTTTATACCCATTCAGAAGGGGGGCCTGCATGCCTAAATGCAGGATCCTGTGCTGCACGTTTTTTACAGGCGGTTGCGTTTGGATGAAGCTGTAAAATTGATTCCCAAACGCTACGTTTATGTGCTTTGCATGTGTTTTCGCGAATTATAGACACATCATCTTTCTGTTTGACTTATTTGGTTCTCATTTAATGTAATTATTTTAGATATTTGGCAAAAAGTGGTTTTACATCTATGTCAAGTTTCTTTTTTTGTAGAGTATAATAATGCTTAGGTTTGTCAGGATACAGCCAACGAATATGAGCGGTATCCTAAAGGTCAAAGTTGAAAGTCAGGAAAGTACTACTTACAGTAGTTTATTCCAAAGGCAGGATATCTATCACCCCAAAACACACATACGTGTGTGTATATGTATGTGTCTACGTCTGTGTGTGGTGAACGTCTAAGACCTGCATCACTTCAGGCTCCCCAAAAAGTGGTTTTACATCTATGTCAAGTTTCTTTTATTGAAGAGTATAATAATGCTTAGGTTTGTCAGGATACAGCCAACGAATGTTAGCGGTATCCTAAAGGTCAAAGTTGAAAGTCAGGAAAGTACTTCTTACAGTAGTATATTCCAAAGGCAGGATATCTATCACCCCAAAAACACACATACGTGTGTGTATATGTATGTGTCTACGTCTGTGTGTGGTGAACGTCATCACTGCATCACTTCAGGCTCCCTCCCCCCACTCTCTCTCCCCCCCCCCCCCGTCTCGCTTTATACATTATTCAAGTCATTGCAGTTGTAATGGCGACGCCTGCATTCAGTCAGCACATAATGATCAAGCTGAGTTATGTGATGACACGCCGGTACAAAGAAGGATGTCATTGTGCACACGTCTACAGGGACTACAGTGTAACCTTCATATTGCTCGTCAGACAGAAGACCCACATGTAGTTCTATACAATGGCGGATAAGAAAATACAGGTTGAGCCAATTCATGCGTGGTGTACCCATTGTTCTCACGCCGATGGTATAATGTTTACGCGACGTAAATACCAAACTCTAAAGTCAGTATTTCACAGAAGTCTATGTCAATTCCGTAATGAATCTGTTGGATTTATTTACATATTGATATGGTCAGTGATATATTTCGTGGATCGATGCTCATGATATCAACCACTGGGTTGTCTGGTCCAGACCCGATTAATTACAGACCGCCGTCAAATAGCTGTTAAACAACAAACAAACATATTTCGCCCTTTATTCATCTCAGCAGGTACAGCATCTATATACATGTCATGTCGACCCGTGAAGATTCCGGGATAGAATAGGTCTTCAGCAACCCACGCTTGCCGTAAAAGGTGACTATGCTTGTCGTAAAAGGCGACTTACGGGATCGGGTGGTCAGGCTCGCTGACTTGGTTGATACATGTCATCGATCCCAATTGCGTGGATCGATGCTCATGATGTCAATCACTGGATTGTCTGGTCCAGACTCGATCATTTTACAGACCGCCGTCATATAGCTGGAATATTGCTGAGTGCTGCGTTAAACAACAAACAAACAAACAAAGAAACAACATGTCATGTCAACAAATTGTGGAACATCGCATTTAAGAAGTGTACAGCTATTCATACATATACATTCTTGCCTATCAAAGTCAAAGTGCGTGTATCATTATGTATTGCAGATTGGTTTTTAAATAAAGTGTGGAAGGAAGACCAGAAACTAAAAAAGTTTGTATAAAATTTGTAAAAGACATTACCTTTGTAGCAGTTTTAAAACTAATTATCTCATGCTGCCTTTGTTCAAAATGTGACATTATTTTTTTCCTACATTGTCTGTATATTACTTGTTTTGTTATTAAAAGTACACTATTCAATGGGTTTGCTTTAAAATCCAAATAAAACATTAATTCTGTTCAAATCAATGGTTCCATCAACAACGGTTTTTATCCAAATGTACAGTTTCTCCCAAATTGTTCTTACATGTTCACAATCATACAACATATGGTTTATAGGTTCAGGTTGACTTGTACAGAAAGTACACAAAGGAGAATCAACACATCCAATTTTATATAAATATTTGTTAGTTGTAAGAATGTAATGAATAATCTTAAACTGAAACCATCTGATATCTTCACTTTGAGTACATCTTTTTGCCATCAATATATGTTCTTGCCAATCCGTTTCACTCAATGTCTTATTCAGTAAACGTTCCCATTATTCAATGCCATGAAATTTAACAAACTTCGGTGCTGATAAAGTCTTGTAAAATTCTTTACTACCTATATTTTGGTTTAGCAGATGGGATATATTGAATGGCATGGTTGGTCGAGGAGATATAGAATTGAAAACATCATGTTCATTTACCTTACAAAATTGTTTGACTGCATTTAAAATTACATAATATTCTATATAATTTGTTTCAATTCCATACATATGCACAAAAGCATCAAATATATAAATGTTACCTTTGTCATCCACTAAATCCCCAATGAAGGTTATACCCCTGCTTGACCATGTTTTGAAGATTGGACTCTTTCCTATTTGTATCCTACTATTAAACCATATAGATTGTCTCATAATATCTTGACCAGGTTTCATTTTACTTTTGGACAGGTATGTTGCCCAAACTTCCAAAAGATCCTTCCAAAATAAATTTATGGTATTTAGAGTAATACCTACATCAACATAGGAGGCATATGCCAAACATAATCTCTCTCTATTTGGAGTACAGCACGAAACTGACTCAGTCCATTTTGAGTGATTACCATATAATCTTCTGATCCATGAACGTTTTTGTGCTGCAATCGCATCCTTTATGATTGGGACGTTAATTCTGCTCTGTTTTTGGGGTTGAGACATTATTTTTCTTTTCACTTAATCATGTTTTCCCTTCCAAACAAATTTTAAACATCTTTTCTGAAAAGTATCTGTCAAATCGTTTGAAGGATTGGGTGTGTATGAAAGGCTTTTTTTTAGAATTATACTGAGTCAAATTAAAAACTTCACATTTTTAAAAGTAATCCCATATATGATATACAACGGACAAATGTATCAGAGAAGGTAATTTTTAATCATTAATGTCCAAAGAAGGATTTTAATTAACGGTGGTAACCATAATTTGTTCCAAGCACCTACGGTATTCGGTAATAACATCAACAGTTTAAATCATAAGTCCCAAGCACGAGAATCTGATGGCACACAAGTTCAGTAGCGTGTATGTGCGTTTACAACTGCCAAACAACGCCTCCGCATGGACCTTGTGATGCTTGTGATGCTTGTGAACACATGATTGGGAAGACGACACCATTGTTGCTGCAAAATGGTGCCAAAATCTTGCAAATTCTGTGGTTGGTTCTGGAGAGTGCGCAGACTTCTGCCAAGAGCATCCCAGACGTGTTCGATGGGATTGAGGTCGGGAGACCTTGACGGCCAGTCCATGACGTTGCCTCCCGAATTCTGAAGGAAATTCCTTGTCAAAATATCTGTGTGGGGTCTGGCATTTTCGTGTTAGAAGATCAAACCGGGTCCATGTGCTGCCATAAAAGGCAGAAGTTCTGGTGCCAGTACCTGGTCGCGGTAAGCAGCAGCGTTGAGGTTGCCACGGATGACAAGAAGCCTGGAACGTGCATTGCCACAGAAAGCACCCCACACCATGACTCTTCCGCCTCGAAATCTGTCAACTTCCTGTACACAACACTGGGCGTAACGTTCATGACGGCGCCTCCACACCCTCGCCTTACCATCAGCAAATCGAAGATTAAATCGGGATTCATCACTGAAGACGACTTGATTCCAATTCCTCTGTGTCCATCGTAAGTGTCGCTGTGCCCACAATTGACGTTGACGTCTGTGTAATTGAGTCAGAATCGGCCCGCAGTATGGCCGTCGTGCTTGAAGGTGAGCAGTTCTCAGACGGTTTCGAACAGTTTGCGCACTCAGTCTACCCCTAAACAGTTCATTTCTGGTTGATGTAGCCGTCAAAAATCGGTTACGGAGGTGTCGTAAGACAATCTGACGATCCTCTGCATTTGACGTCACACGTGGTCGACCTGGCCGAGGGCGATCAGCGGTGGTACCCGTTCGCTGTAGATGCGTCTGTAAATCATAAACAGTCCGTCGACTACAACCCATCGTCCTTGCGACTTCAGCTACGGACGTACCCGTCTGCAACATGCCGATGGCACGTTCACGTTGCACATTTGAAAGGCGTGGCATGACAAATGGCCGTAAAGACTTTTGTTTTCTTGTGTTTTTCTTTTTTCGTTAATGACTGCTAACAAGTATTGCTGAAAACACGTGCGGTATTATGGCCACGTGACCAGTTGCACGTGAAAAACCACTTTTGCCACTATAGTGCTTTGCACATGATTTTGATCGATTCACCTGCACAAAAACGGGTGTTATCTGAAGACAATACGTGGCCATTACTCTTTAAAAACACAATAAGGGCCAGCAATGATAACTGGTCAAAATGTTAAAATTTTAGGATTGTGAAGTTTTTAATTTGGTTCAGTATATATTTCTTCCTATTGAGGTCAAATTTCTTACCGTCCATAGGTTCATTTCTCTCTCAAATTTTTCAAGCTTTATTTTATATTTATTCTCCACAATATTATCTAAATCAACACCAAAGTTTATTCCTAATAGTCTAAACTATGTAGCTTTCTCGAAATCTATTAACACCAGTAGACCTGGGATTTGATAACTTTCCGTCTAATCCATTAAGTCAGATATATAAGTCTTGTCACCTCTCCAGTATATCTCCTAGGAACAAATCCCTTTTGGTCCTCATTTATTATAATAGGAAGGACAGTTTTAAATCTATTTGCTATCACTGCTGATGCAAGTTTATAAGATGCATTTAACAATGACATTTGGCACCAAGTTTTTGAGATTGGTTTGGCTTATCTTCTTTTGGTAAGCAAGTAATAAGCCCCTGTTTCTGTGTTATAGATAATGAATCATTTCTTTATAACATACTTCAGTGTGAAAGACTGAGTTTTCCGAAGTTGAAAAAAGCGATCTTTTCATTGCAGTGAACATATCACTTGATATTTCACTGCAGTGAACATAACACTAATAGTTCACTGCAGTGAACATAACACTTTGACGAAACTACTGTCATACAAGAATTACCTCCCCTTAAATTGTCTCCCTTTGTCCTAAGTGACTCAAGCTCCTTCCCAGCGCGTGACACTTTCGTTACACTCTAGGTAACATCGCTGCCACCAGTGTGGGCGCGGCCATTACCAAAATCTTGAAATTTACCCTCTAACCCAAAATGTAGTAACGTTTATACTTTTGTTTATGTCTTTGAGGATGCCATCATATTTCATTTTGAAAAGGTTAACGACTGACCATGTTTTCCAAATGAATTTACTTTGTTGTTTTAATAATCAGATTGGTTCGAGATTGCAGACTAACACACAAATTGTTGGCGTTCTTTTTAACGTTAGGTCCACATTGACAAGGCAAAATAATGACAGATGGTCGTTTATTAAGTTAATATCACTTCTTGCCGTTTGTTATACTCTCGAAAAATTTTCCTTATCAACTGTAAATTTCTCATTTAACTTGTCAATCGAGACTGTTCGTTTCGCAAAGCGCCATTTACCACTCTCCTACCCAGAGTTCCATGCGACCAGCATAGTACCTCTGCCACCACACTCGGGCGCAGTGGTGACTCAGCATAACACCACTGCCACAGGCTAATTTGCATATCACGTGACCGGACTTTTCTCTTGTTTGTAAACAAACGCGCTTTTTCAGAAATCAGTATAGAACGGACTAATAAGTACCCCCAAACGAGTAGATTTTCACGTATCAGCATACTTTCTTAATGAACCGTAACCATTCTTTGACATTTGTTTATGAAAATGTGTAGACTTGTCAAACATGAAACGGTTGAAAAGCCTATGCAATATCTTGAATGGACTGTTAAAAGATGTGACGAATCGTCACATGGCGCTGGCCTGTGGCAGAGGTACTATGCTGGCTGCCGACCGCTAGGAATCCTGGGTAGGAGATAGCTGCCACAGGCCAGCGCCATGTGACGATTCGTCACATCTTACACTGTCCATTCAAGATATTGCATATGTTTTCCATTTTGTTTCATTTTTGACACGTCCACATATTTAGATAAACATATGTCATATTATGGTCAAGACTGGATGGAAGAGCTCGGGCTGCACCCGGTAAACTGCATTGTTGCCCATATCTATATAATTATGCAAAACAATATGCAAAGCGCACCAAAATACTTGCACGAGTCCGTTCTATTCTGATTTCTGAAAAAGCGCGTTTGTTTACAAACAAGAGAAAAGTCCGGTCACGTGATATACAGTGGTGTGGCAGTGGTGTTATGCAAAGTCGACGTCACCACTGCGCCGGAGCGTGGCCATTTACTTGTTTTTTTTGTTAAAGTTCATTTTGTATATATTCATATCTAAATGTATGATAAAGAATTTTCGTGACCCTAAATATGTTTTGATACTTTTGTTTATATTTTTTAAGATTTTGCAAACACGAAACTACTTTTTAAGTCGCAAATACCAGGGGTGGTGAACAGTCCCTGTGTGTCAGGTAGGGAGAATTTACATCTCAAGGTTTTACATTTGTAATGAAATAATTTAATTTTCTGGCAGACAACTACACAAAACGTATATAATAAATAGGATATTCCATGTATCTCGTGAAACATCATATTCTCCCTGGCCGCGGCATTCCCTTGCCTTGAGGTAAAACGTGTTATGAACCTCCACTGGGACGGACAATGGTAAAGACAATGGTTGTTTCTATTCTTCTGTTTAGTTTTCTTTCTGTTTTTGTAAGAATTCCATTTGTTTGTATGTCATTAACAACCTCATTTTAGGCTCAGTCAAAGTTTCCTTTTCTGCGGGAAGTTCTGTTTGTGAACCTGATGTGGATGAAAGACTGGTTGGTATCTTGAAGATCAATATGGTGTAAAATGGTCTGATCTTTTGACATCCAGCTAATGGCTATGTGACATCCAGTATCAACTTTGAGAGATGACGAGATGATTGTCACAAAACAGCTGCATGATTCAGAAGAGGACATGTGTTCACAACTGCAGTTTTCAAATCTCAAGTCATCTGTGCGTTCATCTATCTTTCAGCGGGAGCAGGCTGGAGAGTAACATTTATGGCACGATTTTGCTCCATGTCCGAACCGTTGGCATTTAAAATAACTGTATGGATTTGTTTTTGCCATTTTCGTTTTTGTTTTTGACCTTTTCGTTTTTGTTTTTGACATTTCCATTTTAGTTTTTGACATTTTCGCTTCACATTTCAGCGATTCAATAGCTACTTGAAAGTACATTTTCCATGTTTTCGGTTGTTTTTATACATGATTTATCACATATTTGTATGACAAATTGTGTTAATTTGCAAAAGGTTACGATAACAGTAAGTGAAATATCAAAATATTGAAAAACAGACTCCATGTCCCTTATGGGCCACCGTAGTTCAGAGACATGATATTTAACTTATCTTAATGCATCATACTGCATAGAATTTTTCATTGTGTACCACCTGGCCGCGGCGTTCACATCCCCGCCCCGCCCATCCTCTTCCCCGCCCCGCCCATCCTCTTCCATTCGCACACCGACACCTCGCTCACGTCATGTAATGTGCGTTATGCCAGTACACAAGTGACAAAAGCCGAGCACAGCAGAGGCATTGACACCGCAGCCAGCATACCACCACATTTGCATACTGTTTTTGAACTGTTTACATGTTGAGGTGCTTATTGTCCACCAGTGTATTGACCCAAATATTCTTGTTAATATACATACTGTACCTACAGAGAAGGGTTTTATTATAAGATGAATAGAAACAAGTAGAGATTGCTGCAGAGCATCAATAGCTCCCCGCAATATAATGTTATGTGCAGAGGAAGGAAGTGTAAGCTATGGGAGGAGAGAATTTGTGTTAAGTACAAATTGGTTGTTATTAATGTACTTATCTTTGGAAAGCACAATAAAAGAAACAGTGTCTTTAATTGGTCAGCACAAAGAAAACCCAGGCAAGAAAACTGGGCCTGTCAGGCAAAACTTGATGTATACCCACTATTAGTACCAATAAAAAAAATCCTATTTAGATAACACAACAAATGTCACTCTAAAGCATGCTTTTGCAGCAAATATCAATATTTCTGGTCAAAATATTGGTTGGTTTAAATAAAGCAAACTTTTAAAATAGTAAACACAAAAGATGTAATGAATACACTCTAAATATACTTCAGTTCAAATGTAAAAATTCACGCAATCATTAATGGATTCCCATTTATCTAGCAGCAAGTTAGGAACATACAGTTTGGTCACGTTATCTATAAATATTGAGAATCATCTTACATATTGTAAAAACAAAGGCCATTGGTCACTTTTCTCAAAACTTCGTTTAAGTAATCACAAACTAAAAATTGAAAAAATTGTAGATATACAAAAACACCAACCCCATTTGAACAACGTCTCTGTGAAACATGTGATGTCTCAGAAGATGAACAACATTACGCACTGTCTTACATAATACAACCAAGAAAGAGAATCGCAAATAATCCCCAATCATTATAAAGAATTTGGTACACTCTGTTAAAAGGAGCAGATTCTTAATAAGTTTACCAACAGTTATCCAGAAACAACTTCCAAGATCTGTTAACATATCAACAATTACAAACAAATTCCTTGTACATGTATGTACTACATTACCATAGTTTTGCTCAATTCTCATATTGTTTCCATATCATTATAAAACACTTGTTTTAGAAATTAAATTCTACCTCTTTTGAATGTTGAATGTTCCTGTGTTTTTTAATTGTCGTTTATTGTGCATGTATTTTGTAGTTTGTGATTGTGCAATATTGCCACTGTTTCTTCATGGAATGTTCCGCAATACATATCTCATCTAAAACATCTTTGTTGTATAATAGTTTCTTACAGTTGTTTACGGGGACATGGTTGGCCATGTCGCCGAAGGCGCTGCAATTCGCTATGCAGAGTTGTGTCCCTTGGGCACGCCAGAAACCTATGACAGTGTGTTTGAATCTCGGTTCGCCCCGATTTTGTTTTCAGCACAAAACTCTTGCTCGTTGGTTTCACCAAAGTGGTGAACGTCTAAGACCTGCATCACTTCAGAGTTTCATCCCACTTCAAGCTGACACGGAATACTATTCAAGACGGCGTTAAACCCAACTACCTCACTCACTCTTGTGTATGGTTCCGTTTGGTTAACTGGGTTTGTGTTGTGATTGCTTCCGGCTTAGATTGGAAATTTGTTTAGAAGAATGTTACTATGTTCAACCCAAACATCGTGAAGATATCATGCAACCGTATTATCTTTTTGGAAAATAATTGCAAACTACAGACCAACCTGTTGATTTCCTATGTATCCAGAAGCAAAGAACATATACGGGTGTATGATCTCTGCTGGAAGTAATTTTTTTTTGTCAAAGCAATAAACCATGCAGAAACGTAAACCGCCGCATGAAACGGTATGTACCATACATTACATACAGTGAAGTATTTAAAACAATGCTGTGCTCAACTATGCACAGCAAGCGCCATACATGTGATTATGAAGACAACTAATAAAAAATTTCTCATATCAAACCCGTTGTTTTACATGTGTTGTTTATTGAAGAAAGTCATACTTTATAGAAGCCTGTTATTTAATCGTGTTGAACAATATGTTGCAATAGCAGTGTGAAAATTGAGTGCGCGTGACAGGCTTGGCCTAAATTCCTTCCTGGAACGTTTCTCGATGGCTGCCTGAATAACATACGATACATTGCAAAGGTAGTGCGCAATTGAACTGTTCGGGGAAGGGAGATAATCACTCACTCTCACTGATACAGCTTGAATAAGATACGATGTACAGCAATGCAAGGTCAGTGCGTGAATTTATCACTTCTATACTACGCCTATAGCTAATGGAGATAATCGCTCAATGCGCAATAGTTTATTCTTACAAAATATAGACAGGTTAACTTTAGCGAAATGGGATCATTTTTAGCTCTTTTAAAAACAAAATGAACAAATTTCATGGGTTATCAGCATTACGAAAAGTGACTAAGTCTCAGAATAGCAAGACGATTTTGAAGCATCTCTTATTGAGATAAACATCAACATTTCACGCACATTTCACATGATTTGTATGTTTCGTTTCGGTAACTGTGTGGCTTGAAATTTCTAAGAAACCAACATGTCGACTTACATGCTCCAAAATTAACCTCTCCCGTATACTTCCCCGCCTTAAGGGCGGGGAAGAATAAACAACACTTGACAAACAAAATATGATGATAATTTGACGTCCTTGGCTGGTTTTATCCCCGACTGTGCCATCTTTAGTGTATAACATACTTTTAAACCAACATCTAGTGGTTAGATAGGTTTGTCAATATAATAAATATCAATATAATATATACTCAAAGTTGTATTAAATTTTTTGAAAAAGGTGTGCTGGTGATCATGGCTAGGATTTTGCTTCTACTTATCACTGTGCTGTAATCTGTCTAGACAAATGCTTATTTACTCCAGTGGAAAAAATAGATCACTTTTTGCTGCAAAACAAACATGACAGGGCACTAGTTTTGTTTGTTTATTTGTTTGTTGTTTAACGCCGAACTCAGCAATATTCCAGCTATATGACGGCGGTCTGTAAATAATCGAGTCTTGACCAGACAATCCAGTGGTTGACATCATGAGCATCGATCAACGCAATTAGGATACGATGACCTGCATCAAACAAGTTAACGAACCCGTTAGTCGCCTCTACCGACAAGCATAGTCGCCTTTTTCCCGCAAGAATGGGTTGCTGAAGACCTGTTCTACCCCGGATCTTCACAGGTCCAGAGCACTAGTATGTAGTATGTCACAGCAAGTGTACTAACTACACTCATTCATACCAGACTCAAATGATACCAATTTTGGTCATTTTCAATCACTGGATTGTCTGGTCCAGACTCGATTAACTACAGACCGCCGTCATATAGCTGGAATATTGCTGAGTGCGGCGTAAAACAGCAAACAAGCATATTTATGTACGTTTTTATATGTTATTGTTACATTATTATAACAGGACATACATACCTCGACATAAACCTTTGCCGTCTTGGAGTAACGGTCGTACAGGGTTTGGTTGTCTAAACTGTCGTCAACGGTTTTTGACCAGTGGTCACGAGCCACAGCTTTCTGTTCCTCAGTGGCGTCTGTAGAAAATTCCTGACTCATTGCGGGCTGAAAGTATCAGTGAATGAGTTCGCGGTAGTCGTGTGAATGAGCTCAGTCAACTGCAGAAGAATTGTTTGGGTCGAGACTTTAAAAACTAACCTCAGTAAGCGGGTATAGTTTTACACCGCTTTCAGCACTTGACAAACAAAATAGGATGATAATTTAGACGTCCATGGCTGGTTTTATCCCCCACTGTACCATCTTTAGTGTATACCATACTATTAAACCAACACCTAGTGGTTAGCTAGGTTTGTCAATATAATAAATATCAATATAATATATACTCAAAGTTGTGATAAATTTTATGAAAAAGGTGTGCTGGTGATCATGGCTAGGATTTTGCTTCTACTTATCACTGTGCTGTAATCTCTCTAGACAAATGCTTATTTACTCCAGTGGAAAAAAATGGATCACTTTTTGCTACACAACAAACATGACAGAGCACAAGTTTTGTTTGTTTGTTTGTTGTTTAACGCCGAACTCAGCAATATTCCAGCAAAATGACGGCGGTCTGTTAATAATCGAGTCTGGACCAGACAGTCCAGTGATTGCCATCATGAGCATCGATCCACACAATTAGGATACGACGACATGCATCAAACAATCAAACAAGTCAGCAAGCCCGTTAGTCGCTTCTTACCCGACAAGCTTAGTCGCCCTTCACCGATAGAATGGGTTGCTGAAGACCTGTTCTACCCCGGATCTTCACAGGTCCAGAGCACTAGTATGTCAGTAGTATGTAGTATGTCACAGCAAGTGTACTAACTACACTCATTCATACCAGACTCAAATAGCTGGAATATTGCTGAGTGCGGCGTAAAACAGCAAACAAACATATTTATGTACGTTTTAATATGTTAAAGTTACATTCGTCATAACCCTTTGCCGTCTCGGAGTAACGGTCGTACAGGGCTTGGTTGTCTAAATTGTCGTCAACGGTTTTTGACCAGTGGTTACGAGCCACAGAGAGTTTGTAGATTTGTCATGTTGAAAGTTCTTAATTTTCCATTACGAGTGAATGAGTAAGCGTGTATGGTTTTACACCGCTTTCATCAATATTCAAGCAATATCACGACCGGTGTCACCAGAAATGGGCTACACACATTGTAGCCATGTGGGGAATCGAGCCCGGGTCTTCGGCGTGACGAGCGAACGCTTCTACCACAAGGCTGCCCAAACGCCCCTGTCAATTATGAAAGTGTGGAATTGATTACAAAGTAATTTTAGCGGAACATACCGATTTGGTTCTGGCTTGTCTTGACAAGTAATAACAGACGAAAACAGGCGAGCTTGAGCTGGGACGATATACACTAAACGTTCGCACAAGAGGCGTTGTACTGATCGCTTTGTGAGAAATGCCTACCCGTAGGGGCGGAACGACCGCAGAAGTGGTCGATGAACCGGAATTTGTGAACGTACTATTAGTGTGCATATATTTTTGTTATGCCTTTTATATATTTTTTACAAATTAAGCTTAACAATTAAATATTTGCAAGTTGCTTGCTAGACCAGTGTATCTCGTTTGTATCTCCACTGGTCTCCGGCTGTTCCTTGGCGAGCGCATTTACGCGAATATAACAATTACGTAATCTTATGTGTGTGTATGTGCATACGTGTGTAGAAATACATACGTGAGTGTACTTGTCATGTGAACGCGTTTACGCATGATTGTGTGTATATTTACACCAGGAGCAAATTGGCATAATGTCTGGAGCAGGTGCAAATGTAAATGTAAATTTGCACTGTGTATATGTTGCAATGTGAACGTTTATGTAAACGTAAGAAGATGATCTAATTAATATCTGTTCTTTTGCCAACACCAAACAAATTGTCAACAGTTGCCAACTTTTATGTGTATATACAGAGTTGAGCGGACAGTCTTTTCTTTTGGTTTCAAGGAGTCAAAACTTTGTGTACAGATTAAATCAAACACATGTTGCTTCACGCGAAATTTTTCGGTGAAGTAACTCTCTTCTCATTCAACTTTGATTGGAAGACAACCTGTTTTGTGTTGAAAGTCGTGAACAGACTGACGAATATGTGTGCCTTACAAAATTTACATACATTATTTACACTCCTAAGATGCTTTTCATGTGAACGCATAGCAAATTTACATAAACGCACGCATGTATAGTTACGCATGTGTAAAATTACTTACGTGAACGGGCGGGTACGTCCGCGTCGGCCTTTGTTCTCTTGGACAAGCACTGATAAATGTTTTGTTATACCATCGGGCTCATGGTTAACCATTGGCTAAAACTGTAATTAAAATCAGCTCTTCTCAGGCAATACTGGGACTATTTTCTTGCCACCTGCTTTGCGTCGTCAACTTTGACAGCCAAGGACAGACAACATAGCCGGAAATTGGAACATCAGAGTAATTGTTAATATAAGGGTAACGCTATTTTTCAGGGCATTATCATTTGCAGAAGCCCGAGGTCACACTCCGTCGCAGTGGTGACTCAGCATAACACCACTGCCACAGGCTAATTTGCATATCACGTGACCGGACTTTTCTCTTGTTTGTAAACAAACGCGCTTTTTCAGAAATCAGTATAGAACGGACTAATGCAAGTATTGGGGGGCGCTTTACATATTGTTTTGCATAACTATATAGATATGCTACTACAACTGCGACAGTGAGTTGCATGACAATATATATTTATGCATCAAAGTGACCGTGTCGCTAGCTCTCCGTTGCGCTTCGATGACAGCACGTGGAGCCGTACAACCAATGTAAACATAGGATAACTACGCAAAAACAAGTAGATTTTTACGTATTTGCATACTTTCTCAATGAAAGTTAACCATTCTATGACATTTGCTTATGAAAATGTGTAGACTTGTTAAACATGAAACGGATGAAAAGCATATGCAATATCTTGAATGGACTGTGAAAGATGTGACGAATCGTCACATGGCGCTGGCCTGTGGCAGAGGTACTATGCTAGCTGGCTGCCGGCCGCATAGACTAACATATAGTCTCTGAAATGAACATATCATACAGAAAAAACAGTTGTTCAGTTATCTTAATAAAAATCTAATAAAAAGGGAGCCCAGTGATTCTCTTCATACTGCAGTAATCTAGACTTGCCAAACATTATAGACTTGCATGGGCTGTAGTTGATATAAATGTATCAGGGTCTGTAAGACAGACTACCGGCCGCATGGAACTCTGGGTAGGAGAGTGGCCCGAGGTCTTCCATTAACTGCCCGACGAAGGAGGGCAGTTGAAAAGACCGAGGGCTTCTGCAAATGATAATGCCCTGAAAAATAGCGTTACCGTTATTATAGCTAAAATGGTCGGAATTTGTTATCAAATAAAAAGAAACAACAATGTCGATTTTGAAACATTTACTGCAATCAACACGAATGTCACTGACCCACTTTTACAAATATGGAAACGTCATAGAACAAACCAGATGACGTCACTATTGAACGTTACGTCACCTATTAGTCCATTAATTAAAAGGTCCAGGTTCAACAAAATTGACGGAAAAGGTTTATTGCTGGATTTTGGTGCCTTGACACCTATGCATTAAAATAAAAAATAGTTTACCAAAATCGGACATGGGGAACCATCCGAAAATAGGTCAAATCCAAGATGGCCGCCAGCAAAAGTAATAATAGTCATAAACGTGGAACCAATAACAATAAAAACATGATGAGTCTATCTATATTAGCTTGCCAGGATAAATGCAAAGGAATGTATATTTAACAATTTTGAAAGGAAAATTCACATAGAAATTTAAAATAATGCTTCAAAATGACGAAAAAGTACATACATTTTTTAATATCAGTAATTCTTGCAGAACATGAACCGATTTATTATAATGTTGACGTTTTACATATAAAATCATACAGTTTATTGTCTTCACATAAATAATCAAGTTAGAAACAAATATAATTGGAAAAAACCCAAAGTATTCCCTTCTTAAAAATGGTGGCCGAGCATACGATGTTTTAAAGATAGACCTAAAGAACATAAAGGTATGTATAAGCTATTTTTCTTTTATAGCTAAAATGAACACTTGTATAATGTATTGTTGATTCGCTCTAGAGAGGAATAACTGATGAAAATATGAACAAATATAAATATAAAATTTGAAACAGAGCCTTAAAATTAACATCAACATTTGTTTCAAGGAAAATCAAGGGAGATAATCCAAACTCCGGGAAGCAGTTATTTTTCTCAAATGGTATTAGCTTCTCAGAAACTTTATTAAAAGTTAATTCAGAAGATGTAATCAAGACATTTAGCACAAAAATCATTTGCTATAATCGGAAAAGCAACATTTGTATCTGTACACATGTCAACCATATTTCTATCAACTGTTACTATTCGCAGGTGACTATTCTCAACTGAAGGTGTCCTATGTAGATCACAGATGGCGACTTGTTTGCTATGCATGGAACCAGTTAACCTGGACAAACCCCCCGATTATGTGAAGTTGACAGCAAAATGCTGCTGTAGCATTAATAACGCAAACAGACTGCACAAATTAGATGCACCAGACATCACATGTGACTCCACATGCTTCCATTGCATCGACTGAACATTAGTCTCAGGATCAAAGTGATGGACCCATGTTTCATCCTGTGTGATAAATCTGTCAAAAAAGTTTGCCTGGTTTTTTTTGGCACATGGTCAAAAGATCCTTTGAGCAATTGACTGGTTCCTGCTTTTGGAAAGGTGTGAGCAACCTGGGAATCCATCGTGCAGACACCTTATGCATGTTCAAATTGTCATGGATGATTTCTTCCACAGACCCTACACTGATCTTGACATCTTGTGCTAACTGGCGAACAGTTATACGTCGGTCTGCCAAAATGGCGGTCTCCACTTGATGGATAGTGTCCTCATCAATGGCTGAATGGGGGCGACCAGGAACGGCAGCTGTTTCCACAGATGTCAGACCACACTTGAACTGGCGATGCCAGTGTTTAACAACGTCATATGATGGGGCATCTTCCCCATAAGTTGCGTTCATTTCATCGAAAGTTTCTATTGGTGTGCGACCTTTCAAATATAAAAACCTAATCACTGCTCGCTATTCTACTGGCTCCATTGTCACACCCTACTCGATCATAACAACTGTAAAAGTGGTAAGATTGATAGTTCGTAGCTGCAAATTCAGACGTAACCCATAGATACATGTATCATTACACATGTGAAATTTTAAACCAAATATGATAACCCTAAGTGGTTTAGGGGAAATCTTTAATGAACACCCCTCGTATGTCTGCAACATACTGTGTCAACAGGCAAGATGATTGGGCCAAGATGGTACAGTCAAGTATCCTGCCCATATACGATCTACCAGCTGAAGAAGCTATCCATCACCATGCTTGTGATAAGAATTTTCGGAGAGGGACAAGTATACTTGCAGCTTATATTGAACATGAGGAGGCTCCACCAAAGAAACGGAGACTTGGTCGACTGAAGTGTATGTCCTAGATGACAGCATTTGAGATTGCCATTTATACTTGGAAGAGAATGATGATGAAACGATTCCTTTGGACAATTTGCATCAAATTATGAAGTCAATGAGTGCACTGAGTGATGATCAACTACACACTACATCTCAGCTGAAAAGGGAATTCATGAATCACTATGGGAACAAGGTATTCATAACTACAATCAGGCAACAACCTAACATTGCATCTCTTACGGCATATGCAAATGTTGCAAAGGTGGACAAATCCGACATGGACAGTTTGATTAAAGTTGGGGGAGGATACATTCATACGCAGGTAGAGACCATGTCGAAACATGTTGATGTGTATCTCGACAATGAGCAGATGGCATTGACTGACACCAATCTTGATTACGTCCCACATGCATTACGCATCCTCCTTCAAGCTATGATCAAGAGCTGAAACAGTAAACTCCATACTGCGTCATTGGGTCAGACAATAATGCATTCGACATGTCCCCATCATTTCTGCCTCCTCGACAAGTTTGACAAAGTATCACACTATAACACAAATATGGTCATCGTAATTTAGTGGATATGATAAGCCAACTCGGTTTCAGCTCCTCGTAAATTTAGAACTCATGGTGTTCACCTAATCAGAGACATTGCAGATACATCCGTGCAATACCAGGCTGGTTATATAGATCATGCCAGCAAAAGGTTTGATGGGACTGGCTCAATCCATGCCATGGGCGAGATGGTGAAACGGAGGGTACCAAGAGTTAAGGTGGACTTGGATGATGTTAAAAAAATCAACAGTGTCAAACTATTCTCACAAAGAAATCCAAAGGCAGTGCTGACGAACATTATCTATCCACCAATTGGTGACTTCTGTCTTGATGAAAAGAATAGCAAACTAAATATTTTGTGGAGTGCGCCACTTCTGTGTGTGTCGACCACTGTGTTCAGGTTGCATGCAGTTGCTCCATTCTGACATTCCATACCCCAGGAAGAGCTCTGAGATATTCTTGTCGATTATCAACATGACACCAAGTGACGAATCCTGTGTCAGATCAACGCTGGAGTATATTTCCAAACATGCCAGACGACATGGAATCACACCGGTTATTACAATCGACCAGCAACTTTGGTGAATTGCATACATGATCATCGAATCACGGCCAGCTGAGAGCCCCTTGCATCAAATAGCCCTGGTCTTGGGGGGATTCCATACTGAGATGAGGTGGGTACAGTTGGGAATCTGATGGCTGGATTTGGGTTAAAGGAGATCATCACTCAAATATATTCAGAGGGTAGTACAGATCAGATGTTGTCCGGCAAATCAGTGTCACAAGCTGTGCGGGCTCATTTCTTGAGGAACCACTTCTGCAATGCTCTTATCGTGTTTGATGGTTATTGTTGTGTTTTTCGACCAAGGATGAGACCCATCAGAGAAGAACTGGAAGTGAGATTGGAGTGTAGTGGATTTCACACCAGACATGAT
Source organism: Haliotis rufescens (assembly GCF_023055435.1). NCBI lineage: Eukaryota > Metazoa > Mollusca > Gastropoda > Lepetellida > Haliotidae > Haliotis > Haliotis rufescens. The sequence goes on from NW_025963857.1 coordinate 7,250,472, forward strand.
TCTGAAAATGAAGAAAAAGCCCTTTTGGCAAATGAAAGAAACAAACAGAAATTCATCACTCTGTTGGGGTCAAAAATCGAAAAAAGTGGGTTTTCAGATTAAACACTCATCTGGATATGCTGACTATGACATTGCAATGTCTGCCTGTACATTGGCTCAAACGCAGCCTGTGGTAGTGGTAGGGAATGACACCGACCTTCTCATCCTGATGCAATATCACTTCAGACCCGATACCATGAGGCCATCTTTCTTCAGATAAGTACAAAGATCATTGACATCTTCATCCTACAGATGATCCTTGATCCTAATCTCAGCCATTCTTTGCTCTTTGTACATGCATTGTCAGGGACCGACACAACATCGAGGACATATGGCATAGGGATGGTCTCCGGAATATTCAACGGTTTTCATGGTGACAGGTGGAAACCATGCAGAAATCGAGCAGGCTGGTAATCAGGCACTTGCAATCCTCTACGGCTGTATGCCTGGCTTGGATTTTAATTCTGAACGTGTGACAAAATTCACTGAGAAGGTATGTATCAAGCTCAAATTACCTACCCCTTCGACACCTTCCACCGACATCAGATGCTGCCAGATTGCCCAGCCAACGAGTCTGACTCCAAGTGCAGACCTGGCTAGGCAACAATATGGATGCGGCAGAATGGGGCTGGACGCTTCACAAGAGCAACAAGGGCACTATATTGAAACCAATCACAAGGCACCAAGCTGTCACTCCTAAATTTCTGTTGAAAATAATCAGATACAATTGCACTGGAAAGTGTGGATGAAAACACATGCTCATGCAGAAAAAATGTGTCTACAATGTACCTCAGCATGTGGACAATGCAAAGGGATGACATGTTCAAATGGACTTTTCTGACATTACTGAGTGAGTGAGTGAGTGAGTGAGTTTGGTTTTACGCCGCTCTTAGCAATATTCCAGCAATATCACGGCGGGGGACACCAGAAATGGGCTTAACACATTGTGCCCATGTCGGGATTCGAACCCGGGTCTTCGGCGTGACGAGCGAACTCTTTAACCACTAGGCTACCCGACCGCCCCTCTGACATTACTGAATAATCGTCTCTTCTTGTCCAGTATATGAGTGCGAATATAAAGATTGTCTTTAACTTTAGACATTTAAATTGATAGTAAGTTTGACTTGTAAACTGTAGTATTGCAGGGTTATTCCCTCTTTATAAGCCCGTGTTAAGTATTTTGTAGTCCGATATGGAACAATTGCATTTTTTTCACATTTCGGGCAGCTGTAATTTATTTCTGTGTAAGATTTCACTTCAAAATTGTTAAGTATATATTCCCCTGTCTTGATCCTATGAAGTTGTTTATAGATAGTCATCATCCATGTTTAGATTTTGATTGATTCTTATTTGTTTTACTTTTTCGATTTTCGTTTGTATTGATGGCGGCCATCTTGGATTTGACCTATTTTCGGTGTTTCCCCAAGTCAAATTTTGGTAAACTATTTTTTTTTTTAAAGTAGACCTATCAAGGCAGTGAAATGTCTTAAAAAACCTTTTCCGTCAATTTTGTTGAACCTTCATGAAAAATAAACCTTTAATTACCGGACTATATCCCTATCCTATGACGTCACCTAACAACGGGCGTGATAATGGCCCTTCGTCAAGTAATATGAGGGCATTATCAAGTTACAGTGGCCCGCTCATTTCTGATAACATGCGGGCGTTTTTATGATAATTCTATCCATTTTAGCTATAAAAGGTAAGAAACATTTAAATATTATTCTTATTCTTTATTCGGATCAAGTATTTACTTACCGGATCTCCCCAAATTATTATGTTGTGAAATTATTACTCAAACTAGAGACATTTTCCGAATTAAATGTCATGTTCCTCATCTTATCACTCTGTGCAGTTTACCGTGTATGCTCTACGTATGTATTTTCATTTATCAAATTAATGTTAACAATAGTCATAAATCCTTTACGTTTGTTACCCAAATGGGCGCGACATACCACACATGGAATTGTCATGCAGGTTTTACCGTACATGCTCTAAAATGTTATGATTACTAAATTTATCTGTAAACAAATGTTATTTGTCATTACCGTTATTACTTTAGTAAATGTTGCCTCTTAGTATAATGGCTCGGTGCGCAGTTACCGTACATACTGTAATATAACATACATTGCTTTTATTCCCAGACTTAGATTGAAACTGTATCAGGATATTATTATCATCACTATCATTGCATGTCATTATTATATATGAATTATTTTATTTTGAATGATATGCCTTGGCACTTGCTTGAATAAACCCTAAGGACCTCATAGCTCTCTCCTCTCTTGTTTCAAGGCTATCTCCCAAAAGCTAATTCCCCATGTCGAGGCCTGAGCGTTGATCAATAGATCAAAGCTGACTTAGTACGACAAGCAGATTTTAGTTTCACGGAACGCACAAAAACTCCATCAAAATCAGCCTTGCGGAAATGTTCCATGGCTGTTTGAATTAATGGAGAATTGGAGACCATCCATTGCACTTGTGGCTCCAGTGAAACTGATGCACGTTCCTTATGTGTCCCTTGTTTAAAGGGGAAGTGTACACGCAAAAATCACTTTCTTTCTTTTTCTAAACAAAACGCAATTTTAGAATTAGTTAATATCTGTGTTTGAAAATGTAAACTCATTTTTTTCACAGTGAAAGAAGGAAGCTCACAATAGTGTGAAAATGATATGCCGATATGAGGCCTTCGTTTTTCGAGCTAAACAGGCCTGAGTTATCCCCCTTAGATTATGACGTAATTGGTGCCAATTCAACTGGATCCCTGTCTATTCTCAACGCAAAAGATATCAAGTACCAGTTTTCGGTAAAACAACATGGCCTGCGACACACTCCGGCGCAGTGGTGACTCAGCATAACTATGCTGGCTGGCATCCGAGACGCTAGAATCACACAGCTGTACCTACACCACGTGAAGCGGCTCTAACATAGCATGATGACGTCATAATATAATGTTTATCAATAGGCACCAATGACGTCATATTGCAAGGGGCATAAGCCATGGTGTTTTTGTTATGAAAATAGAACACTTGGTAAATGTGAAAAATATAAATCGTTTTAATGCAAAACATATGTTAATTAATTGTGATATGTTTATATTTTTGTCGATGACACTTCTAGGTTAACACTTTTAATGTGGAAAAAGTACAAGAAAAATAGGTTCATTTCTGTGTGAACTTGCCCTTTAAGTCTGGTGATAAAGATACCCCAACAAGTATCGAGGTATCTCCCTGGTTGATGAGCTTTGAAATATTTTTTGTACACCAGACTGCACGGATGGTATGATACAAATAATGCTATAGGTGAAGTATTCAACAACTGATGATATATTCTTATTACATGCTATTGTCCAGAAGTATGCTAGTAAAAAAGGTAAGTTTTATTGTGTATTTGTTGATTTGTCCAAAGCATTTGATTCTTTAAAACACAATATTTTATTTGACAGCCTCCAAGAAGTTGGTGTAACTAGTAGATTTCTAAACATTATTATATCAATGTATTCTAAGCTCATTGCTTGTGGTGGGATTTCGAATAGCCTTTAAATGATTTTGATCGTAATATCGGTACCCGTCAGGGCGGCATTTTAAGCCCTACACTATTTATCATTTTCATCAATCGACTTGTTAAAGTCATGTAGAACTAAACTTCGTTGAGAGGCATTTAGGAGTACTAGGATAAGGCATATGGATGAATATCTTTTTTATTACATTGAGGAGCGACGTGTCGGTGTAGGTTCTAACAGCGTTATCAAGCAAGTGATGTACAGAGTATGGTTGACATATATACAGGATAGGAGGCAGTGTTTATACAGTTGAGTCGGTTTAAGATGTCGTTACACTGGAGTGGAGAAGCCTGTTATGTACACTGAACGGGAAAAATACAAAATCGATTCCTTAATAAATATTCACAACAATGAGATAGTTGGAATTCCTCAAATCATAAACGCAAAGATATATAAGATTCGAACAAATTACGTTGTTTTTCGAAATTTGTAAAAGAAAACGCTCGATGAAAGGAAGCTCTCGTAAAATGATCAGAAATTGTAATGTAATAAATACCTTAATGTCGTACATATACTACTCAAAACAAGTTAAGGATCACCCGATTCTTTCATATTGGTAATGTTAATCTGTCATGGAATGAGAGATTAACTATTGTAATATGAAAGAATCAGGTGATCCTTAACTTCTTTTGAGTAGTATATATTATGGTTTATTAAACCTGTAAGATACTAGTTATGTTACTCCCTCACAATTTAATTTATGTTATACCCAGCACGTATTTTGTACTCAGCTACATGTCTTTACAATAGTTAAGATTGTAATGCGTCCTCTTTTCTGAACGAGATTTGAATTTTAAAGCTTGTTTCTTGTTTAACGCCACACTAAGCAATATTCCACCTCGATAACGGCTCCTCGTACAACATCGAGACATCAGCAGGCAAACCAGTAATTGGTATTATAAGCAACGGTCCACGTGGTGGAGGTACGATGGTACGCAAGTCACCGCGTCTGACCACCCCATGCATTGTGACGCCTCTCACGAAAATGATAGGCGAAATGGGAATCCCTCGGGATTTGAATATTAACATGGTCTCACTATGTCTTATATATTTAGAAATACTTCTATATATCTCTACACAAAATGGATATGATATTACTCCATATTTTAACATTTTTTAATTAATTCATATAAAATGTGTGTACTATTTGTTAAGGTTGTCCATGAAAAGAGAGATTCAGTCGTTTCAAGCTTTAAAAAGACAATGTCAAATTTGCCACACATACCTGAACATGTCTGAGTAATTCATTGTTGGAATTCGAAAACCATCCTCGTCTTTTGTCAGTTTTCTTCATCTAATTTTAATATATTATTAAAAATTAATAATTTACAAATAAAACATAAACAGCATAGAAAAAATGAGTTGGATGGCTTCCCAAATATACTTTTGTAGAAAAGAAATATTTAGATCGCTATCAGAGAGTTTCAATGGTTTTACATGAATCAGCGAGCGCTGCTGTAGCGCCTACATTAATTTTACTATGCCCGCCGTGATATTGCTGGAATATTGCTAAAAGCGGCGTAAAACCGAACTCACTTACTCACTAATTTTACTATGACGCGAGTTATCGTTCTTGTTTGAAGTAGTTCTCGTATTCATACGTGCCAATATGGAAACCTCCGAGAGGGGCACGGGTCTACATTCGGCTGGTCTCGAACGAATGATATTAATGACTTCAAATACAGTGAATAATACTCACTTTGTACCTTTATCTGGTATACATTGAAATATTTACTGAGACTCACCTGACTGCAACGACCGTATGCCCTAGCTGGGCATACTCGATTCAATTCATTATATCTGAATATATGATAGTACTAAAAGTGTTAAACAACAGTTTCTGAATCATATTATAATCTAGCATTTCTCAGAGAATAGAATCAAGCAATTTGATTGGTCAGTGACTGACTTGTAAAACCGGTACAAACTGGAGTCACACGACGTCACAAAACGACTTGTACGAATGTGGTGACGTCATCGCATGCTGGCCCTCAGACATTGCAATACTTCCGGCGAGACGTCCAACTGTCACAGGAATTTCCTTGCCTTCCTTGTAATCATTGTTAAACCATGGTTTACGTATGTGAGAATTTGCAGAGGACTTCCGTATACATTCCTCAGCCATTTTATTAAGTTCATCAGAGAAAGGTTTTATAGTGTCGAGAACATCAAGAAAAAGATCAGGTTGCATTTAAATGTTCACTGAGTGCGGTGACAAACGTTGCCTAACCTTGCAGCAATATAAATGAAGGCTGTTCAGTCCAAATTACAAAGGACACTAAATTTACTGTAAAACAAAATATGACTTGTGATACTAGAAATGTTATTTACTTGATTGTTTGTAGTGGATGCAATAAAAAGTATATCGGAAAGACAGAACTTAAATTAAAAAGAAGAATGAATCTTCACCGTTCACAAATAAAGCAGCCACACAACCGCACGATTCCGCTCAGTGAACATGTGGAAACGGCAACTTTTTAGTTTTCCCGCTATATAAGCTAATTTTTTTATCATGAACCTACATTGTTTCAAAAAGAGCAACATTTCATTTAAGGATTGACTGTGTCGTTTTTATCCGTTGGCTTTATCCTGCCGAGAAACCTATCCATTATATGATAAATATATATACATGTTTCAATTTGTAAATCGACATGAAACCTCTCTTTCGTGTGATATATAAGCAAATATATATTTTGATTTGGTAACATAATTTTTAGGGGAGGTGCTGCCTATAGCTTAGGCCGAGAGTTACCTCCCTTTGCTCAAGCACACGTAATGACCAACAAGCTGCTTTGCAAATGTGCGCACATATAGCTTAGTAAACAGCATACGAAGCAATCCCACCGTCCGCACCCTGTATCAATCGGGTCTATTTCTGAATTAACCTTCAATTTGGGAATCAACACGTAACACTGTTGTAGGGAGTCATTATTGTTGGGAACACGATTTTGAAGTTTCAGTTTCATGGATCTGGTGGTCGCAGTAAAACAAACCGAATCAGTTAATAAAACAGTGCAAACAAGCCTTTCATTTGTTTTATTGAAGCACAATTGTTTCAGTTATTGGCGGCCATACATTGCATTATACAGTTAGGCTTCACCTACATAAGGTAAGCAGGTTATTACTTAAGATTCAGAATGTTGAGCATACAACAAGCTCTGCTGGAACTGACACATGTCTATATAGGGCTGAGCGACAAAGAGGTGACGTCATTGTTCAGTGAATGAAATGAGTGTTGAATATGAATGAATAATGCGTGGAAATGTGTTTTATTTCATTGCAATAGCGCAGCCAAAATATCAATGAATACCTATGGAGTGGAGCAACTAGCAGATCTGATGGACTGAAACACCACCGTCTTTTCCTCGCACAAAATTTCTGAAATACCGAAGTTCAACATGTTTCCACTTTCCCTGTGCTTCCAAAGTCCTGACGTGTTTTCTCCTATCTGCCAGTTCAGGGTTGTCATCAGTAAACCCGTTGTCGTAACTGGCCCAAATAACATATCCTCCTGGAAGAAAAACAACAGAAAGCGCCAACTGTGTATCTGATTCGAGTTAGTGATAAATAGTGATACAATATGTCGGCAAACTTCATCAACCAATGATTCAGAGTACAAAAGGCAGCTAAAGGGATCGGGTGGTCAGGCTCGGTGACTTGATTGATGCATGTCATCGTATCCCAATTGTGTGGATCGATGCTCATGATATTAATCACTGGATTGTCTTGTCCAGACTCGATTATTTACAGACCGCTTTCATATTGCTGGAATATTGCTGAGTGCGGCGTTAAACAACAAACCAACAATAACATATAAAACGTCAACGACAGTGAACAATTTGTCTCAATTATCTGTCGAAGTTTCATTGGACTGGAAAGGCAAAATAGTGGGTCGCGAACATAAAAAATGTTCATGGTATGTGCAAGCACCCACCTTTTTTGACAACCCTGATCATTTCTTCGTATGCCTTGATGGGCAGCTTCTTCAAAACTAGAACGTTCAGCACGGAACTCGTAATTGCGTCGTACGCATCTGAAACAGAATGAACCAACAACATGTGTCGATGGATACCGTCTCTCCTCACATTTACCACTATGCGGCAATCACTAAACCGGAGCTGAGGGGACTGAACAATTAGTCCGGTTTAGACAGGTTCGGATTAGTTAGATTATAGCAGGAGATAAAGAAACAGGTAATAAAGATAAAGTTGAATGAAATACATATTTAAGTAAGTTAATGGACAGAAATCCGAATTCCACTGTACATGTGACACTGGGCCGGGAGGATGGCGTGGTGGTTTAGGGCGCCGGAATTCACGTTGCAGAGTTGCGTCCCTTAGTTGTACTATGATCAACTGAGAGTGGGTTCGAAGCCCTGGTTTCTACCTGACCGTGAACCGTTGTTTGTCAGCACCTTTCCCTTTACGTTGGCTTCTCTTTACGAAGGCGTTTATGTGCTGACTGAGTGAGTTGGGCTTTTCACCGCTTTAAACAGTATTCCAGTTATATCACGGCGTGTCAGCTTCATGTGGGAGGAAAGCCCGAATGATGCAGGTCTCAGACGTTTACCACTTAGGTGAAATCTACGAGCATGGGTATGGTGTTGACAAACCTCGAAATATAATAGGGGAGAACAAGTAAACGTCTTGGACCAGCATCAAGCTGTCAAGATTATACAACTGGAATACTGTTAAAAGCGGCGTTAAACCCAACTCACTCACTCACTATTATTACTGGGAACAAACAAGTGCAATTTCAGCTACATTAGTCACGTGGTTTCTGGAGGGTGTGTGAAGTGTATTTTGTGAGAATTTCGGAGCCTGATCAAAGAGTAAAAATTAAATTATCGCAAAATGTAAACCATGATTATGTTGATCCCAACTCCACATGGAAATGAATGGCTGATTAATGGTCAAGAATAGCTGTTTCAATACTGCTGTCGTGGGCTGTCAAGCTGTGACGTCATGCATGATGTGACGTCACTCGGGGTGAGATCGACTGCGGTAAAAGACATCAAACTAGCAAAAGCAGTTGTTCCAAATGATGGATGTGGTTGACAAATTTGTTCCAGAAAAAATCATTATACCAAACAATACCAAAGACCTTACAGCGTTGGCTAGACATACTGGCTGTTTGAAACAGTGTGTAGCCTGGGATTTCGGAAAGAAAAATGTAAGAAATAGATAAGATAAGAACAGATAAGAAATTTACTTTACAATGTCGGTGACTTGGCTCTGTATATATCATTGTACACCGATGGCACGACTCGTCCCAAATACGTCTGCCTGGTCCACACAAATATGTATAGGTTGTGATAGTTGTGTAATATATTTTCATTGCTGCGTTAAACAGCATTCACTCACACCCATTCACTCATTCACCTGTGGCTGCATCCAAAGTGTTGTCGCCTATTTCTCCAACTGTGTAACGGTCGTATAGCCCTTTCTCTCTGGCTACATTCAACATCCCCTCACTTGCATCCAAAGCGTCTATTTTCCTGAATCCATGTTTTCGAAGCTAATAGAAACAAAATAAATATACACTGATTCAAGATGGACAATTCCTCAAACGTATGGAATAAAAATGATGCGATAATGATTAAAAAAACACATGCTTCTAGTCGGAGTCGTTCAATGGACTCTGCTTACAACACGAGTCGTACAATGGACTCTAGTAGTGTAACACAGAACCCTAGCCCGTAAGCCAGCAGGAGTTATCTCCCTTTACCTCCCTACCGGAAGCGCGCGCCACGTCCGGTTCCGGGAGGCGTGTGCCTCCAAGGTAACGTCACGTCCGATTCCGGAAGGCGTGAGCCTCCAAGAGGGCGGCACTTCCGGTTCCGGGAGAGGGCGTGTGCGCGCATGCATCAAAGATGGCGGCGGGGGAGGTGAGGAGGGTGTGGGGGTTCTTTTGAGGTTGGGTTGTTTGTGTTTGGCAATGATCAAAGCGTTTCTTTCAGGAGAGTTGGGTGGCCCTGAAAAGGGCCGTTTGGAGAAGAAAACCCACCAACACTGGAACGGGAACGGGAACTGGAACGGGAACGGAACGGAATGGAGCTGGAACCGGAACTTCACTCTTGGAAGGTGGGAAATCTTCTTCATTCACGTTGCTCTGATTCGCATTCTCGCACAAATAGTGCAAGAGAGTAGCTGCTACGTTCTTGTGCCTCACCACCCCCGTCAGCTCGAGGTAGGCACAGTCAGGGGACCACTTGAGGTGTTCCACCCAAGGATCGTCGTGGGACGCCAATCTTCTAAGCCGCAGGCTGCAATGAAAGCAGTTCATGCTATCGGTACTTTTCGTGTACATTTAGCCCGCATGGGCCATCTATGCAGTGGTGTGGCTCATCTGCATCGGCCTCGCCTCAAACGAGGCTAGTCTTCTTTCAAAGTGTTGATGGGGCGACAAGGGCTTACTGGGCGGCGTCCTACCATCATAAGAATCCGTACTGTCAGATCTCTGGGCCCTGCAAGATTCCGTACTATCAGTCTCCAGAAGAATCCTGGTCCACAAGCATCTGTACTATCAGTTACCACGGTCCCCTCACAAGCATCCATACAGCTCTTCGTCTCTGCCATTCTCAATGCGATGATATTTTTTAATAATTGAAACTGAACCCTCTCGAGTTTTTGCTCTCTGTTTATAGGAGAGGGACCAGATGCCCGCTGATTGGTCCAACACGCTGGGCCCTGATTGGGCCGACACGCAGTTTGCGGATTGGTCCGTCCCGGTGCCTGGCCTGAGCCTTGTTTTTTTCCAAACAGGCCCGACCCTTGTGTTTCTTTTCCATAGGAACAGGCATGGTCCATTGGAGAGAAAGCACAACTGCTGTTCGACCAATCAGAGACCCGCACAGGGCGTGTGCCGTCTCTGATTGGTCGAAAACCCAAGCTTCTGATTGGTTGATTTTCGATCCTGTTTTTTCTAGGATGTGCATGTCAATCCACATCCTAAAGACAACACAACACATTTTTTTTTCAACTTTTTAATTCCACAGCTCACATGAACCAAGACACAAAACAAAAGCCACAGGATAAGGGGCGTCGCTGTGATTTTTGTGAACAGGAAAACATTTGCAACTAGGGTGTGAAGGTGTGAAGGTATGTACACTCATAAAACCAGTGAACAGGTACTTTGTCAGTGGGGTGAACGTATGTACACTCATAAAACTCAGTGAACGTATGTACACTCATAAAACTCAGTGAACAGGAACTTTGTCAGTAAGGTGAACGTAGATTCAGTGAAGGAAGTGTGACATGACCGTCTGTCTTTGCTCTTTTTACACCATTATGTAAACGATCTATTTCCAGAATATTTTTGTATTCCTCATAGCAGAAGAGGGTGACCGGGGTCTTGAGAGCTTGTCCAAACTGGATTTCCAAACCCAACTTGCCAGTGTGTCAAGGATAGTTGATGCCTTCATCAGTGCCAAGGTCTGGTGTGAGATCCACCACCCACAAGGTGCAACCTTGAGTAAAGGCCTTGAGAGACACCTCACAGGTCTCAGGCCGCCACAGCTGTCCAGTGTTCTGGAACAGATTCATGAAGACTTGTTTCAAATGGGCGCTGTTGTTGCTGAAGTCGCTTTTCATTTCCGTTTCATGGACTTCCTGTCCATTGAGTTTCAGCTTCATCATGGTGACATGGTTGTGTTTGAAGTTGATCCTGATCCTTGTGAAAGTTTCAACCTCCGTTCGGGATGTCACGGGCTGTCACTTGCATACGGGAAAGGGGATACTTGGCAGTCACCCCTGCGTTCAGACTGGACACATGTTTTTCTTGGACAGCAGGATCTATGATGAGTTGACGAACATAAAATTCGGCTTTGGTCACGGCTATTTTGTAGACACCATCAGCAGCACACATGAAGAATAATACATCGGGACTTCAAAGCAATTCCAGTTTCATAGGGACACCATCTTGCAGATAACAGTCTTGAAGAAACAGGTCACAGTGTAGACGCCCTGTGAGTTCCACTTCTTTGGTGGGCACGATAAGATCACGTCGAGTTCTGACGCCCGTGTTTCTTACATCAGCATTTGCATCAAGATTAAAGGCGTCCATTTTACCAGCACTATCGGTAAACCATCCAGGACATTGAAGGTGAGATGTTTTGGCTCCTGCATCATAACTCAGAAGGGTTTCGTTGTTGTTGTTCCTCCATGAAGTCTAACACCCGAATTTCTGACACGCCGGCAATCTCTTAAAATCAACTCTTAGTTCTCACGTTAGACCGACCTTTCATGAACTCTGACCGACGAAAAGACATTAGCTAATCAGAAGGCAACTTTCTCATGCTTTAAGGCACTTATTGCAAATTGGCGACTACACTTCGAAACATATTTTGACAAGTTCTCGCTTAAAAATTTGAAACCTGAACAAAAGAACATTCTCTTATGGCTAAGATATGGTACAGATTGTATGGATTCAGTCGTTAAGCCCGTAACTATCGTTCAGAATACCCCGTTTTAAAGTTTTCGAAGCTGCATGATTAAAAATCACATTCCGACTGTCACTTTCATGATCTGGTAAGCGACACTCTGTTTTTCGGATGAAGGTCGTCCTGACGTGACCCCTAACGGGATGTCCTCAGATCTTTGTTAAGCGGTAGCGAGAACTAAGATCTGATTTTAATGAGATTGCACATGACGGTTGTATGACTTGACCATCTGGGGTAAGACTTTCAAATAGTGTCTGGTCCCATGCTGAGTGAAGTATCCCCACATTTTATTTTTCAGAGTCCTTTGAAACCGTTCCTCAATGGCTGCTTTAGTTTCAGGATTTTGACTGGTTTAGAAATGAATGCCGTTCTTTATAATGAGATCTCTGAAAGTGGGGTTGACAAATTCTTTGCCTTTGTCGGTTTGCAGGTGGTCGACCTTTGGCTTGTTGCATCAGCAAGGTTTGAAAACCTTCCGTCAAAGCAGAACTGCACTTGGTCTTCAGGGGTTGCACCCATGCCATCTTTGAAAACACATCAATCACACACAGCAGATATTTGAACCCTTTGTTGTCGTCTTGAAAGGCAATCATGTCACTCAAGTCTGCTTGCCAAAATTCATCGACGCCTCCCACACGATAGTGGTCTCTTGGAAAGGAGCGTCTCTTTTTGTTCTCTTTTTGGGACTTTGCGGGCAGAACGTGGGGAAGGGGAAACTGGTTGTTGGGTGTTCTTTGTGTTGAGTGTTGTTGTTGTTGAGTGTTGTTGTTGTTGCTGCTGCTCCTGCATCCATTGCCATCGTTGAGGATTTCCAATCATTTCATGGGGAACATGACTGTTGGCCAAATGGTGACTCAAAATGGTCCAACCTGCAGGCCCCTTTTTGTTTTTTGGTGATGCACTAAATTGTTGATCAAGTCTGACATGTGTGTGCTAGGGACAAGTTTCCCTTCAACGGTCAGGGTTCCCTCAGGAGTCCAATTCAAGGCGGGATTGTTTTGAATCCTTGTCATCAAATTTATGGCTTTACTGGTCATGGTTTTAGGAACACTCATGACCACTTCGTCTATCACTTGTTGAGGTGGGGCAGGTCTACCTGTTGTGCCCATCGTTGATGGTGGTGGTGGTGTCACTTTGGGTTGGTGTGGTTTGGTGGTGGTGGTGTTGTGCTGTTGGCGCTGCAATTCTAGCATGTGTTGCAACAGTTGGTTGTATTCTTGTTCCCGCATGTGAAAAGGCTGCTGTGACCTCTGCATCAACGTGTCCATCTCTTCCAAATTTTGGAGACGTTTCTTTTCCAAGAGAGGGGTGTGAAGAGTCTGACGATAATGTTGTTTGGTGGCTTGTAGAATTTGCCATGTTTCTTCAAGCACCACCACCACACCTACGCTTGGGGTAGATGATGCGGTAGTCTATTGTGGTGGCTTGGTCCTGCACACATGATCCGATGAGGGAGACGCACCCTGATTTTTTCCCAACAATCATCCACCCCGGCTACATTCAAACCGGCTACATTCCCCGGAGGAAAGGCTCATAGTAAGAGCCCCCTGGCTCCATCCCCCGGAGGAGGAAAGGCTCCCTGTCAACAGTGGTCCACCAAGGCTGCTCGTCAGAGCATTCCGGCACCATCCCTTGGAGAAGGAAAGGTTCCCCCGTTAACAGCGAACTACCAAGGCTGTTTGTGCGAGCACCCCGGCTCCATCCCTCGGAGGAGGAAAGGTGTTATGATACACATAGTGGATTCAGGGACGATGTCTTCACCATCGGAGGAGTGGGGCGAATAGTTGACTCACTTCTGGTAAGGGGAGTTAACTCCTGCTTGCTTATGGGCTAGGGTGCAATGATACACTACTGACTTTGCTCATAGTCTGAGTCGTACAATGGACTCTGCTTACGATGGGAAATCGTAAAGTGGTGATTTCTTATGATTAAGGGAATGACTTGCATCACTTTTATTTGACACTTTTGTGAAACATGGGTATAGTGATGACGAACCTGGAAAAAATAATCATGGCGAATCTGGGATTTTTTACCCACGATCGTAGGTTTCTCCTACACCCAAGAGACGCAAGACGTCTTAGACGGCGCACCAAATGTTTGAACATGATGGTTAATAAGTAAGTGAACTAAACTCCTGCAATGGTGTTAACACGTGACCGAAACTTTTCGCGCCATTCAGTGATCACGAAAAGCCGGACACTCTAAAGGACAAATGACTTCTCCCAAATTCATCGTTCTGTGATCTAAATACCTATGTGAGTGAGTGAGTATGGTTTTACGCCGCTGTTAGCAATATTTCAGCAACATCACGTCGGGGGACATCCAAAATGAGCTTCACACATTATATCCACATACGATAACTTGAGTATTCATGATTGGAATTTGACCGAACTTAATACACATGGTCTCGATCGCATCAGTTTGGGATCTTGGTCAAGGTCAAGGTTTCACAGAGGTCCAACCTCAAGACATTTTGGTTTAATAACCAAGATATCAAGGTATTCTTTAGTCAGTGAAATAGACTATAATTAAATCAATGGAGGAGTAGTAACCGAGTGTAAAATGAGTATCCAAATGTAAATTAAAACTGCGATACTTCGTATTTTCTTCTTACCTCGACTGAACACTTCCCAGTGCCAGCTGCTAAATCCAAAATTCTGACATTTTCTCTGTTCCTAGGAAACCGTTCGGCCGTCGTTGTCGCCAGTTCCTTTTGACCCTGGGAATTGAGGACTGTTATTACCTGTGAAACACGAAATAAACCAACATGTGACAGTTGGAAAGAGCTCACCACAAGTTCACAGTATACCTGCGCAACTACACGCGTCCGTGTTCGCTTTTGTTTATTCCAACTTTTGGTTGAACCGCCACTTCCGGTTGGTATGTTGATGTTATGGTTGCAGAATAAACTGCATTGAGTTGAGACTGCGGTGTTGACTAATCCTTGGCGCTGGGGTCATGATGAATCACGTTGGAGGAAACGTACGTCCTCATGTTTTCTTACATTATTGATATGTACAAAACAAAAACGTTAAGGATCGTGAATTTTTATGCACACAGTATATTCATATTACTTTTGATCAATTCCATTGTCCTAGAAAATACTTGAATATAATAATGCATCCATCTTCCCGAGTCAAGGGAGTTAACTGACTATAAATGTCCAGTTTCCACCCCTGCCAAACTATTTTCCTGGGCTTGATCGTAGCACCACCAGTGGCTAATACGAGTTATGTCCCTCCTATTCCTCCCCTGTGGAGCAATCAGATTCCACCTCTCGTATCACTTGCATTTGCTTCAAACAAAAGGGCGGCGCCCAATCAAGACGATCCGACCATTAATCAAGATCTATGTTGTGATAAAACGGGTCTTACATCGCGAAGGTCATCAAATCACGTGAGCACCTTGATTAAAATCATGAAAAGTTTGTGAAAATATCTGTTGACAATGTTCGCAGTGCACATACTTTGCAATCAATTGAAATCTGCATGACAGTTTACGGACCGGATTTCGATTTCGTTCCCCGATTGTGATTTGACTATGCATAGACTCGTTAGTCCAGTCAAAATGTAAGTCCATAATACCAGCCTTGTTCGGCAAGGAGGGAAACTGGACTTTAATAGTCAGAACTTGCCCCGGCTTTACAAGAGAAGTGGGACGGACTACCTCAAATCGCCATGGGGAGACTTTTACGTCGAGTGAATGAATGTTTGACAAAATGTGGCGGTATTGTGCACCAATGATCCCAAACTGTCAAGTTTGAAATTTTCTAAGTTACCCCTATCGTCCTTCTAGATCGTTGGCGTCATAACATCTACTGTCATACTTCACCACCGGTTGCAACGTGTTTCCAGTTCATTCATTATTTCTATACAACTATTACTAGAAACTACTACTAAGACAGACAGACAGACAGACATACCTCGTCATAATCCTTTGCCGACTCGGAGAACCGATCGTACAGGGTTTGGTTGTCTAAATTGCCATCAACGGTTTTTGACCAGTGGTCACGAGCCACAGCTTTCTGTTCCTCGGTGGCGTCTGTAGAAAATTCCTGACTCATTGCGGACTGAAAGTATCCGTGAATAAGCTTGTGGTAATCTTGTGACTGAGCTTGTGGCAGTCGAGTGAATGAGCTTGTGGTATTCTTGAGACTGAGCTTGTGATGATCGTGTGACTGAGCTTGAATCATCAAGTGATTTCAAATTCAACGTTGCATCTCATTGTTCAAGCCATAAAGCGACGTGTCTCGACAAGAAATACAGGTTTGGAACAACAAGCGTCCTTGAGCTGAGACGTTTGGAACAACAAGCGTCCTTGAGCTGAGACGGGTATACAGAACACGTGGAAATTATAAAGCTAACCATGCATTTGCACTTGAGCAGAACAACGTGTTCTGACAGCACAGTGGTATTTTTTTCCTTGCTGTGTTTGAACGACCGTAGAAACTGTCGATAACTCGACACTAAGTATTACAAGCACATTTAAATGTGAAATGACATAGAAGCGTCTCACCAAACACCTTAAAAAACATCATCATCAACCTTGGAAAATTATTGTAGAGCAATTTGATTAATGGGTTCATTGGCGACATTCATCTCAATTTTGGCTTCGGTGTTGCACGTTCCTCATAACGGTCATTGCAGCAAAGAATGATATTAAAGACTAGAAACACAGTGAATAATATTCATTTGGCACCTGGTATACATTGAACTAGATTAAATATACTCAAGACACAAAAGTAATGCAACATTTGATTTCAACTACTTTAATGTCTTAGCTGAACATATACGATTCAATCTATTAAATCAGAAGGCATGATGATGGTACTAAAACCATTTCCTGAAACATTTTATTAATTTTCATTACTCAGAATAGAATCAAGCTATTTGATTGGTCACTGACTGACTTGTAAAACCTGCACAAATTGGAGTCACATGACGTCAAAAAAACGACTTGTGTGGATTTAGTGACGTCATCGCATGCTGGACCCCAGACATTGCAATACTTCCGGCGAGACGTCCACTTGTCACCGGAAAAGGTGTTGTTAAAGCCTAGTGTGATCAAGCAGCGGTCCACTGGATGAAATTGTATCTGTTGCCTTCTGGCCACCCTCTGTGAAAAGCCTTCTGCATTCACTGGATACACCCTACATGACTGTACACTTCTCACATACCTGAATACTCCTCACTAACTTAAGAAGATTATATGCAAAGCAGCATCTCTCAGGAGACCGGGTCTTCGTGTAGGACTTTCATTTCAGCATCATTGGAATAGATTTGTGTGTTACACAGTTCCCCCAAGTCCATTGTACGACTCCGATTAAAAGCAGAGTCCATCGTACGACTCCGACTATAAGCAGCGTCCATTGTACGACTCCGACTATAAGCAGAGTCCATTGTACGACTACGACTATAAGCAAAGTCCATTGTACGACTCCGACTATAAGCAGAGTCCAATGTACGACTCCGACTACAAGCAGAGTCCATTGTACGACTCCGACTATAAGCAGAGTCCATTGTGCGACTCCGATTAGAAGCAGAGTCCATTGTATGACTCTAACTATAAGCAGAGTCCATTGAACGACTCCGACTATAAGCAGAGTCCATTGTTGATCTATGTTATGATAAAACGGGTCATACATCGCGAAGTGCATCAAATCAGGTGAGCACCTTGATAAAAAACATGAAAAGTTTGTGAAAATATCTGTTTTCAACATCTTCCCAAAGCAAGGGAGTTAACTGACTATAAAAGTCCAGTTACAACCCTTGCCGAACAAAGCTGGTATTATGGAGTTACATTTTGGCTGGACTAACGAGTCTATGCGTAGTCCAATCACAATCGCGCAACGAAATCGAAATCCGGTTCATAAACCGTCGTGCAGATTTCGGTCGATTGCAGGATTTACAAAGCATGTGCACTGGGAACTCGTTGTCAACAGTTATTTTCCCAATCTTTTCATGTTTCTTATCAAGGTGCTCAGTTGTTTTGATGCACTTCGCGATGTAAGACCCGTTTTATGACAATATAGATCTTGATTATCGACCAGATCGTCTTGACTGGGCGCCGACGTTTTGTTTGAAGCAAATGCAAGTGATACGAGAGGTGGAATCTGATTGGTCCATAGGAGTGAGTGAGTGAGTATGGTTTTACGCCGCTTTTAGCAATATTCCAGCAATATCACGGCGGGGGACACCAGAAATGGGCTTCACACATTGTACCCATGTCGGGAATCGAACCCGGGTCTTCGGCGTGACGAGCGAACGCTTTAACCACTAGGCTACCCAGGCATTCCAACCTAGTTCGGCAAGGGTGGAAACTGGACTATTATAGTCTGTTAAATCTCTTGCCCCGGAAAGATGCCATTTCCATAACTGATGATCTGATATCGTTCAATAATGGTCAAGTAGTCAGTATTCCCTTCCACTGATTAACCCACCTGAACTAGACATAAAAGCGACCCATGAAACTGCCATATGTGTTTTATGTTTAGACCTATGCATACAGTTGGTTGGTTGGTTGGTTTGTTTGTTGTCTAACCCCACATTCAGCAATATTTCAGTAAATAATCGAATCTGGACCAGACAATCCAGTGACTGATATCATGAGCATCGATCCTCGCAATGTGGGATCGATGACATGTATCAACCAAGAGCACCCGATCCCGTTAGTCGCCTCTTACGACAAGCACAGTCGCTTTTTACGGCAAGCATGGGTTGCTAAACACCTATTCTACCCCGGATTTTCATGGGTCCTATGCATACAGAGTAATAAAACAACTGTGTGAATTGGCACTTACACATCCGATAGTGAAATATCTGGCTTTGATTGATGAAGGGAGTTTTGTTAATGCCAATGTAAGGTATTTGATTTAAGTTTCATCATTTTTCTCGTAAATTGTTTCACAGATGTTACACCTTAGGGCTTTGCCTCTGCTGATATATATGTCTGAAAGGCACTTTGCACGGCCACGTACAATGCCTCTACATGATTTGAAGGTTTTGTGCACTGAGACAACAATATTAGTATTTTCGAACTGGTGTGATTTAAGCAGATTTAGAGATAACTGTCTCTTTGCACATTCCAAAAGCAAGGAAGCAGACTGGAGACGGATGACATTTTTAATGTCGCCTACATATGCTTTCAACAGATTTTGAAACTCTGAAGGAGTTGATTTGAGGGGTCTCCATCAACTCAAAATCGTGGCCAAGATTCAACACTGTATGCAGATTCCTCTTCAGAAGATAATGCAGTATCTGTTTCCATATTGTTATATGGCGCTGTTATTTATTGTTATACAATGTTACAATTGTAATACATTGGTTCTGTTCGGATTCAGGAGAGGTTCAGAGTGTTGTGTTTTGGCAGTGGTAGTTGTCAGGAATGTAGTACTATCTAAGGTAAGCAGTGGTGCGGACGTTACTATATTTAGATGCATTTTGGAGTCAAGTGTCGTCTGGAAACTTCTAGAAAAACTAGACTAATCCAGTACTGTATAGAACCTTCCAAACGGGATTTAGACTATGTAAGTGGGCAAGTGCGTGCCTCACTCATCTCACATCTCAGATTACATCAAGACCAGCGGTCATTGTTTTCACCCTGGATATCCAGTCTTGGCCTATTTTGGATGCTTGGCCGTTGCTGATAGGTGAATTGTTATCACCGACATTTCGCTATTACCGCTGCCATTGTATTTTATACTGCCTCTCCATTGTGTACTGCCACTGTAATTGCTCAGCAGTAATTTGTCTTGATTTGTATACGGGGTTAATTTTGAAACACAATTGTTGATATTATAACATGACTTTGCCGCTTGTTGGTTTCACACTGATGTTTTTGCGTATATACATGTTTGTGTTTACTTCCAGTTTCAATTTGTAAATCGACATGAAACATCTTTATCGTGGGATTCAAGTTAATATATATTATGGTTTGATAATATAATTTTCAGGGGAGGCGCTACCTTTAGTTTAGGCCGAGAATTACCCCCCTTTGCTCAAGCACATGTAATGACCCACAAGCTGCTTTGCAAATGTGCGCACATATAGCTCAGCAAACAGCATACAAAGCAATCCTACCGTCCGCACCCTGTTGTAGGGTGTGATCATTGCTGGGAACAAGGTTGTGAAGTTTCAGTTTCATGCATCTGGTGGTTTGACTTTCTGAGGAGAAGATGTTTACGACGCATGGCGGAAGACAGACGCCGGAGAACAGACCAAGACATAAGCCAACTTTCAGTTAGGTGAGCTAAATGTTACATTAGATATATTTTTAATGAGGCAATGGTTGGTTTATTATCTTATATTTAGTCTTGTCCAGTCTAGTGTTTCAACTTTGAGGGAGAACCAGTGATGTTTACGAAAGGTTTTTTCGTCCCGAAGAACCTCAACTGACTTGTCAGTTTTGGTAACTTCGGTCATCGTGTAACAAATTTAATTAAAATGGATTTTTACTCACGAAAACGTGTGTCCCACACCCTTTTTTCGCTACAACATTTGAAAGATTTTTTTATAAATGCCGTAACAATAATAGCAAATAAACTGGTCATTTTTGTAACTTAGTAGGTCGCAGTAAAACAAACTTAATCAGTAAATAAAAAAGTGCAAACAATGCTTTCATTTGTTTTATTGAAGCACAATTGTTTCAGTTATTGGCGGCTAACATTGCATTGTACTGTTAGGCTTCACTTAAGTAAGGTGAGCAGTTAACAATTAATGACTAAAGATACAACAGCATACAACAAGCTCTACGGGAACTGAGTCTATATTGGGCTGAGCGACAAACAGGTGACGTCATTGTTTAGCGAATGCAATGAGTGTTGAACATGAATGAATAATGCCTTGCAGTTGTTCATATATAAACTGTATGGGTGCGTAGTGGAAATGTGTTTTATTTCATTGCCATAGCGCAGCCAAAACATTTATGAATACCTATGGAGTGGAACAACTAGCAGATCTGATGGACTGAAACACCACCGTTACTTCCTCGCAAATAATTTTTGAAATACCGAAGTTCCACATGTTTCCACTTTCCCTGTGCTTCCAAAGTCCTGACGTGTTTTCTCCTATCTGCCAGTTCAGGGTCGTCATCAGTAAACACGTTGTCGAAACTGGCCCAAATGATATATCCTCCTGGAAGAAAAACAACAGATAGTGCCAACTGAGTATCTGATTCGAGTTGTCTAAATAGTGATACAATATGTCGGCAAACTTCAGCAACCAATGATTCAGAGTACATTCTCATTTTTGTTACATGGATTTTATCCTTTCATATTTGTCCAGGTAATTCATGTTTCAGGTACAGATAACAGAAATATTCCAATATTATACTACTTTTACAATAATATAGCGACAGACCATTTCATATCCGGCGGGTGGGTGGGCGGAACAATATTTTTTTCCACAAATATTACTTTGCCAGATAACAAGTTCTTTTTCAGGAAGGGATGACAAAAATATTCCAATATTATATTACTTGAAAAATATTGAGGGACAGACAATTTAATAGTCGGCGGGTTTTGGGTGGGACCTATTTAACAATTGAATAATTCGTTCCAGAAAAATGACTTTGTCCTTTGGCCGTGACCGCATCAGCAAGAAAGTCCACCAGCATTATCACATGGACCCGTGAAGATCCGGGGTAGAAATGGTCTTCAGTAACCACCAGCATTATTACATGGACCCGTGAAGATCCGGGTAGAACTGGTCTTCAGCAACCCGTGCTTGCCGTACATGGCGACTATGCTTGTCATAAGAGGCGACTAAAGGGATCGGGTGGTCAGGCTCGCTGACTTGGTTGATGCATTTCATCGATCCCAATTGCCTGGATCGATGCTCATGATATTAATCACTGGATTGTTTGGTCCAGACTCGATTATTTACAGACCGCTGTCATATAGCTGGAATATTGCTGAGAGTGGCGTTTAACAACAAACCAACAACAACATAAAAAAGGTCAACGCCAGTGAACAATTGGTCTCAATTATCTGTCGAAATTTCATTGGACGGGAAAGGCAAAATAGTGGTTCGAGAACGAGAACATAACAAATTTTGCATGCACCTACCTTTTTTGACAACCCTGATCATTTCTTCGTAAGCCTCGATGGGCAGCTTCTTCAAAACTGGAACGTTCAGTCCGCAAATCGTAATTGCGTCGTACGTATCTGAAACAGAATGAACCAACAACATGTGTCGATGGATACCGTCTTTCCTCAAATTTACCACTATGCGGCAATCACTAAACCGGAGCTGAGGGGACTGAACAATCAGTCCGGTTTAGACAGGTTCAGATTAGTGAGATTATAGCAGGAGATAAAGAAACAGGTAATAAAGATAAAGTTGAATGAAATACATATACACAGTAAAAAAAGTGTTGCACCCCCTATACTTTTTCATGGAGGGGTGTTTTGAAAGGGTGTAAAGATAACCGAATTAATATTATAACCAGGATTTCATGTATACCAACAAACCAGTGTATTGTCTATACAATGAACTTAAATGGGGTATTCCATGACCTTATGGCATGTAATAATCTCATGCTGAACTTTTACGAAAAATGAACGAACAACGAAGACGCATTAAGTATGGTGACATCTCAATAATTTTTAGTGACCAAATTCATCCAATAGGGTAAGAATGTCATATGGAGATTTGACGAACACAGTAAGTCAATATCGAGAACTTCCACCAAGCACTTGGATCACAGCTTGGAGTCTTCGTCTCATACTCCTCACCAGACGTTGGAATCGCTCCATGGGCAGCTGCTGCCACTCCTCGTGTAATGCTGCTTCCAATTCACGCAAGTTCTGTGGAGGAGGGTCCCGACGATAAATCAGGCGTCCCAAAATGTCCCATACATGTTCCAGTGGATTCAGATCTGGACTCATTGCTGGCCATGGAATCTGCGTCAGAGCATTGTTGTGGATAACCTGGGTCACAGCTCGTGAACGATGTGGTCTGGCATTGTCATCCATGAATATCGGTCTGGTGGCCAGTGGATGATTGTCAAAATGGGGCACCACAACTGGATTCAGCACCTCTTGGATGTAGCGCTCCCCTGTCAAGTTGCCTCGTATGGTCACTAAATCAAGCTTACAATCAAATGAGAAGCATCCCCAGACCATAACAGATCCACCTCCATATGGTACAGTTGGCATGATGTTTCTTGCAGTATAAGCTGTTCCAGGACGCCTCCATACTCTCACTCTGCCATCCACAACATGCAGAAGGAACCTGCTTTCGTCCGACCAGTGGACTCTTCTCCAGGACCTCAAGTTCCAGTTCTGTCTCAGTCTACACCAGGCTAGACGTAGTCGTTTGTGGTTGTCTGTGAGTTTAGGTCGCTTGATAACCCTTCTGGACTTCAACCCTGCAGCTTTAAGACGATTTCTCACGGTCTGGGTACTGAACTGTTGACGAGGAAGCCAAAGACGTTTCAAGGTTGTGCTTGTAGCAAATGGATGACGCCTTACCACCCTCAACAACGCTCTGTCATCTCTAACTGTGGTCTTACGTGGTCTGCCAGAGGGTCTGCGATTCCTTACATCATTAGTTTGTGCGTGTTTTCTGACCAAACGGCTTATTGTTGAGTTGTGATGTCCGGTTCTTCTGCCAATCTCCTTGAACGAAAGACCTGCTCCATGAAGGCCAATAATCTGCCACTTGACTGCTTCTGACAATCGTCTACCCGGCATTGTGGGTTACAATAAACTGGGCTGTCAGAGAACATCTTTTATAGGCGATGTTGAGCTTAAGAAGATACTGCAATCTGCAAATGTCATGCACCATGCAATTCACGTGCTGATTGCTACGTTTTGGTGATCATCTTCCCTCCGAAAACATTACACATTTAACATCAGATCCCCAAGGAATACCTACCATTAAAACCAGAGTCGGGCGTTTTAAATGTTGTGATGTATCAAACGTATTAATGTGGGGGTGCAACACTTTTTTTACTGTGTATATTTAAGAAAGTAAATGGACAGAAATCCGGATTCCACTCTACATGTGACACTGGACCGGGAGGATGGTGTGGTGGTTTAGGGCGCCGGAATTCACGTTGCAGAGTTGCGTCCATTAGTTTTGCCATGATCAGGTAAGTGTGGGTTCGAAGCCCTGATTCGCCCTGATCGTGAACCGTGGTTTGTCAGCACCTTACCCTTCTCGCTGTCTTCACTACGTAGTAAGTGTCTAAAACCGTGCTCGTGGGTTTCACGGAAGTGGTAAACGTCTTAGACCTGCATCACTTAGGGCTTTCCTTCTACATCAAGCTGACACGCAATGATATAACTGGAATACTGTTAAAAGCGGTGTTAAACCTAACTCACTCACTCACTCACTGTTATTACTGGGAACAAGCAAGTAAAATTTCAGCTTCATTGGTCACGTGATTTCTGGAGAGCCTGATCAAAGAGTCAAAATTGAATTATCGCAAAACGTAAACCATGATGTTGATCCCAACGCCACATGGAAATGAATGGCTGATTAATGGTCAAGAATAGCTGTTTCAATACTGCTGTCGTGGGGTGTCAAGCTGGGTGAGATCGATTGCGGTAAAAGACATCAAACCAGCAAAAGCAGCTGTTCAGAATGATGGATTTGTTTGAAAAAATTGTCCCAGAAAAAATCTTTATACCAAACAATACCAAAGGCATTACAGCGTTGGCTAGACATGTTTGGTGTTTGAAACAGTGCAGCGCGGGATTTCGGAAAGGAAAATATACAACGGATAAGAAATTTACTCTTCAATGTTGGTGACTTGGCTCTATATATATCATGGGGGCACGGGTGGCCCAGTCGTCTAAGGCGCCGCGATTCGCAGTGCAGAGTTGCGTCCCTTGGGCACACCAGAAACCTATGATTGTGGGTTCGAATCCCGGTTCGCCCCGATTATGTTTCTAGGTTTGTCAGCACCATACCCGTGCTCGTGGGTTTCACGGAAGTGGTAAACGTCTAAGACCTGCATCACTTCGGGCTTTCCTCCCACATTAAGCTGACACGCCGTGATATAACTGGAATACTGTTAAAAGCGGCGTTAAACCCAACTCACTCACTCACTCACTATATATATCATCGTACACCGATGGCATGATGCGTCCATGATACGTTTGCCTGGTCCATACAAATGTGTATAGATTGTGATAGTTGTGTAATATATTTTCATTGCGGCGTTAAACAGCATTCACTCATTCACCTGTGGCTGCATCCAGGGCGTCGACTCCTAGTTCTCCAACTGTGTAACGGTCGTATCGCCCTTTCTCTCTGGCTACATTCAACATCCCCTCGCTTGCATCCGTACCGTCTATTTTCCTGAATCCATGTTTTCGAAGCTAAAAGAAACAAAACAAATATACACTTATTCAAGATGGACCATTCCTCAAACTTATGGAATAAGAATGATGCCATAATGATTCAAAAACACATGCTTCTAGTCGGAGTCGAACAATGGACTCTGCTTATAGCAGGAATCGTACAATGGACTCTGCTTATAGTCGGATTCGTACGATGGACTCTGCTTGTAGTCGGAGTCGTACAATGGACTCTGCTTATAGCAGGAATCGTACAATGGACGCTGCTTATAGTCGGAGTTTGACAATGGACTCTGCTTATAGCAGGAATCGTACAATGGACTCTGCTTGTAGTCGGAGTCGTACAATGGACTCTGCTTATAGTCGGAGTCGTACAATGGACTCTGCTTGTAGTCGGAGTCGTACAATGGACTCTGCTTATAGTCGGAGTCGAACAATGGACTCTGTTTATAGTCGGAGTCGTACAATGGATTCTGCTTGTAGTCGGAGTCGTACAATGGACTCTGCTTATAGCAGGAATCGTACAATGGACTCTGCTAATTGTCGGAGTTGGACAATGGACTCTGCTTGTAGTCGGAGTCGTACGATTGACTCTGCTTATAGTCGGAGTCGTACAATGGACGCTGCTTATAGTCGTAGTCGAACGATGGACTGTGCTTATAGTCGGAGTCGTACAATGGACTCTGCTTATAGTCGGAGTTTGACAATGGACTCTGCTTATAGTCGGAGTCGTACAATGGACGCTGCTTATAGTCGTAGTCGTACGATGGACACTGCTTATAGTCGGAGTCGTACAATGGACGCTGCTTATAGTCGTAGTCGAACGATGGACTCTGCTTATAGTCGGAGTCGTACAATGGACTCTGCTTATAGTCGGAGTCGTACAATGGACGCTGCTTATAGTCGTAGTCGTACGATGGACACTGCTTATAGTCGGAGTCGTACAATGGACGCTGCTTATAGTCGTAGTCGTACGATGGACACTGCTTATAGTCGGAGTCGTACGATGGACTCTGCTTACAATGGGAATCGTAAAGTGGACTCTGCTCTTAGCAGAGATTTCTTAGAATTAAGGAAATGATTTGCATCGCTTTTATTTGACACTTTGGTGAAACACACGAGCATGGGTATTGTGCTGACGAACTTAGGAATGGAGGAGTAGTAACCAAGTGTAAAATTAGTATCCAAGTGTAAATTAAAACTGCGATACATCGTATTTTCTTCTTACCTCGACTGAACACTTCCCAGTGCCACCCGCTATATCCAAAATTCTGACATTTTCTCTGTTCCTAGGAAACCTTTCGGCCGTCGTTTTCGCCAGTTCCTTTTGACCCTGGGAGTTGAAGACTGTTACTACCTGTGTAACACGAAATAAACCAACATGTGACAATTGGAAAGAGCTCATTACAAGTTCACAGTATACCTGGGGCCATGATGAATCACGTTGGAGGAAACGTGCCTCGTTCAGTTTTCTTACATTACGGATATGTACAAAACCAAAAAAAGTAAAAGATGATGAATTTTTATGCACACAGTACATACATATTACTTTTCCATTTCATGGTCCTAGAAAATACTCGAAAAATAATAATGCATCCATCTTCCTGAGGCAAGGGAGTTAACTGACTATAAATGTCCAGTTTCCACCCTTGCCGAACTGTGGTGGAATTCCTGCCTCGATCGTAGCGCAACCAGTGGCTATTGCGGGTTTTGTCCCTTCTATGCCTCTCCTATGGACCAATCAGATTCCACCTCTCGTATCACTTGCATAATTCAAACAAAATGGCGGCGCCCATGTTGTGATAAAACGGGTCTTACATAGCGAAGTGAATCAAATCACGTGAGCACCTTGATTAAAAACATGAAAAGATTGGGAAAATATCCGTTGACAACGAGTTCGCGGTGCACATACTTTGCAATCGATTGAAATCTGCATGACAGTTACGAACCGGATTTCGATTTCGTTGCGCGATTGTGATTGGACTATGCATATAGACTCGTTAGTCCAGCCAAAATGTTACTCCATAATACCAGCCTTGTTCGGCATGCTGTCGCGCATGCTAGTGTATCACACGCTTGCCGCCGTAATTAGGGCATGGGGTGAGGTGAGGAGAGGTGAAATGGGGTTTTACGTCGCGTTCAAAATATGCATTGTATAATATCAGCGAGTCCCGGTGCCATTCATAAATTCATATACTCTCCATAACAATTAGGGGAGAGTCGAGAGAGTATCGGGTGATGGAAATGGATGGATAAGCAAAGGAAGGACTAGGTGTCACATGGCAGTTAACAGAACGTGTTAGCGAGGTACTATAAGGGTGAGAGGGTTTGAGATGACTTCATAAAAAATGGGCCATTCTCCAACGACTGGACAGGGTGGCATATTCCGAATCTCTCCCCCCCCCCCCCCCCCCCCCCCCCCCCGTGCTTTGCGGGGCCGATCATTAATATTTTATGTTTGCAGTATCCTTTTCCAAAATCTTCAATCACAGACTGAGACACATTGAACATATTGGCTTTCTTGAGTTCTACCAGTCTGAATCATGCCAATAGCCATTAGGCGTCCATCACGTTGTAGACGATCTGATCACAAATACTGCATTAAAGTAGAGCGATATGACGACCTTTCGCTAAAATGTCCAAAATCATGGCCCCCTACCCACGTGCACGGACGAAATGAACGTCAAGCCAATATCAACCTGAGACCTCATGACAGGTTTGGGTGAGGATCGGGTTATGGTGTGGGGTGACATTGCAATGACTGACCAAACCCCACCCCATATTGTTCCACGAAGGGTCACTGGATATTACTATCGGGACAACATACTGACACCCTTTGTTGTCCCGTTTGCAAGGCGTGTGGGTCGACATTTTGTTTTTCAGGATGACAAGGCCCGTGCTCACCGTGCACAAATCGTCAGTGCTAACCTCCAGCAGAACAACATCCATAGAATACCATGACCAGCAATGAGTCCAGACCTTTCTCCATTGAACACGCCTGGACATACTAAGGAGACTGAACACGTTGGCTGAACTTGCGCAGGCTCTACAAGAGGAGTGGGACAGACTACCTCAAATCGCCATGGGGAGACTTTTACGTCGAGTGATTGAATGTTTGACAAATCGTGGCGGTATTGCGCACAGCTGATCCCAAACTGTCAAGTTTGAAATTTCCTAAATTACCCCTTTCGTCCTTCGAGATCGTTGGCGTCATAACATCTTCTGTCATACTTCACCACCGGTTGTAATGTGTTTCCAGTTCATTCATTATTTCTATACAACTATTACTAGAAACTACTACTAAGATACAGACAGACAGGCAGACAGACAGACAGACATACCTCGTCATAAGCCTTTGCCCCCTCTGAGTACCGATCGTACAGGGTTTGGTTGTCTAAGTTGTCATCAACGGTTTTTGACCAGTGGTGACAAGCCACAGCTTTCTGTTCCTCGGTGGCGTCTGTAGAAAATTCCCGACTCATTGTGGGCTGAAAGTATCCGTGAATGAGCTTGTGATGATCGTGTGACTGAGCTTGTGATGATCGTGTGACTGAGCTTGTGATGATCGTGTGACTGAGCTTGTGATGATCGTGTGACTGAGCTTGTGATGATCGTGTGACTGAGCTTGCATCCACAAGTGATTAAAAGTTTGACGTCGCATCGGCATTATTCCACCTATAAAGCGACTGTCTCGACAAGTAATTATATACGAAAACAGGTTTGGAAAAGCGAGCGTCCTTGAGAAGCCAAAAATATAAAGCTAACCATACATTTGTACTAGAGCAGAACAACTTGTACCGACAGCACAGTGGTATTTTTCCCCTTGCTGAACGACCGTCGATAACCCGACGCTGAGTACGACAAACAAATTTTAATGTGAAATGACATAGAAGCGTCTCACCAAACACCTTAAAAACATCAACATCAACCTTGGAAAGCTATTGTAGAGCAATTTAATTAATGGGGTCACTGGCGACATTCCATCGCACTTCTGGCTTCGGTGGTGCAAAGACGTATATACTACGTAAATGCTACGAAAGTGCTGCAATCAGTAAAAATCCAAACACAATGTCTTCTCTCTGTTGTCTAGCGATAGTAAATTACCCAAGATGCCTTGCCCGATGAACCCCTGCTGTGACAATTAGCGCGTCTCACATCAGAGAAGGCTATTAGAGAAGGCTGCTTATCCTTTGTGTATACGTCTTTGGGTGGTGCACGTTAAAGACTAGAAACACAGTGAATAATATTCATTTGGCACCTGCTATACATTGAACTAGATTAAATATACTCAAGACACCAAAGTAATGCAAAATTTGATTTCAACTGCCGTATGTCTCAGCTGAACATATTCGATTCAATCTATTAAATCAGAAGGTATGATGATGATCTAGACTAACATTTAGTCTCTGAAATCTTATATTACACAATATCCTTCTTGACGCTAAAAATATGTAAAAATTCCCTATTCTGATTGTGTGGAATAGAGCTAGCTTGAGCTGGCTAGACTTGCTTTTGTATGCATTTCTAGATTATTATTTTTTCATAAAATATATATATTCCACGGTCATGGTGCAGGACTAGATGATGGTCATAAAAAGCATTTTCTGAAACATTTGATCAATTTTCATTACTCAGAATAGAATCTAGAAATTTGATTGGTCAGTGACTGACTTGTAAAACCTGCACGAATTGGAGTCACATGACGTCACAAAACGACTTGTGCGGATTTGGTGACTTCAGCTCATGCTGGACCTCAGACATTGCAATACTTCCGGCGAGACGTCCATCTGTCACAGGAATCGACCTTGTTATGGCCTGGTGTGATCAAGCAGCGGTCCACTGGATGAAATTGTATCTGTCGATCTTGCTTTCTGGCCACCCTCTGTAAAAAGCCTTCTGCATTCACTGAATACACCTCACATGACTGTACACTTCTCACATACCGGAATACTCCTCACTAACTTAAGAAGATTATATGCAAAGCAGCATCTCTCAGGATACCAGGACTTCGTGTAGGACTTTTATTTCAGCATCATTGGAATAGATTTGCTTGTTATGTTACACAGTTCTCCAAGCATCTTCCAAGTCCACTATCTTGTGTGCATTTGCATCCAGTCCCAAGAAATTAAATTAGCTGGTGAAAGCTTCCAAGCATCAAAACAGATGGCGAAACTCACTCCGAGTGCTGGACTTTCTCAAAATATTTGGGACAGGCCTTTTAGGCATGAAGAATGCATCACCAAGGGCATAGTGCTCACCAACTATCTGATCTGTTTCATTCTGCACACGAGTCTAGGGCAATTGGCGAAGACGTTTCATAAATAAAAGCGAGAAAACAATTTCAACATCTTCCCGAGGCAAGGGAGTTAAATGACTATAAAAGTCCAGTTACCACCCTTGCCAAACAAGGCTGGTATTATGGAGTTACATTTTGGCTGGACAACGAGTCTATGCATAGTCCAATCGCAATCGCGCAACGAAATCGAAATCCGGTTCATAAACCGTCGTGCAGATTTCGGTTGATTGCAGCATTTACAAAGCATGTGCACTGCCAACTCGTTGTCAACAGCTATTCAAGGTGCTCACGTGATTTGATGCACTTCCCGATGTAAGACCCGTTTTATCACAACATAGATCTTGATTATCGACCAGATCGTCTTGACTGGGCGCCGCCATTTTGTTTGAAGCAAAGCAAGTGATACGAGAGGTGGAATCTGATTGGTCCATAGGAGAGGCATAGAAGGGACGAAACCCCCAATAGCCACGATCGAGCCCAGGCATTCCAACCTAGTTCGGCAAGGGTGGAAACTGGACTTTTATAGTCAGTTAACTCTCAGTATGCCATTTCCATAACTGATGATCTGATATCGTTCTATAATGGTCAAGTAGTCAGTATTCCCTTCCACTGATTTACCCTCCTGAACTAGACATAAAAGTGACCCGTGAAACCGCCTTATGTGTTTTATGTTTAGACCTATGCATACAGAGTAATAAAACACTATCTACAAGACTATATGACAAGAGGGATGACTAAAAACTTGACCTTCATATCTAGCAATTTTCCAGTAGCTCCAGCTCCATCATAATTCCTTATCTGACTTGTACCATTATATTGCTTTGTCTTATCAAGTTAACAATTGACTTGCCTTTGCATGTGTTTGTGACGGGTGCCATCAGTAGGGCAAGATACGCTCACCTTCCGCGAACACTTTGTAGCATCACTATTTGATGGTGATTCATAAACACATGCTTGGGATATAGTCGGAAATGTACAATGGATTGTATTTATGGAAAGGGTTTTTGTCGCTTTATTTATTTGACACGAATGAGTGACGGTTACATGAAATTTGAAATCAGAGTCAGTAAAAGAATCACATAAGGTACATGTAACGGATGGAGACAAGGGTTGCCAATGATTCTACACACCTAACGGCCATTGTGGCCACACGATCCACATTGTATTTATAAAAGCCGATAGTAAACCGTCAAAACCGTCTGAAAGACCATTAGTACTAATATTATTTCCTTGTAATTATACATGCATAAGTCGATTTAAATAATGTGTACAAATTATGTGTAATATTCCAAGACTGTATAAATTATGTGTAATGATCAAAGATTGTAAAATTAGGCGTAATATTAATTGTACAAATAGTGTCATATTCCAAGCTTCTACATGCATTTATTAAGTGAGTGGGTGAGTTGGGTTTAACGCCGCTTTTAACAGTATTCCAGTTATATCACGGCGTGTAAGCTTAATGTGGGAGGAAAGCCCGGAGTGATGCGGGTCTCAGACATTTACCACTTCGGTGAAACCCACGAGCACGGGTATGGTGCTGACAAACCTAGAAACATAATCGGGTCGAACCGGGATTCGAACCCACAAACGTAGGTTTCTGGCATACCCAGGGGACGCAACTCTGCACAGCGAATCGCGGCGCCTTAGACGACATTTATTAAGAGTAATGTTTAAAGATTGTACAAACTAGGTGTAATATTCCACGATCGAACAACAGACGATCATGAGCATCGATATATGGAGAATCTCAACCAAGTGTGGGGGCGGTCGGGTAGTCTAGTGGTTAAAGCGTTCGCTCGTCACGCCAAAGACCCGGGTTCGATTCCCGACATGGGTTCAATGTGTGAAGCCCATTTCTGGTGTCCCCCGCCGTGATATGTTGGACCGGCAACTTAGCGTGTCGACCCACCTCTGTCCTGAGCGGTTGGCTACATGCACGTAATCTAATGAAGGCTTTGGGGTGGTGTGTGTGTGTGTGTGTGTGTGTGTGTGTGTGTGTGTGTGTGTGTGTGTGTGTGTGTGTGTGTGTGTGTGTGTGTGTGTGTGTGTGTGTGTGTGATTGTGTGTGTGTGGTGGTGGTGGGGGGGGGGGGGAGGAGAGGGGGGGGGGAGGGGGGGGAGGGGGTGTCACTGGTTACGTAAGGTTTGTTTGTTGTTTAACGACGCCCTCAGCAAGCTTAGTCGCCTTAAATGGCAAGCATGGGTTGCTGAAAACCTATTCTACCCCGAATCTTCTGTAGCTATTTATCTTTGTCGTTCCATAGTTCAATAAACCACTTCTGCTCATCAGGGATAAACAGTTACTTTTTAACCAGGCAGAGTCCAAAATTGTGGGTTTGAATCCAGGTTCGCCCCGATTATGTTTCTAGGTTTGTCAGCACCATACCCGTGCTCGTGGGTTTTCCCGAACTGGTAAACGTATGAGACCCGCATCACTTCGGCTTTCCTCCCACATTAAGCTGACACGCCGTGATATAACTGGAATACTGTTAAAAGCGGCGTTACACCCAACTCACTCACTCACTCACTCACTCACTCACTGAGATTTACAATACGGTGTTCCCATGAACGTTTACGTTTTAATGACCACTTGTGAACAGTATTAGAAAGTCTAGTCTCTTGAACATCACAGTCTATACCATTCCAGGTTTGGTTACACATGAAGTCAACGTGTCCCCTCTACTGGCAATATAAGATGTGTTGCACTGGTTCGCAGGAAAAGGCACCATGCTCTGTTCTGTACCGTATTCATAACACTGTGTTCATTAAGACCCCAAATACCACCTTCATAAGTCATATCGGTCGTACAAGTGAGTTATTTTATGCAAGGAATATGCCATCAGCCTACCCAAGCGTCACTAAACTTTGAGCAGCGTGCACTTAGTGTCTGCATGGCTTGCATATTTAGCCAGCTCGCTTTCCGCTAGTTTAAACTTTAAATGT
Source organism: Haliotis rufescens (assembly GCF_023055435.1). Taxonomy (NCBI): domain Eukaryota; kingdom Metazoa; phylum Mollusca; class Gastropoda; order Lepetellida; family Haliotidae; genus Haliotis; species Haliotis rufescens. The sequence goes on from NW_025963857.1 coordinate 7,284,060, forward strand.
TCATCCAACCATAGGCAGGGATACTTATGAGACGCAGTGTTGTCTAACAAAATATGTGAATTTTGCTTAAGAACAACTCATGTCACCCGGTCTATTTGTGACTTGTTACTATTAAGTTGTAATCTCCATTTAGCCCACTATTCATGTGTCTTGTTTAGCATCTGTTGAAGGTTCTGTACACCTGCTCGGTGGGAATTGGTTAGTTATCGTGTTTATTAACTTAAGAATAGCAACAAACAAGGCCAAACGAGAGTTTCTACCAGTAAATACGGTAAGATCGGTAGAGGCGTTGGATGCAAGGGTCAAGGTGACCCAATGTGAAGATGACACAGATACATCCAGAACTGCACCCAGAACACAGGGGACCTGCACTTGCCGATACCCGACAGATACACCCAGAACCTGCACCCAGAACACAGGGGACCTGTACTTGCCGATACCCGACAGATGCACCCAGAACCTGCACACAGAACCTGCACCCAGAACCTGCACCCAGAACCTGCACCTAAAACACAGGGGACCTGCACTTGCCGATACCCGACAGATGCACCCAGAACCTGCACCCAGAACACAGGGGACCTGTACTTGCCGATACCCGACAGATGCACCCAGAACCTGCACCCAGAACCTGCACCCAGAACCTGCACCCAGAACCTGCACCCAGAACACAGGGGACCTGTACTTGCCGATACCCGACAGATGCACCCAGAACCTGCACACAGAACCTGCACACAGAACCTGCACCCAGAACCTGCACCCAGAACCTGCACCCAGAACCTGCACCCAGAACCTGCACCTAAAACACAGGGGACCTGCACTTGCCGATACCCGACAGATGCACCCAGAACCTGCACCCAGAACACAGGGGACCTGTACTTGCCGATACCCGACAGATACATCCAGAACCTGCACCCAGAACACAGGGGACCTGTACTTGCCGATACCCGACAGATACATGTACATCCAGAACCTGCACCCAGAACACAGGGGACCTGTACTTGCCGATACCCGACAGATACACCCAGAACCTGCACCCAGAACCTGCACTCAGAACCTGCACCCAGAACCTGCACCCAGAACCTGCACCCAGAACCTGCACCCAGAACCTGCACCCAGAACACAGGGGACCGGCACTTGCCGATACCCGACAGATACACCCAGAACCTACACCCAGAACACAGGGGACCTGTACTTGCCGATACCCGACAGATACATCCAGAACCTGCACCCAGAACACAGGGGACCTGTACTTGCCGATACCCGACAGATACATCCAGAACCTGCACCCAGAACACAGGGGACCTGTACTTGCCGATACCCGACAGATACACCCAGAACCTGCACCCAGAACCTGCACTCAGAACCTGCACCCAGAACCTGCACCCAGAACCTGCACCCAGAACACAGGGGACCTGCACTTGCCGATACCCGACAGATACACCCAGAACCTGCACCCAGAACACAGGGGACCTGTACTTGCCGATACCCGACAGATACACCCAGAACCTGGGTGTATCTGTCGGGTATCGGCAAGTACAGGTCCCCTGTGTTCTGGGTGTAGGTTCTGGGTGTATCTGTCGGGTATCGGCAAGTGCCGGTCCCCTGTGTTCTGGGTGCTTCTTACGACAAGCATGGGCTGCTGAAGACCTATTCTCACCCGGATCTTCACGGGTGATATGTTAATCTGAAGCGTATCAAGTTACTTGCAAACAATCCAACACTGAATTCTGACAGTCAGAGACCAGCATAAATTTCACGTCCTGTAGGCAATAAAACATTCACGAACAAAACTCTTCTAGGCCATGTTTGAGGCCATGTTAGAAGTGAGTGAGTGACTGAGTTGGGTATAATGCTGCTTTGAACAGTATTCCAGTTATACCACGGCGTGTCAGCTCAATGTGGGAGGAAAGCCTGAAGTGATGAAGGTCTCAGACGTGTACCACTTTGGTGAAACCCACCAGCGCGGGTATAGTAAACCTAGAAACATAATCGGGGCGAACCAGGATTCGAACCCGAATTGCAGCGCCTTAGGCGACTGGGCCATCCGTGCCCAAAGACGAATATTTTTCTGATCACGTTAGTGATACATGTATATAGAAAGGTATACATAATATTATAATTCTTTAGACGAACATACCATAGCCACATTTTACATAATTTTTTACATATTTTTATTTAAGAGGTATATATCTACATGGAGCGGGAGCTACAAGCTGTTCTACTGTTGGACCTTCCACGCCTTTTACGCCGCTTTTAGCAATGTTCTAGCAATATCACGACGGGGTACACCAGAAATGGGCTTCACACATTGTACCCATGTCGGGAATCGAAACCGGGTCTTCGGTGTGACGAGCGAACGCTTTAACCACAAGGCTACCCACCCGCCCGCATCTCTTAGAGATTGTTTTGACACTAGTCGAAAGAAGAATTCATTTCCAATGGCAGTATTACAAAATACACATTCCCTGTGTTCCTTTTCAACACTGCCCCATCCGCACTGCAGTTTGAATAGGAAGCCGGTGATAGGGCGTTCTGAGTCTTTACGCACCACCAGAATTTGGGTTGCGGTTGGGGTGTGTATGTTCTTTCAGTACAAACCTATGTTTATACAAAGTATAATATACTAAAAAAAACACCCCAAAACACAAAAGTGATTTTTAGATGTATATTTTATATTTCATATAATAATCAACAGATGGTAATCGATTGTTCATTGCACGCATAATTGTCATTGACCCAGTTTCCATATAGCACAGTAGATTTTCAAGGTGAAGGTCACGTGTTCTCAATATCTTGTATGGTCACCATTAGAGTTCTAAACTGACTGGCATTGTTGTCCCATAGAAGCAAGATCCCGAATTGTGGCCTGGGGAATGTTCACCAACTCTGCCTGCAGTGCTTGCGCCAACTGTCGGAGGTTCTGTGGTTGTTGCTGACGTGTTCGCAGTCGTAGGTCCAGTGCATCCCAGAAATGTTCAATTGAGTTTAAATCTGGAGACGTGGAGGGCCATGGCAGGACCTGGATGTTGTGATTCCTGAAAAAGGCTGTTGTCAGTCTTGCCGTGTGAGGTGGGGTGTTGTATTGTTGGAAAATGACGTTCGCTTGTTGCATAATGAGTAGGATGTGTGGCTGAAGAATCTCATTCGTGCCACGTTAAATTCCCTTCAACTTGCACCAAGTCTGTTCTACCAGTGTAGGAGATGGCTGCCCACATCATTACACTACCACCACCAAATCTGTCCACTTACTGTATGTAGTTTCGTGCATAACGTTGCCCGCGACGCATGTAAACACGACGTCTACGTACCATCCGCACGGCGAAGCATCAAACGTGACTCGTCATTAAACCAAACTTTTCTCCATCGCAGTTGTGGCCATACTTTGTGACCAGCCGACGATGCAAGTCCGCCATAATGACACCTCGAAAACTGGTTGTCTGGCGCGAATACCTTCAGCGCCCTTTTTTTAAAAGACTGGCAGTACTGAACATTTACTTGCACAATTTGCAGATGATACGACTTTGATGTTAGATGGATCTAAAGGCCTCTACAATGTGTTAAAGACACTTAATTTTATTTTGAGGATTAAAAGTTAATACAGACAAATCCAAACTGATATGGATTGGTTAAAAAAAGAGATCATAAGCTCTGTAAAGAGTGGAATCTTGACTGGACTCCTATAACGTTTAAATTATTGGGACTAAACTTTCCTATTTATTTGGAAGAAATTACTGCCTTAAACTATACACATAAATTTGAAAAAATTGAAAGGGAAATGAATGTATGGAAAGCAAGATTATTGACTCCAATAGGTAGAAATACAGTTTTAAAATCACTTTTGGTAACCAAAATTAATCATTTGTTTACATCTATACCTAGCCCTAGTGATGAAGTAATAGAACATTTTCAACAAAATTGTTTTTCTTTTGTTTGGAAAGGAAAGCCAGACAAGGTTAAAAGAAATGTAATGTCACAGCCCTATCAGTTTGGTGGGATCAAAGTACCTATTATTAAAGATATGACAGATTCACAAAAACTCTCCTGGGTAAAAAAAGTACTTAATAGTAACTCAAAATGGGTATTACTTTCATTGAATTCTATCCCAAACATTAACAGATTATATAATTATGATTGGCAGATGCTAAATATGTCACTGATGAAATTATTCCTGCTGTAGACAAATATTGTTGGAAAGATGTTTTACAAGCCTGGAGCAGTTTTTTTTTATCAAGTAATATTAGTAGTAGTATTGACATTGTAAACCAGGCTTTATGGTTTAAAAACAACATTCCGATAGGAGGAAAGTCCATCTTTTATCCAACTTGGTATTGTAAGGGAGTTACATTTGTTGGTGATTGTTTATGAAAGAGGTGAAATATATTTTTATGACTGACTCTTTTATTGATAGATATGGTTTAACAACAAATTTCCTAACATATCAGGGTATAGTTCAATCAATTATGAAACTTGCCAGAAAAAAACCAATCCTTAACTTTTAGAGTATGCCTAGAGTTAGACTAACATCTAGTCTCTGAAATGAACATATCGTACAGAAAAAAACCGTTGTTCAATTATCTTAATAGAAATATAATAAAACGGAGCCTGGAGACTCTCTTCATTTTCAGATACTGCAGTAATCTAGATTTGCCAAACATTATAGACTTGCATGGGCTGTATTTGATATACTTGTATCAGGGTCTGCAAGACGGACTAGCCTAGAGTCTCTTTCCAAACTATTTTGCCACACACAGTTTCACTACTCATAAGGAGTAATAAAGGCAGTAAACTCTTCTATAACACACTCTTACAACCATCTTTTATTAAATGTCACGGAAAGCTTAAGTGGGAAGAAACGTTACAAAAAGTATTTACCAATGAACAGTGGGTGGGATTTAATTTGATGGCAACAAGGTGTACCTAGAGTGTAGAACTGAGATGGTTTCAGTTTAGCATTATCCACTACATAGTACCTTTAAATAAGTACTTACATACTATTGGTTATAAAGATTCACCAAGTTGCAGCTTCTGTGGTAAATACAGTGATACTATTGTACATGCATGTTATGATTGTGAATATATTGCCCAGATGCGGGAGCTGGTCTTAACTGGTTCACGACATCTGTGGAAGGAAGACTTGATTTCTGTAAAGAGAATATTTTATTTGGATTTAAGGGGAAGAATAACAACTCTCTCAATGTAGTTATATTACTTATCGAATTTATTGTGTTTAAACAGTCACGAAAGGGTTTTCAGCTTAATTTGAAATATATTCAACGTGAAGTTATTAGATACTACAATATGACAAAATTAATTGCATTCTCAAATTGCAATTATACAACTTTCAGTTCTGGTCTTCCTTCCACAGACTTTTCAATCCAAGCAATGAATAGTTGTATGATATCATATTTTATGATTGTCTATATTTGCAATATGTTTTGATAGTTTGATGTAAAGGGAGTGGATTTTGAATAATGTATACTTGTTGAAATGTTTTATTTGAAATGTGAATATAGACTTGAATATTTAAAAAAAAAGAATACCTTCAGCGCGTAAACAGTTCCTCACTGTATAGTATTGCTGTAGTCGTAGAGGTTGCCGTGGTGGTTCTTTCACGTAAATAACGTAGCCGTTTGAATGTGTCCAGTGCTCAGGAAGTGATACGTGGTCGACCGGATCTGGGAGGGTCACGTGTTGTCCCGTGTGTCTTATAACGGTTCAACAGTCATGTAATGGTGCTTGGTGCGACGTGGAAAAAAATGGCTACAGCTGAAGATGATTCTCCTGTTTGTAGTCGTACGTTTAACTTGTTGCGTTGGGCTTCCGTCAGTCGTGGCATGTTTTCACTGTTCACTTGCTGTAAGATTGTGATGGCATACAAATAAAAACTCAACGATTTTATAGCCCAACAAGTGATGTTGCCCGTGCATGTCATGTCAGTGTGTTTCGGCGCCACACGTGGTTGTGTTTTTTTTATAGATTCTTCCATCTTTTGACCAAATGTCTGCAGTACCTCATTCTTTCCACAAAACTAACCCCCAATCCATGCAAAAATGACCAATGTCGGCAACACTCGCGAAATTTACGATTTTACTACTTTTGCGTTTCCTTCTTTTCAAAGTATACCGACCTTTTGGTGGTATTCATTGTAATCCACTCGAGCTTCTGATATTTACAAAAATAAGATTTGAACCGAATTTTGATAAGTATGAGGGAATGCCTGTTCCATATACATTAAACTACGTTTATAACGAACACCCATATAATGAACTGCCGGAATTAACGAACTGTTTTTGAGTCCCATCCATATGGGTGTTCGTTATATATATAACGAACTGCGGGTAAAACGAATTAAAATTAATGGTCCCTTTGACTTCGTTATAACCGTAGTTTACTGTATATATGGCGCTACAATTGCGTCCCCTTATCTGTGCCAGGTTCCGGTGTAAGCTAGGACTTAACCCAGTGTGGCAGCTTCTCGTGGGCTTCAAGTGGTGAGCATCTATGCAGGCATCACTTTGAGCTTTTCGCCCACGTCAAATGGCGTGATACTGAAACATCTTTATATCTTACTCTCTCACTCGCCGTGTAACCCGTGCAGGTGACATGACCTATCTGTGGAAGATAACACTCAACACTCACGCACCTCACATCAACGACACAGGTATAGAGGAGTTCATCACGTCACCACCCGACAGATAGAACGCTCCTTGTTTCAGCTGTTTGAAGGTATGGCGATATTTCCATTTATACATATTTTGTTCATATACTAAATATTATATACTTATGTAAGTATACTTATGTAACTAGACCCGTGAAGATCCGGGGTAGAATAGATCTTCAGTAACCCATGCTTGCCGTAAAAGGCGACTATGCTTGTCGTAAAAGGCGACTAACGGGATCGAGTGGTCAGACTCGCTGACTTGGTTGATACATGTCATCGTATCCCAATTGCGTGGATAGATGCTCATGATATTAATCACTTGATTGTCTGGTCCAGACTCGATTATTTACAGACCGCCGTCATATAACTGGAATATTGCTGAGTGCGGCGTTAAACGACCAACCAACTTATGTAAGTAAAAGGCATGTCGAAAAGAGTGAACGACTGATCTGAATTCCATAAGCCGACCGACGTTGATAACGTGCATTGACTAAATGAAGGTCAGGCTGTGTAGAGGTATGGGCCTGTCGATACTACTCAAAACAAAAGGGAAGAGAATTTATTCTTTATTATTTGGAAACACAACGTTTCCGAGTTTATGCTTATTCCTTCATCAGATGAATGCTATGTGGCAGAGAGTATATATATGTACATGTAAGAACTAACAAGGGAAGCCAACAGATAATTGGCGCTGATAGGTGATTATAATTAATTAAATTATAGTGATTGGTAATGGGCAATGGGCAAACGGGAGGCCGGGGGTAATTAGCATTGATAGGTAAAAGAAAGGACATAAGTGCAAAAGGAAGCCAGCTAGATAATTAACAACGATAAAGATCAAAGCTATAAGTCCCAAGCACTCGGCAGATAGGAGCTCTGGACACCAGCCAGCCATGAACCGTGACCAGGGCACCTATGTGCCTAGTGCTTATGTGTACCACTTCTAAATGTAACAGGGGCGGTCGGGTAGCCTAGTGGTTAAAGCGTTAGCTCATCACGCCGCATACCCGGGTTCGATTCCCGGCGTGGGTACAATGTGTGAAGCCCATTTCTGGTGTCCCCCGTCGTGATATTGCTGGAATATTGCTAAACCATACTCACTCACTCTAAATGTATATTTGGGATAACACTTTCTTAGCAAAGTACAGATTCTCGTACGGGTCCCATCCGGGATTCGAACCCACACTGCCAGAGTGAGGCACCTTATCGCCAGCACACAAAGTCAGCGATCTAACCCACTCAGCAACCGAGACTTCCGCAAAAATGAAAGTCCGACAACTGGTAGTCTAGATCGCGTACTTTGTGTACCCCTCTGACAAGTATAAATTGGCACAGCTCCCATGGCCGAAAGCTATGAATACACAATGCCATTTAGAAAGTGGTCAAATGTTATATTTGGGATAACGCTTTGTAAGTAAATCTAGACTACCAGTTGTCGGACTTTCATTTTATGTGGAAGCCTCGGTGGCTGAGTGGGTTAGATCGCTGACTTTGTGTGCTGGCGATTAGGTGCCTCACTCTGGAAATTCTGGAATCCCAACGCAGTTTTGCAGTAGGAATAACCATTAAATATCTAAACGGAGCGAAACTTTGTTAGCTCAACACCGTTTTCTCACGTTCAAGAGATTGTTGATTTATGTTGATCCTGATCAGAGTGTTTTATTTGTTTGTTTGTTGTTTGACGCCGCACTCAGCAATATTCCACCTATATGACGGCGGTCTGTAAATAATCGAGTCTGGACCAGACAACCAGTTATTGACGTCACGAGCATCGATCCACGCAATTGGGATTCAATAACATGCATCAACCAAGTCAGCGAGCCTGACCACCCAGTCCCGTTAGTCGCCTCTTACGACAAGCATAGTCGCCTTTTACGACAAGCATGGGTTGCTGAAAACCTATTCTACCCTGGATCTTTACGGATCAGAAATATATTCAAATATCGGCAGTACGCTTGACTCGAACTATGGATACGGATGCGTTCGGGCTATCGAGGTTTGACTGTACAATAATATCCAATTATTGCAAGCTATTTCAATCATACTGTTACATTAACAGTTGCCAAGAGAACATTTCAACCCCGTTGAATAAATCGGTGTGTTTTGGCCTCATACCCGTGTTCAAGGCATCAACGAGAAACTTTGAGATAGCGGGGATTTCGTCATAAAGGCATGTATATCTGAACGTGTATACATATTTATTATGCCTCAAAAGGAGTTTGACCAATCAGAGAGCAGAACTACTAACCCATTTGAGCCCGTATACCGTCAGTGAAAATCTAAGATGGTTGTTACTGACCTAATATGGGACCGTACACCGTATATCAACGCCTCGCCCAATATGTTTCTGCTCTACCTAATATGACACAGTATACGGCAACTAAAGACACCGTAACTAATAGAATGAAGCCGATGAAATCTTGGCTTAGCTTCGAGCTAGAAAGAAGGGATTTCGTGATAAGGGTATTTAAATGAACGTATATACTTTTATGAATCCGAGTAACCTTGATTATATTTCGTGATGAAGGATATTTAGCAAGGACAGTATTTGTGAATGAGATTCTTTTTCAGCTTGATACACCACAAACTGTCATCGGCGGCGTCCCTTGAACTATGGACAATCCGGGATTTGGGAAGTCGAGCGAGTTCCTCAATGAAGATGGGGTAGTCAGTGTTGATGAACACGTCCCTGGACCAGGTACATATATCGTGGCCTCAGTTATAGAAATGTCAAAATTATTGTCACGCAATTGTGATACGATGACATGCATCAACCAAGTCAGCGAGTCTGACCACCCGATCCCGTTAGTCGCCTCTTACGACAAGCATAGTCGCCATTTACGGCAAGCATGGGTTGCTGAAGGAAGATTCTACCCCTGATCTTCACGGGTCCCTTTTAATGAAGATAGTTTTGGCTATGTATGGCAAAGTCAGAGGTAGACTACCCTGAACATTTCATGAACATAATCACTTAAAAAGACTAAAGAGTCTGTATATACAGAAATGGAACTCGGTACTATTATTATCACCAAAATGTATTTAATTAAAAATGAAGAACATCATTTGAAACCTCTTTTGCAAAAAATTATATCATTTTCTCGAATAAGATGCTCATAGACCCGTGCTCGTGATGCAACTGAACAACGGTTCAGTGTGGAATCCTAAAAGGGACATTGTCGCCTTGTCGCCCTTACAAAAACAAGCAAAAGGTGTCAAAAATAAGTGCATCTTCCCGAGGCAAGGAGTTAACTGACTTTGAAAGTCCAGTTTCCACCCTTGCCAAACTAGGCTGTAATTCCTGGGCTCGATCGTAGCGCCACCAATTGTTATTACGAGTTATGTCCCTTTTAAGCCTCTCCTACGGACCAATCAGATTCCACCTCTCGTATCACTTGCATTGTCAAACTAAAACGGCGGCGCCCAGTCAAGACGATCTGATCGATAATCAAGATCTATATTGTGATAAAACGGGTCTTACATCGCGAAGTGCATCAAATTAAGTGAGCACCTTGATTAGAAACATGAAAAGACTTGGAAATGATCTGTTGACAACGAGTTGGCGGTGCACATGCTTTGCAAATCCAGCAATCGACCGAAATCTGCAGGACAGTTTACAAACCGGATTTCGATTTCGGTGCGCGATTTTGATTGGACTATGCATAGACTCATTAGTCCAGCCAAAATGTAACTCCATAATTCCTGCCTTGTTCGGCAAGGGTGGAAACTGGACTTTCATAGTCAGTTAACTCCCTTGCCTCGGGAAGATGACCAAAGTGCGACAACGCGACATTTTTGTCATTTGTCGCCTTGTCGTGCTTTAAATAATTATTTTTTTTATTTCAGCAAAGAGCGACAATGCGACAACGCGACATTGTTCAAGGTCAACATATGTCGCCTGTCGCGCTTTGGTTAAGTTTGACATTTTTTACTTGTTTTTTAAGGGCGACAACGCGACAGTGTTCCCTCTAAGATTCCATAGTTCAGAGCCCTTTGTGACCTGCCTGAACGATACAAAGCGGCATTAAATCCCATCTCACTCAGTGGATAGAGCGTCTGTCCAGAGAGCGGAAAGTCGGGTGTTCGATCCCACGGACACGCCATACCAAGAGACGTTAAAAGATAGTACTTGGTGTTGCCTGGCGCTCGGCATTAAGGGGGTAAAACAAGGACTGGTCGGCTCAGAGTCAGTGTACTGTGTCTGAGTAGGGTATTCATGTTAAACTGCGGCAAGGTTTCTCAGTGGGCTAGCACTATAAATCGGCATTAGTCCGTACTGGTACAAGAAGCCACACACACGCGTGCATGCGCGTCGCGATATTTGTGGCGCGTGCGCGCGCGCGCGTTTGTGTGTGTTCACTGATACTAGTCAAGACTAATGCCGATTTTATAGTGCTAGCCCATGAGATACAGTATATTACTTCATAGCAGATCAGTCCTTGTTTTAGCCCCTGAAAGCCGTGTGCCAGGCATGGTTACACCAAGAACCATCTTTTAACGTCTTTTGGCATGACGCGGCCGGGCAGACGCTCTATATCCAGTAGTCTTGAGTAGGATGGTGAAGCGACCACATACAACACATGCATACAGCATAGGTCACATGTGCTATATCAGTATTATTATAAATATCACCGGATAGTTTAAAGTCTCGATACAAATGAACAGTCATACACCAGCTGATGCGGGACACGTAGCTACCTACTGACAGGTATTGACAATATTGACATACGCGTTATGAATACATGACAAAGCAGGCATTCTGACTATCCACTTGACCACGGTGGCGGCTTTGCCGTTCATAGCAGCATTCTGAGTCTGACATTAAAAATAGATACCTTGGCGCTGTTAGAATAAATCCTATAAAATAAAATAGTTATTACACACGATGTGATTGTTTCGAAACGCGTGTCAGTGCTTGCGTTTGAATCGATAAGTTGACGTGTCGTCACAACAAGGGCACAAATTGAAAACTATGCATGCGCTAAGAACTGACATAAACATAAACAACCTTGGTTAATAGTTACAAAGAAATATGTAACAATTAAGGAAATATAATTAAACACATTTAAGTAATTAGATTACTCCAATAATAAAGTTTGTATATGATTGACGGGGATGTTAAACTATTTCAAATAGTTATGAGAGTAGAACATTATGCAATAGGGGGTGTGATGGATAATAGAAATCCTACGTGGCTTAACACCCTGCTAATGATTTATCATGAAGAAAATTGAGACAGCAATTACTCATGACCGTATGTCAACATTGTTTATCAAAACTATGAACCGTGTACAATAGCGTGCAATGTGTATCAACATTATCGGATTACACTCCTTGTGAGCGGATCACATGACCGTGATCACATGACTTCAGTGTAAACGACAAGATGGCGGATGAGGAGGAACGGACCCCTCTACTGAAGGAAAACACGGGAGGTCAAGAACAGGAACTCCCACCGCCTTACTCTGATGACCCCAGCAATTTTGGTAATCATGTTAAACCTCACTAGTCCTGTTTCGTGATTTGCTATGAGGTGTCTTGTCATAAAATTGTGTCGTAATATCTTGATTAGTTGTCAGGTTCGTTTCCAGGTAATTCTGTAGAATCTTTCTTGGGGTATAGATACATCCGAAACATCACGCCCTTAGAAAATGTTTCTGGAAAAACAGGAATAAGTCTGTTATTGGTGGAACACATTATCTAGTCATTAAAAAATTCAAACTCTGAATGATTCGTCAGGGAAGTGTTATTTACAAATTACAGTTGAGTTCGTTTATCTGATTTCTGATTTCATTGACCATCAGATCAATGTTATGTTTGTATGAATGCTATTCGTTACAGAATCGACACAGATCTATATGTATGTCGAGCTATTAAAGGTTGAATGACAATCACATTTTGTTTCATAAACATTGCTGCCATCTAGTATATATATACAGTTAACTACGGTTATAACGAACACGCTTATAACGAACTGACGGATATAACGAACTCACTTTTTAGTCCCGACTATTTGTTGTAGTTATGCTGTATATATGCTTATAACGAACTACGGTTATAACGAACTAAAATAGTAGTCCCTTTGAGTTCGTTATAACCGTAGTTTACTGTACTGAGTTTGGATTTTATAAGGGGGCCTACACAAACCTAGCTTATCAATGTAGGGTTGTAGGATATATTGTGTGATGTATGTGGTGATAGACACTGCTATAGCAAGTAACTGATCCCTATAATATGAGATTTATACAGATTTGAGTAATTTACTGGTACTGAGGAAGTTGTGATCAAAATATAGGATTTCTAATTTCCTGAGGTGTATGTCAGATGTAGAACGATTTCCAGCTTTGTGAACTCTCTGGGTCATCACGACATGACAATGCACTAGTTCCTCAAAGAAATACTGCTTGGTATTGTATTATTGATTTCCTTTGATTGTTTGTGTTAAAGCATTTGGATACAGGTCACATATTTTGCTTTCAAGTAAATATGATAAAACTATAAAAACAAAGCAATAACTCTCCTACCAACTGATGAAATGGAAAACTATATTTCTGACATCATGGATATGTGTCTAAACAAATCTTAGTTGCATTATAACTACAGATTTCCTACTTTTCTTACCGTACAAATAATATCAGATTCTGATTGGCGTAGACCCATTCTTTTGTTTCCAATTTACCCCAGCTTACATGTAAGGTACATCCCTACTACATTTCTTATGTTCCCCGCCCAAATAGCCGTACTGATCAATGCTGATGGCATTACATTTGCAACATACCAACCATAATTCTATCTCAATTTAATCATCTGATCGCCAGATATTTTCGATTTTTTCCAAATGAAATAGATCTTGGGGGAATAAGTTTGTTTTCTGTAGTCTGCTATTTTGCATTAGTGTGGTATTCTGGCAGATGCAGATCAAACCATGCATGCATGATGAGACATACCTACAATATCATTAGGTGTGCGATAAGATAAATTTGTTGTTCACTTGTCCCTCAGGTGAAATGGGTTGATTTACCTTCCGTTAGTTTATGTTCCACTTCAGGCTTGTTTCCCATATGACAGTGTCACAAGACTAATGTGATCGGCGGTAAGGCTCACTGTCTTGGTTTGATGCATGTCATCATATCCCAATTATGTTGATCGATTCTCATGATGTCAATCACTGGATTGTCTTGTCCCAACTCAATTATTTGCAGCTGAAATATTGATGAATGCGGCATTAAATAACAACAATCCAAACAAACCGTGTCTTTGTACCCTGATGATGTGGATTGTTACTCTAAATATCAATCACTGGATTGTCTGGTCCAGACTTGATTAGTTACACTACAGGCTGACACCCTATAACTCGAATATTGCCGTGTGCTGACGTTAAACAACAAATATAGCATCAGGCAAAGGAGGCTATTTTTGATTAATTTATTATTTCAAGTTTTATTGGTTTAATTCATTGTTTCACAAGAGACCCGTGAAGATTGCGGGGTAGAATAGGTCTTCAGCAACCCATGCTTGCCGTAAAAGGGGACCATGCTTGTCGTAAAAGGCGACTAACGGGATCGGGTGGTCAGGCTTGCTGACTTGGTTGATGCATGTCATCGATCCCAATTGCGTGGATCGATGCTCATGATTTCAATCACTTGATTGTCTGGTCCAGACTCGATTATTTACAGACCGTCGTCATATAGCTGGAATATTGCTGAGTGCGGCGTTAAACAACAAACCAACCAACCAAAAAATTGTTTCACAATAGTGAAACTACTCATTTTTATGACTTATTAAATGCGTGTCGAGCAATGAAAAGCTTTTGACTTTATAGTGAATATGATTGGAGTGAAACACGTAACATTTATAGTGTTTCATTAACAGCGATACACTTTAATAACAATAGTTGTTAAGAAATAAGTATTAGCCAAATTGTTTACGGTAAAACATAACTCTTGTATATTTTAAAACATTCACTGTTTCAATAATTATCATTTCTCGTTGAATGATGGCTGACCTTTATGATGAATATCATGTATTTGTTTTAGTTCAAGCTGCAGCATCGACTGAGGTGACAGTCCCTCCCATCCAGCCGGATGAGTTGCCTCCCCCTTACACCCCCACCCCACAGGGGGGGCTGCCGATGGTCAACTGCAAGGTGTGTCAGGCCATGATCAACATTGAGGGGAAGAGTCACCTACATGTCGTCAAGTGTGGAGTGTGTCAGGAGGCCACGGTTAGTTGAGTCTGTTTGATCGAAAAAAGTTGTGAAAAGATCGGTCTTGTTGTTACCCTGTCTAGCGCTTGGCATTACCTGCTAACCATCATATTAATTCATAAATATGAAACAACAGAGAATAACCAGTTTCGATTATCTGATGAAAAAGATACCATTGGGCATAGACCACCTCCGTGGTCTAGTGGAAGAGAGGGGAAGATCCGGGGATTGATCCTTGGCCGCGTCATAACAAAAGACGTTAAAGGATGGTACTTGTTGTTACCCTGCCTGGCGCTTGGCTTTAAAGGGCTCGCTGCCTTAGTTGATGTATGTCATCATATCCCAATTGCGTAGATTGATGCTCATGATGTCAATCAATGGATTGCCTGGTCCACGCTCAATTATATACAGACCACTGCCATTTGGTTGGAATATTGCTGAGTGCAGCGTTAAAAAACAAAGAAACGTACGAGTCAGTAAACTCCAACACAATGATGGGATTTTACGGTATGTGGTGTTTTATCTTTCCAGCCCATCAAGGCAGCGCCACCTGGGAAGAAGTATGTGCGATGTCCGTGTAATTGTCTGCTTGTCTGCCGCAGCGCTGCACAAAGGATTGCCTGCCCAAGACAAAACTGGTAGGGAGAGCAGTGGGGTAGGCGGCCAGCTAAATGTTGTCACGCTGAACACTTGTGTTCAACTCCCACGATGAATACAATATGTGAAGCCCATGTGTTATGTTCCTGGGACGGGGGAGTAGCCTCGTGGTTAAAGCGTTTGCTCATCACGCTGAACACTTGTGTTCAACTCCCACCTTGAATACAATATGTGAAGCCCATGTGTTATGTTCCTGGGGCGGTGGAGTAGCCCTGTGGTTAAAGCGTTTGCTCATCACGCTGAGGACTTGTGTTCAATTCCCACGATGAGTACAATATATTAAGCCCCTGTGTTATGTTCCCTACCTTGTGACTTGAGAATTTGATGAAAATGGTTTGATATCACACTCGAGCTCACCCTTTTTGAATTGATCGGAGAATGGACTCTATCACGATCAGTTTGAACTTCATAGTGACAAGTTTGGTTGTAAGATGTTCCCACAAGTCACAAATTATTCAAATTATTTTGGTTTTGTGATAATTGACACAATATAATATAACTAAGAGATTTCTAGGGTGTCCAAATACCAATATCCATCATGTTAATTTTACACATGTTACTCTGACACATGTTACCATGACACATGTCACTATGACACATGTCACTATGACATATGTTTCTATGACATGTGTTTCTATGACACATGTTACTCTGACATATGTTACTATTACACGTTACTCTGACATATGTTACTATTACACATGTTACTGTGACATATGTTAGTTCACACGTTTCTCTAACACATGTTACTATTTGTCAGTGTGTGACTACTTGCCTTTCAGTCGCCGTGTGATCAACCTGAGTGGCGGTCTAGCCAGTGTTACAGTCCGATCTCCTGGCTCTGGACGCATCTGCTGTGCCTACTGTAACCAGATCTTCATAGTAAGTCAGGGTCATAGTAAGTCGGGGTCATCATAAGCCAGGGTCGTGCCTACTGTAACCAGATCTTCATAGTAAGTCAGGGTCATAGTAAGTCGGGGTCATCATAAGCCAGGGTCGTGCCTACTGTAACCAGATCTTCATAGTAAGTCAGGTTGATAGTAAGTCGGGGTCATCATAAGCCAGGGTCGTAGTAAGTAAGGGTCATCGTAAGTCAGGGTCATAGTAAGGGTCATAGTGAGTAAGGGTCATCATAAGTCATGGTCATAGTAAGTGAGAGTCATAGTAATCAGGGTGATAGTACGTCAGGGTCATCATAAGTCAGGGTCATCGTAAGTAAGGGTCATCGTAAGTCAGGGTCATCGTAAGTCAGGGTCATAGTAATCAGGGTGATAGTACGTCAGAGTCATCATAAGTAAGGGTCATCGTAAGTAAGGGTCATCATAAGTCAGGGTCATCGTTAATCAGGGCCATAGTAAGTCATGGTCATGGTATGTAAGGCGTGAACATGGTTGGTCCAGTTGTATCATATGGAGCACCAATTTGATGTGCAAATCATGCACACACCTTCTGAATCTAGATTTCACCCAATTATGATAGCTGACCCAGGTGTCAGAGAGTCTGTAATTCACTATGCAGAGTTGATTTCCCCTGGGTGACAATGTCTGTGGCCTGCAGTGACAGGCCTTCATCATGCACAGTAGTCATGGTAGTGTTCACTCATGCTATTGATAACATCCTTACAAGTCAACCAATGATATTCAATAGCTCACTAGTATCATATTGATTAATGTCTCCCTTGAATCAATACTATTTTCTCTGTAACATATAACATATTTATTGAACAAATCCTTATGGAACAAAATCCATCAATTTGACAAATCAGACTCTTTTTTTTTCCAATGACATCACCATAGTTTATTCATAAGAGTTGAATAGGTCTTCAGCAACCCACACAGCCCTACCAAATATTTCAAGGGAGATAATCCATTTTCCTAATCTCAGTTCCAGGTGAATTCCAGACTGTTGGCTCGATGTCCTCACTGCCGTAAAGTGTAAGTATGCTGTGAATGACCTAGAACTGTACACATTAATCATGCTGTATGTGTAAGCCCTAATGTATACCACATCTTCCCGAGGCAAGGGAGTTAACTGACTATAACCATGATAAAAGTCCAGTTTCCACCCTTGCCAAACTAGGCTGGTCTTATGGAGTTATGTTTTGGCTGGACTAATGAGTCTATGCATAGTCCAATCAAACTTGCAGAACCAAATTGACATCCGGTCCGTAAACAACATGTATCATAACATGCAGATTTCGGTCGACTGCAGGATTAGCAAAGCATGTGTACCATCAACTGGGCATCAACAGATATTTTGCAAATCTTTTCATGTTTTAAATCAAGGTGCTCACATGATTTGATGCACTTTGGGAAGTAAGGCCCATTTTATTACAATATAGATCTTGATCATCGATCAGATCTTCTTGACTGGGTGCCGCAATTTTGTTTGACACAAATGCAAGTGATATTGGAGGTCGAATCTAATTGGTCTATATGTGGGGCATAGAAGAGACATAACTTGTAATAGCCACGGATGGCGTAAGATTGAGGCCAAAAATTCCAGCCTTGTTTATCAAATGTGGAAACTGGATTTTTATTGTCGGTTAACTCCTTTGCCTTGGGAAGATGTGTATACCATCATAGTCTTGAACAGTTTAGAATTGAAACAGTGGTTGGAGTTGTCAAGTGATCTGAGTTATGCAGGGAGCACAGGTGGCCCAGTCGTCTAAGGCGCGCAATTCGCTGTGCAGAGTTGCGTCCCTTGGGCACACCAGAAACCTATGATCGTGGATTCAAACCCCAGTTTGAGCTTGATTATATTTCTTGGTTTGTCAAACCATACCTGTGCTTGTGGGTTTCAGAAAAGGTAAACGTCTGAAACCCGCAGTACTTTGGCCACCCACGTCAAGCTGACATGCCGTGATATAACTGGAATACTGTTCACATTGGTGTTAAACCCTACTCACTCGCTCACTCTGTGTTAAACATACTTGGTTATATTCCTAAAGGATTTGATATTCTAGTGATTCAATTCGTATAACAAAATTCAACACATGAAATAAGCATTTGTAGATGAAATGACTTTTGTGTGATCTTTTAAACATTTTTTGCGTGTCGGAAACATGTCTGGTCTTTGTGTATCAATGACATTTGAAGAGAGAAAATAACTTAGAGTAGCATCAGAATTTCCGCAGAAGTTGTTGTTGAAGTCAATCTGGATGCAAATCACAGACACACCTGTTCATGTCATTGTTTTTCATGGTAAGGAAATGTTTCACCATTTGTTAAAATGTGCAGTTCCCTGATATTACATGTGTAGTCATAAAATCTCAGATGTGAGACAAGGGTTGTCATATAGGTTTGAGGATATGGTGGAACAAATCCTGTGATATCTATCGCACACATTCATGGTTTCCGTGAAGACTAAAATACCGCAGAAATAGAGTCAGGAGATACAATAATGTGAATATATATATAATGTACAGTCGTCAACGAGTTTACTGAATGACTGTTGCAGGTCGGAGGTCGGCAGTGGATATGTCCGGACACGGGCATTGATTTGCCTCATCATCGGCATCCTGTTGCTGGGTGGAGGGATTGGGGTCACGGTAAGGTCACACCAGTTTATCAGGCTGCTTGAGGAGGACCTATTAATTTTTGTATCATCAACTACATGTTTTTTCTCAAGCTTAATGAAACAGTTATGTTTTTGGAGCTCTTAGTTTTTTAAGTGACCAAAACACAAATTGTCTGCAGCATATCATAAATTCAATATAAAATGCAAGAAGTAATATGTATTTAAATAAAAATAAAAACCTACAGAATAAAACATTCACTGATTTTGATATGATCACGCAGGCCTCTCATTTTAGGCTAAAGATAATAATAGTCTTGGTTCTCAGGCACTGCCCGCATAATCATAAAGTCTGCCACACGTTTCGTTTTTATTATAGAAATGGACTCCGTCCGTTCCTCCGTTACGTCCATTAAGTTTTGTTTCTGGAGCATAACTCAGAAGCCGTTCAATATTTTTTCATGAAACTTTGCAGGTCTGTCAGGTACATACTGAACTGGTGCCTTTTGCTATTTAGACATTTAAGAAATTTTTATTTTTTACGTTTCTATGGCAACAAGATGGACTTAGGTTCCAAACTCTTTTTTTTTTTACAATTTCCATGACAAGTTCCACCTCGGTTAAAAAAGGTTAGGGTTTGTTTAGATTTAATTATGTCATAAATTCTGCAACAGGGGCGGGGGATATAGCCACGCTAGTGGCAAACTCTTGTTTCATTTTTTTTAAAATATTCTTATTTTATTTAACCAATGTGATCCAATATAGCACGCAGTTACTTCCCTTTACATGCGCACTAGTTTACTACACATCTCCTGTTATAGTCATAGCGGCAAAAGGAGTTTGTATGCATCTTTTATTTAACAAATGTGATTCAATATAGCACGCAGTTACTTCCCTTTACATGTGCACTAGTTTACTGCGCATCTCGTGTTATAGTCATGGCGGCAAAAGGAGTTTGTATGCTTGTTAATGTCATGAGGCCCTTGCGCAGGTTGATGGTGCACTACTGTTTTTTTGGTTACATATTATTTGGAACAAGCAAAAGTCATTGCCTGAGAACCAATTCTTTTATTTTTTTAAACCTTACGCTGGTCATATTTCCCCTTCCAGATTGGCACCTATGCAATAGCTAGTGACTATGGAGGAATCTACGTGGTGTGGACAGGTAGGTGGCATGCAGGTTATATAACCAGTGCTAGCTCGCTATACAGATCATAGTGATCGATAATCGTTAACTAAATATTGATAAATATCGGTGGAAAACTTTGAGCAAATACGCAAAGGAATTCTGAAAGAATCAGCATATTTCACTCCACTGGTGAGTGGTGGCACATTTATTCAGGGATTACTTTGTGGACATTTGAGATGTAACAAAAACAGTTACTTTCCATCTTCAGCAATTGACATTATTGACAGTAACAAGTCTGTTTTGGTAAATCTAAACTTTATTTCATCACAAAAGTTCATGTCAGTTATTATCAATGTCCTAATTTTCATATCAAATATTGGTAACATTTCTTCCCAGCAACGATAAATCCGTTTATCGACTTTTTTTGCCAGCGCTTACCACAAGTACATTCAGGTTATGAGTGTCACCTCTGAACCTGTAGTCAGTGCTGCCACATAGTGTTTAAGACATCAAGGCAGACAAGTGTCAGAATTCTTGTATTTCCTTAGCGAGAGGGTTTTCTGTAAAGAATTTTCATTCAGACTCATATATAACAATTATCATTTTATTCATGAGAAGATAAACATGTTTTATTGAATATTCAAAACCGAGAAGTTTTATTTGGAACTTGCCGTGTTGGATTTTGACACACACTCTTATTGGTTTTACAGTCAAGTATTAAAATATATCTTTTAACAGAAAAGTGAACACAAGTATGTTCTGTTTGTTGCAGGCGCATTTATTTCTGGCATCTTGCTGGTGATCCGAGCCTTGTACTACTTCTCCATCCGTAGCAGCACCGTGGTGGGAAGTGCTTAATCACAGGTCAAGGTCACAGTGGATAGGTCAAGGTCACCTCAGGTCACAATGGGCAGAGCAGGTCACGTGAGCAGCCAGAACTCCTCCCGATCAAGATCAATCTGATGATTTTACAGTCCACTGATTGTTTTATTGGTGCAATGTCACAAGGTCAAGCTGCGACCATGGCAACTGGTTACAAGATAGAGTTTTAAAGATCGTTATACATGTTATACAAGAACACGCATACACAAATATTAGGTTGTAAAGCTTATTTCAACATCAATTTGTGCGACAGAATAGTTTAATGTGACCTATGGGGTGTATGGTTTTGTAATGTTGCAGATTTTGTTGTACAATAATTATATTATTCTGTTGTGATCTTTACAGTTCTAACAGTTGGTGAAGAACTTAATGATTGTTTGATAAAGATGTGTATATAAGACTTTTACATGTTATTCACATTATCTACATGTCAGATTTACTTGTGTGTTTTGAAACAATGCCGATTTGCCTCAATTCACAAGTCTGTTTTGTAGGAATGGTTTATTGTTGACCTACTGTTGAGAGTTCTCTATGTAAATTTGGACACACACTACCTAATCTGACCAACTTGGTGTCAAGTTAGTTTGCTGCTTATCATATCTAAAAGACAATAAAAAAGCTATTTATCCAAATAGATGCGGGTTTGAATGAAAATTTTTAGATCTGCTTGGAAATGTGAAATCACTTTATACATTTGAAAAAAAATCAAGATATTCAAACTCAGGATTAAAGATACACAAATGATTTCAACTAAGTTTGAAGGCACCATGGTTATTGAGTTAGATCACACAGCAGAATGAGTGACGAACAAACGAGGCTATCCCACCAGGGACACCTATCTACTTAATATCATTCATCAGTTATGGTTGTCGATGTGTCTGAAACATCTAGTTACTTCTGTAGTGTATTTTGTCCCTCAACAATTGATGTAAATATGCACCTGACATTAAGTATGTTGTACAGGCTAAGTATTTATAGACATGTGCTCATTGCCTGACGTTTGGCAAACGCTTAATCTGGTCTGCTCTCAAATAAGCAGTTCCACAATAATACTCACTGAAGGATGAGCGCTCACTTTTCTCAGTACCCAGGGTATATGAATGTCCTGATATCCCTGTCTTCACTGACTTTAAAAGTCAAATTTCCACCCTTGCTGAACTAGGCTGGAACTGCCAGGCTCAATCATAGCGCTACACGTGGCTATTACGAGTTATGTCCCTCCTATTAAACAATCAGATTCCATCTCTGATATCACTTGCATTTGCTTCAAACAAAATGGCAGTTCCCAGTCAAGACAAATATGATAGATAATCAAGATCCTTGAAATAAAACAGGTCTTGCCCCTCGAAGTGCATCAAATCACTTGAGCATCTTGATTAAAAACATGAAAAGATTTACAAAATATCTGTCGACACTCAGTTGGTGTTATACATGGTTTGCAAATCCTGCTGTCGACCGAAATCTGCACATTGAAATCCATGTTGTTTACAAACAATGTTTAGTTCGATGCGTGATTTTATTGGACTATGCATAGATGAATTTTCTGCCAAAATGCAACTACGCAATTCCGGCCTAGTTCGGTAAGGGTGGAAACTGGACTTTTATGGTCAGTTACCTCCCTTGCCTCGGGATATTAGTGACAGTCCACCACAGTACAGACAAGGTGGAGGAGGTGGAGATGCTCAGTGTTAAAGAGTATGTCACCTTATATCTAGTCATAAGTAAGACCAAAACCTTCAAAGAAAATCTGTCTATGACACTTATAATATTGTTTTTTGCAGAATGATGATCAGGTACCACACACATGACATCTGTCTCTCCAGTATTTTGTGCAATAAAGGCAAACACCATCACATCACAGCATGCTTTATTTGTTGTGCAATATTGGTGCGAAATCAGCAGTGCTGGAAGCACTCATAAACATCCCCAACTCTTCCTCTTCTTGCAAACTATGCTAATATACATTACATAACATGCTATACAGAAACTTGCAAGTCCTATAATTCAGTTTTTATTGACATAAAATACAGAAAAAAACATTAAAAAATTGTCAAAGTAAAACAAGAACTATTTAAATAAAAATAATTTTTATCATTATTGTTTTAGATCTTCAAAGGTTCATCCACAAAACAATATAGTGAGCTGGCCTTATTTCTGAAATCTGACAATCACAGGTGGAATGGGGAAGGATTTGGGGTTGTTTTGGGCCATATTTTCACTATTCCTGACTTATCAGAGTGGACTGTTGTACCATTGATGTTATCAGCTAGTGCTGTTTCCTTCTGGTTGAATATGTACTACACCTGCATGTAGGATTCGTTTAAATCCTTCATATATGATTCAATTCTGAGCTCATTGTGATGTTTGATTATGAAAGGAAAATCTAACTCCTAAAACAAATTGCATGTATTAATAATTAAGATATTGAAATAAGATCAACGATCAGAGTGATAACTTGTCATATAATCAAACCTACAAATACATTTAATCAATATGAATGAAGAATGATTTAGATAAATTTGTAATCTTCAAGATATAACAGTAACATTAAATTCAATTGTAACTATTGTTGATTATAATATGTTATTCATTGTTGATAATTTTATTCTTGCATCTTGTCATGTTATGTTAATGATTCTATGAGATATATAGATTTTCATTGTTAATATTTCACAACTTGACACAGTTAAGTTTTACATGTGTCGGACACACAATCGGACTACAGGTTCTCATCTTACAGTTTGTACTAAAACTGATGGAATAATAAATTAATAGATAAATTATAATAAATCAAACAATTGCATTCTGGCTTGGAGCCTTACTAATAGTATCTGTTATGTACAAAGCATGTCTGTCATGATATTACTTATCTTGTTGCCAAGTGATACTGTTATATTGAAAATCATGTAAATGCATTCCTCAGTGAATCTGTGATCTTGTGCGCATCGTATTGTTTGGAACAAAGAAATCAGTTAGCTTTGTCAATGTTGTTCTCAATACATTGAAGCAATGACAATAGTGATACAAGACATTTAGACAGACATTGTTCATGCTGTTAGTTTATGCCAAAATTCATTGTATATATATACATCATCATGTTTCAGACTGTTAAGTATTTTTGAGTGTGTAGTTTGCTCATTTTTTTCTATGTAGAGACTTCTGACAGATTTGATTTTGTTTAAAAAAATTATAGAGTTGTGTTAAGTATTTTTATACAATAACATGTTTGCAGGAAAGCAGTTGTTTCCCTTCCTTACAAAATTATGAACGGGACATGTTCTTGTGATTAGCATATGACACACAATCTTCATAACGTCTTTACATATGAATTTATGTTTAGATTGTGTCGTGGCAAAACTTAACTGAAGTTGAGGTCACATGCTCAGCACATTATAAATTCCACAGGAATAGAAAGATCACGTGACATGAACATCAGATTGTTATTGGACAAGAATGTTTAGCTGTTATTGATACTTAGAAAACATGTCGTCATACACAAGAACATTAGCTCATACACAACTGCTTTCAGTTGGAATTTGCACTCCGTTATTTCTATATTCCAGTATTATTATTACTTTAATCATAACATGATGTATTTTGTTGTTGAATTTACAACTTCTGTGATGCCTTCTATATATTGTCTAGATGTGGTACTTGTAGCATATCATTGTCATGACAACATATTGAAATAAACACTCCACTGCAGTGCAGAACTCTTATGTTGTACTTGCTGCTGTGACCTAGAGTCAACGTGGTGTTCTGATGTTCCCGTCCTGGAGCATGAAATCTTGGTTCTATCAGAGAAATTGAGTTTAACGTAGAGTTGTTTGTCTGTTTGTTTGTTGTTTAATGCCTCACTCAGCAGTATTCCAGCTATATGACGGCGGTCTGTAAATAATCGAGTCTGGACAAGACAATCCAGTGATTGATATCATGAGCATCGATCCACGCAATTGGGATCGATGACATGCATCAACCAAGTCAGCAAGCCTGACCACCCGATCCGGTTAGTTGCCTTTTACGACAAGCATTGGTTGCTGAAGACCTGATATAGTGACGGGCATGCACGTATGTGTGTATGTGGCTGCTTGTACTAGTCCTGACTGATTCCGATTCATAGTGCTAGCTCACTGAGATACCATGCCGCAGCTTAACATGAATACCCCACACAGACACATTATACTGACTCCAAGCCGTCCAGTCATTGTTTTAGCCCCTTAATGCCGAGCGCCGGACAGGGTAACAAGTACCATCTTTTAACGTCTTTTGGTATGACGCGGCCGGGGACGAAACCCCCGGAGCTTCCGCTCAACCACCAGACCACGGAGGCAGTCAGGTTCTATCACAAGATGGTACCCTTGACCAATTCACTACCCTAGAGAACTGACATGTCTCTAAGTCACTTCCCACAGAATCTCTCAAGTGTAATTTGATTGTCATTCAATACAAAATTCAGAACAAAACTAAGGTAGTGAATGCGCCAAGGGTATTTATCAGGATAAGAAATGGATTTTAACCTGGATTTGAGTTGGGTTGAGACAGCAGTCCGGATTAGACATTATGGTTAAGAGTTATGTCCCTTTGTATCATGGGGAGTGAAGTGTCTAGACAAGACATGTCAAGGCCTACATTGTCTTGAAATGTTACCTTTGAGCTGAGGCCACTCTCGGCACCAATCTATGTAAATACACTGTTAATTGATGAGAACAGCTTACTGACATGGACATGGTGACATGACTTCTCAAAAGAAGCGATAGTGGCACTGTGTCAAGTGTATTTATAACTAAATAGAACGGAAGTATACTCTGGATAATCGAGTGAGAGTGAGCTGGGTTTAACCCTGCATTTAACAGTATTCCAGTTATCACCGCATGTCAGCTTACTGTGGGAGGAAAGTCCGAAGTGATGCAAGTCGCAGACGATTCCCACTTCGGTGAAACCCACGAGCATGGGTATGGTGCTGACAAACCTAGAAACATAATTGGGGTGAACCGGGATTCGAACCAATAATCATACGTTTCTGGCGTGCCCAAAGGACGCAACTCTGCACAGCGAATCACGGGGCCTCAGATGACTGGGCCACCTGTGCCCCCTGGATAATCGAGGATGCACAGATGAAGTAATCTCACAAAACACAAAAGAGTAATTGAATGATGTATGATTTAATAATGGATGTTTAGCGTTAGTTGAAAATTAACTTTGTCATAACATGATGTAAAATACATGATTAAAATGATGTATGAAAAGGGTTTTGTAGAATGATACTGTCCAAACAACACACAATGGATATACTTATTTGCTGTACTGCATTCACTAGGATTAATAATCATGTCTTTTGTTACCAGTAGTGGCATAACACCGAGGCACTCCTCCTTACCCACGATCCCTGTAAGGAGCTGGCGATACTACATGTACATCAATCAGAAGAGTTTCCTGACAACATTGTTACCAATGACTGCTCCTCCAGTGAACACAGTACACAAACCCGACATACCCAAAGTGTTCAATGCTAAATTATTGATATAACTGAGCGGCCTAACAAGATATTTTGGACATTGTTCACCGAATGTAATCATGGATGAAACTGATACAATAATAACCTGAAAACAAAGACATTTATCCTACTCCTGTATGCTCTGAACAATATCAAGGTAATTCCCCATTTGTACAGCATCATAATAATGTTTCTTATGCTACTGTTAGCAATATTACAGCAGTATCATGATGGGACACCAGGAATGGGCTTCACACTTTGTACCCATGTGTGAAATTGAACCCAGACTTTCTGCATGTCAAGTGACTGCTTTAACCACAAGGCTACCCCACCCTCATATGATCATAAAGAGATTTTCAAAAATTGTCCTTTAAATTGGTACTTGTTCCAACTTGGTTCGTCAGATTTCAATTGCCCTTTTTTCTTTGTCCCCTCTCTCCAAAGGTTAGAATATCGATTCATTCATTTACAATGAAAATGAGTTCTTTCCTTCGTCCTAACTCAATCCTAAGGTTTACGTAAATGTTAACATGACAAAAGCTTCACTTTACAAAGATCACTTACAAAGGCTTCCAGATTGAACAGCTAGCTCTAGCACTAAGGCAAGTCATACACACACAGGACAACACTAACTACAGCATGACACACACAGCTCACACACATAATTAAAACATATCACATTGGAATACAACCTGGGAGGATTACGCTCCTTTTTACACCAGTTGTAAAAGTGCTAGCAGCGTACTTATGTAATTTTGGTTCCCTCTATAGTACATGCATGACACATATAGGGTTTTTCTGGTTCTGTCCATTGTGTATAGGTTGTCTGTAGCGTTTAGGTTCCATCTGTAGAACATAGGTTCTGTCTGTAATATCAAGGTTCTGTATACATGCATGTTGTATAGGTTTCATCTGCAGTAAACAGGTTCTGTCCATATATTGTCCATGTTTTCGAAGGTTTTTCTATAGTATCTAGGTTCTGCCCGTAGCATCTTGGTTTTTCTAGTGTAGTATGGTTTTGTAGTGTATACATTCTGACAAATGTATACATTTTGTCTGCAGTGTACATGTTCTGTTATAGTTTCTGGATTCTGTCCAAAGCATAATGTTTAGGTTTTGATTGTAGTATCTAGGTTCTGTCCATGTGTTGTTTGCTATAGTATATATGTTCTGTCTGGAGAATATAGGTCTTTTCTGTTGTACATGTGATGACTATAATTTCTAGGTTTTGATTGTGGTATCCAGATTCTGGCTAATAGTATCTAGGTTCTAGATGTCTAGGTTCTGTCTACAGTTTCTAGGTTTGTGTATAGTGTCTAGTTTCTGTCTATAGCATAGAGGTCTTTCTCAGATGAATATACGGTTGTATATATGATTTTTTTAATTTCAAGGTTTTGATTGTAGTATCCAAATTCTGTCTAATAGTGTCTAGGTTCTGTCTATGATGTCTAGGTTCTGGCTACAGTTTCTAGGTTCTGTGTATAGTATCTAGTTTCTGTCTATAGCATAGAGGTCTTTCTCAGATGAATATACGGTTGTATATGTGACTTTTCTAATTTCAAGGTTTTGATTGTAGTATCCAAATTCTGTCTAATAGTGTCTAGGTTCTGTCTATGATGTCTAGGTTCTGGCTACAGTTTCTAGGTTCTGTGTATAGTATTTAGGTTATGTATAGTGTCTCGGTTCTGTCTCTATCAAAAAGGTCCTTTTCAGATAAACATATGGTCCGTCTATAATTTCAAGGTTTAGACTGTAGTATATAGGTCTTGTCTGCAGATATAACTTCTGGTGTATTTGTTGGGTGGACACTTTCATGTACAAGACGTATTTAGCACTGCCTTCGTACAAACATTTTGTTCCCATTTACTCCATAACCACTGATAACGGTCAACAGGAGCTTACTGCTCATCATTGCACAAGAACGATCAACATAGACAGCATCGTCAATATCCCAACTTCTGGTTGTCAAAACCAATATAATACTGTTATGTACACAAGCACCAGTAGATTGAGCATGTTGGATATCACCAGGACAAGACATTGACATCACAATAATACACATTGGGAAGGAAGCATCAACACAATTGTGATTGTTTTCAGGATGTTCTGCTCTTTGATTAGATTAATAGATTATGGTTTTATGCCGCTTTAAGCTATATTCCAGCAATATCACGGTAGGGGAATTGAACTCGGGTCTTCAGCGTAAGGAGCAAACGCTTTAACCACAAGGCTACCCCACCGCCCCAGAAGTAACCTGGACATGTCGTGAGTGCAACTACCTGCTTAATGCCTCTTGCAGCAACTGAGGAAACAAAGCTTGTGGAAAGCAAATATAAACATGAGCATTCGCCAAATTAATATATTTGTATGTTTCTTGTCTCCATCTGCATCATTTTAACTCTCCACATCTGGCTAACTTTTCTAGATGTTAAACAAAGGGCACATAACACCAATTAGCCAGCCTGAAATCAAACCAGTTACATACTTTTGAACAAATTAAATCACTTCTGATATGCTTGACCAAAAGAAAAATTCTACTAGGTTGCATCATTTTAGGCCAAACCAAAAAGAGAAACATGAGTATTTTTAATTTGGGTCTAAGGCTTGCTTTCACAAATTAGCTTAGCTACCACTCATTCTGGAGCAGCATTAGCTCTGAGTAATGTCCTCGTCCTGTGATACGGCAAATGGATACATAGAGGTATGTACAGATGAATGAACAGAACATACTAACAGAACATACTGAAACAACACACTTGGCATCAACACAAAATAACAGATGACTATGATTTGGTAAAAAAACTAATACAGTCAACGCTGGTCAAGTATCTGAGTACTCCTGAAGGCAACAGTGTGAATACTATTGTCATTATGCTGTAGCAGCAGAGGCTCAACTAAAGAATTCAGACATCCAGAATTGTCAGTCACCAACAAGCAAAGATGAATACTTTTTCTATTACTTTTTTTTAAACTTTTAATTAAAAAATTGACTTTTCCAATGATATATTTAGCCTATGTGGGCAGTTCTGTACTTGAAATAACATCTTCATGTTCTGCGTCACTACTCTACAAAATATATTTGCAAGTTCCGGGATAAACCATGCCTGCTTAATTGGGAGAGTTCAAATACAATACAGGGGTAAACAAATCCAGCTTAGAATTCCTCATTTTTAATTTGCACTAGAGAAAAATGTCAACGTACTTTAAGAAAAGGTAGCCCAGCCCACAAATGAGCCCTTTCCAAGTCAAATGAACATAAACCTTTTTAGTAGGGAATAGCCATAAAGAACTTTCTATCCATTCTTAGATTCTTTACACGAAACAATATTCAGCAACTGAGAAATTCATATTCACAGGACTTCCTTACCATGGAAACAATTCTTTAGATACATGTACTTATGTTAAGAAACATGTTATGTTACTCATTCTTTGTTTAACCTCTGCTCTGCTATACCACAGTCATCACACCTAAAACAATGGTCCCTTCAGACAGTTGGTGAAGTGCATCTTCAGAAATTCATCCTTACAAGAAGAAATCGTCACTTTCACGACTTCCTTGGTTACTGTTAAATCCAAATGATCGGAACTCATGAATGCTGTCCATATGGCACCTCTTTTCATTGATGTCAAAGTTTCTGGTTCGCCCCAAAGCTCTAGGAGAACAGGCCTTCAGGTCAAACGGCTCAAAGTAACGATCCTGCAAAAGAGTAATTCAGTAAGCGAAGATTCACACCCATTCTAGCATTGTTTGCAATATCCTCCTCTACAAGTGAAGAAATCCCTTGTCAAAGTATTTGGCTTCATCACTAGATCTGCTACTTGTATTCAGGCCAGGAAGAGGTCTATGCTGTACTGTGCACACGGTGTATTGATCTCATGGGACGTGTATTAAGGTCTTGCATTACTAGCCTAGAAGATCTGAGGGTCAGGAAGACTCAAAAACAAATATACGGCAAATGAAACAAATTGCTTTTGAGTAATGACAGAACCTGTGTAACATTTTCACAGATCATTTGATGTTGAATTAGGTGACATGGCTGCTTCCCAGTAACATATTAAGTGAAAACCAGTGGCTTATTACCAGGAACGCTCCACTCCTTCTCTATTGAAATGTACTTCGTAACATTCCATAAACAACAAATATTCTCACCTCATGGGCAACAAGTTCTGGGAATGTTTCTTTAATAAGAGGCCAGTTCCTGGGGGCAATTTTGGCATGTGGCTGTTTAGCCATAATGAGGAGATCTTTCACAGTGTAGCGTATTGTTGAATTGGCTCTCACAGGATCTAAAATGAATGATAATAAGAAATATCATTAAAAAAGTGTCTACCCCTTAGGCTAAAACAACATAAGTCTTGGTTCTCAGGCACCTCCTGCATCGTAAATTCTGCCGCACATTTCATTTTTATTTCCATTTTTAAAAAGATACATAAAAATCTTTGAATATTTCAGTCTGGACCAGACAATCCAGTGATTGATATCACGAGCATCGATCCTTGCAACTGAGATACAATGACATGCATCAACCAAGTCAGCGAGCCTGACCACCTGATCCCATTAGTTGCCTCCTACGACAAGCATAGTCACAGAGGCATGGGTTGCTGAAGACCTATTCTATCCCGGATCTTCACGGGTCCCCTACACTCAGCAATATTCCAGCTACATGTATAAGATGTCAGCCTGATGGCAGAATCGGGACCAGACAAACCAGTGACTGATTTTGTGTACAATGATATGCAATCAACCAAATCACTGAGCCTGGCAATCCGATCCATTTACTCGCCTCTTATGAGTAGCATGGGATGCTGTGGATTTATTCTTATCAAGAATACTTGAATCCTGTGAAACTGTTCAATAAGAAATCAAGATCAGTACAACAATGACAGATTTTCATGCAAAAACCTGATGAAACAAAATTTAAATCAGGCCAAGTTCATAATGAGAATTTTATCCAATCAACATGAACAAGTTCCCTTAGTGAAGGATTGTGTGACATGTTGCTGTACACAGCATAGTTATAGCCATGCAACAACAGCTTGTAAGAAAAAGAAGCTGTTCCAAACAAACCAGTAACACACACATACTCTTGGCCCTGGATCTCCAATGGGTCCGATTCCCCACACAAGCATGGAGCACAAGGACTCTTGGCCCTGGATCTTCCAAAGGTTTTATTCCTCAAAGGAGCATGGATCATTAGGACTCTTGGCCCAGGATCTCCTAAGGGTCTGATTCCCCACAAAAGCATGGAGCACAAGGACTCTTGGCAATGGGCCTCCAATGGGTCGGTTTCCCCACACAAGCATGGATCATTACAACTTTTGGCCCTGGATCTCCTCAGGGTCTGATTCCCCACACAAGCATGGATCATTACAACTTTTGGCCCTGGATCTCCTCAGGGTCTGATTCCCCACAAAAGCATGGATCACTAGGTCTCTTGGCCCTGGATCTCCCAAAGGTCTGATTCCCCAAAGGAGCAGCATTCATACTAACCCATACAAGAAGACACACAGGAAGTAGGAGGTTCGCACCTCCTGTCATCCTCATCTATAAGAGACCACTCCAGGTCACTTTCTTCATTTGAGCAGCTGCTGCGGCTGCTACTACTGCCACTGCTGATGCTGCTGCAAGATAGCCTCTGGTCATAATCTGCCCAAACAGATACAGGGATGTTATATGGCGTAAACAACTTCGGTGTGACATGACAAATCAGCATGTCAATGGTAAGGTGGCAATATGATTCACAATGAAATAGTGACATTTCCACTTGTTACTTTTGTTTGTTTGTTGTTTAACGCCGCACTCGGCAATATTCCAGCTATATGATGGCGGTTTGTAAGTAATAGAGCCTGGACCAGACAATCCAGTGATTGACATCATGAGGATCAGTCTACACATGTGGGATTCGATGACATGCGTCAAACAAGTCAGTGAGCCTGACCACCCGATCTTGTTAGTCGCCTCTTACAACAAGCATGGGTTGGTGAAATATTCTCTACTCGGATCTTCAGGAGCCTGATAGAAACATGTTGATTGGTGGCAGTGTCTAAGTTTATCATAATTTTACCTGTAAAAGTACCATTTCAAGCTAATCACAGTGCCAGTTTAAGCTAGATTAGGTAGATTTGTGTTATTTCGATATATGCTATTTTCCTAGTCCTTTGATTGATATTAATTAAGAAAGCATTTTTCTAACATTTCCGACCGTACTTTAAGAGATCATGCATATCAAGTTTCTTCCAATTCCAATCACAAATACTCAAATTATTGTACATGTACAGAGTAAGATGTTTGGACACCAAGTCCATACTAAGTGACCTTGATCTTTCATATTTTCCTATCATATCAGAAAAATTAACCAGGGGCATAAAATTGAATGAGTGAATTGGGGTACGCGGTTTGAACAGTATTTCACTGGCATCTTGACGTGTCAGTTTGATGTGGGAGGAAAGCCCGAAGTGATGGAAGTTTTCGACATTTACCAGTTTGGTGAAGCCACAAGTGTCCCTCAAGGTTATATGTATAAGACTGATGTCATTTGTTTGTTGTTAACGCCGCACTTAGTAATAATCCAGCTACATGACGGTGGACTGTAAATAAATCGAGTCTGGACCAGACAATCCAGGGATCATGAGCATCGATACACGCAACTGGGATATGATGACATGCATCAACCAAGTCAGCGAGCCTGACCACCTGATCCCGTTAGTCGCCTCTTACTACAAGCATAGTCTCCTTTTACAGCAAGCATGGGTTGCTGAAGACCTATTCAAACCCGGGACTTACGGGTCCACTTGTTACTTACTCGGTTTGAAGAGACCGGGAACTTTGGGCATATTAACTGCTATTTCTTTTTTCTGCACCTGAAGGAAACATCAAGATCATACCTTTCAAGTGGCTCCTACGTGAAATATTTCAGCAGCCAATTGACTATTTTGACATTGACAGGCCTGAGAGACAACTGTATCCTCATGTTCTTTTCTTGGTAACGAACAAAATATTTCATGAGTCAAGACAATTTTACATGTTTGTTTGTTGTTGAACGCAGCACAGAGCAATATTCCACCTATATGACGGCGGTCTGTAAATAATAAAGTCTGGACCAGACAATCTAGTGATTGACATCATGAGCATCAATCCACACAATTGGGATACGATGACATGCATCAACCAAGTCAGCCAGCCTGACCACCAAATCCTGTTTGTCGCCTCTTACGACAAGCATGGGTTGCTGAAGACCTATTCTACCACTTACATTATCCCAACATTCTAATCATCAATATCACCGATATTGTCTCAAAGAAAGGGTTAAATTAAGCTGAAATTAAACAGAAAAAAACAAATATATGCCCACTCAAACTAAAATATTAAAATTGTTAGAATATGTCCCACATACAGTCAATCAGCAGATCAAGGTGGGGATGCTGTGTTTTTAAGACACCTAACATGTCATACAGCGATGTCAGTCTGTTTTCGTTCACTTCATAGCCAGAATGTGCCCCCTTCACCCCATTTTTTTCAAAACCCTGTATCCATCAAATGTTCACACACACCTCTGCTGAGTCATCCTCCTCGTTGTCTATCTGAATCAGTTCTCCATCCATGTGACATGCTAAAAGGTTAGCAGCTCTCTGAAACAGCAATGTCCTTCTTCAACTGAGTGTGAAAGAATTGTGACAATACCCTTCTGCCACACTTTTAGGTGGGGACTCTTGAGTTCGCATCACTAACTACCATATTCAACATATTAAACACCTAGGGAGCTCTCAATATTAGAAATAGGAGGCTCTTATTAGAATATTATTTTGATCAGTTTAAAGATCGTAAATTTTGTAGTTTATGCTGACACCCTGAAATGTTTATATACGACAGAAATATTTTTCCAGAATTTAACTGCCAATAAATAAGGGTGCATATAACACATGAGTGCATATTATACATGAATAAATAAGTCTTGTGTATATTGATCAATCAGAAGGGGTGCTAATTGGGATTGTTCACTAGCCAATATCGCCGTTCGCGCTTATTAAGTCGAATACGGTTGGGTTTAGCAATAAGTTCCGAATGAATTCACCATTCCAATGTAATGTGTTTTGATTGGCTGGAATAATCACTTCTGGGAATGAGAGTTAACTCTCTTACATCACAAGGCCCTATCCGATTTAAGCTTCCGATTTAAGCTTCCATTTTATGATCTTATTTTACAATTTATTATTCCTGTCACTCTCTTGTCATGGTGTTTAAGAAAAGAAAGCAGACGAAGGGGACAAATATATTTTATTTTTTAACTGAAGTTCTGAATATTATCTGTTGTGTTTACAAAGTCAAATTATGGGGTAATTTACATTTGAACTGTCTTTGAAGGGATTAACTAAAATGTGAAAAGTAAAAATGTCACATATGAATACATAAAGCGACACTGACAAGTTGAATACCTGATGGACATTAAAAAAGGTAACATTCCCTAAGTTTTCCATCTTTATCTGAAACATTTGTGTCTCCCCGGGTTTCAACCAATGTCCACAATTCTTAGAAAGCCAAGGGTCATTGGGCCCCATTGTTCAAGTTACTGATATGAACACTGCACTTCATTAGCTATGTTTGGAGCTGCAAGTTTCCAATCTCAACTAAAACATTTTACAATTGTCAATTCAGGAAAACAGAGCATTCAAATGTTAGCACTACATGCCTATGCTGCTTATAACCATTCCAACAAAGTTGTCACTGAACTTTTGTGTTGGTAATTATTTATTTCTGTGCTGAGAATGATACAATCACTATTGCCAATATAATTCAAAGACCTTGAACGGTTGAACATAAGTATAAACATTACAAAACAGTTATTTTTTTCATTTTGCTTAAGAATTAACTTTGTTTGTGACCACATTTTGTACTTGATAGCTGTGCATATAATTACTTTTCTTAACTGACCCCTTGTATGTTTAATCAAAACGAAACATCTCCATCAAATAACCAAAACTAAAGTTTACCCACCAGCAGACTCTTCAGACATGTTGATGCAATGACGAGTGTTTCTGTATTTCCCCCTCCGAGCTGTATCGTTCCAGTAAAGGAAGAACTTTTCTTCTTCTCCGGTATATTCCGGGATTCCTGCATCCTGCAACTTCTCCGCTGCTCCCCGGTGCGTTGGAAGCCAGGAGGAGGTCTGCCCTTCAGAGAGTCCAGCGGGCTGGTCTTATGCTGAATGTTATTATTCGTGTCACTGCACATGTTTGAGTTACGCAAGCCATTCTGCCCCCTGGGGTAGTGTTGTGTGATGATTTCTGGTGGATGGGCACGGGTGTTGGGTGGCAATGTGTGACAAGGTGTCGAAAGCTGCAAAGAAAATATTTTCTGTAATGAGTGAGTTGAGTTAAACACTGCTTCGAAGAGTGTCAGTTTGATGAAGATGTTGACCAACATCGTGAATCTACTGCACAAGTTTGGTGCTGTCAAACTCTACCAGTGAAATCATGTGTCTGGTAATAAGAACTAAAAATGTACAAAACTATTTTATTTCTGCCAACAGTGCATAATGTAATTACTGATTTTTAGTCTGATCTTTTTCCTATTCTGCTCACTAATCCCTGTGCTCCTTGATTTCAATTGCTGATTGTCTCTGGACCTTCTAGATAATTATTTTGTAACATGATTAAGGTATACAAATTTACATTCTTATTATCCACACTGCGATTTACTTTACATGGTTCATTCTTACTGTATAAGTGATAAGTATTTAACGAAGAACATAGATGATTATCCTTTGTTAAACTGACAGCAAGACATTTTATAGTCCATTTCCTAAATTAGCACTAGATCAGGAATATATCTAGACCTGATTAGAGGCCGAGACTACTGTCCCTTTAAGTCTGCAGCAATTGTCAGTAAAACTTCCCAAATTTGAACTACACATTTCCCAATTCACGCTGTTGTATTTATAACTAATTAATGGCTTTGTAAGGTGACTTGTACTTCACTGATGAACTTCCTAATTCTGAACAAATTTGTTTGGAATCCGAGATAAATCCCTGTTAGATGATGGTGGTGAAATGTAGTTCAATGCCGTGTCCAAGATTATTGCACTTATATGTACGTCTGCTTGTACTAGTCTGGACTAATGCCAATTTTATAGTGCTTGCCCACTGAGATACCATGCCACAGTATAACATGAATACTCCCCTACCAGTCCTTGTTTCAGCTCCTTAATGTCGAGCACGAGGCAGGGTAACAACAAGTGCCATTTTTTAATGTCTTTTGGTATAATGCGAATGGGGATCAAATATACAACTTTCCGCTCCCTGAAAGGGTGCTCTACCACTAGACCATGAAGGCGGCCTCCCTGCTAGATACTCAAACATATCTTATTAAGATATGACAAAATAAGAGGGGGTAGCTAATGGTCTTGTCAATTACTGTATTCAGATAACAATGTCCAATCACAGGGACTTGATAAATGACATTTATTTTGATCTGCTCAGAGGCTAATATTTGGACCCAAGTCTCAGCAAATGTCATTGAAAATTCTCAATTCATGCAATAGTGAGAGTATGGTTTTAGCCCGCTTTTAGCAATATTCTAGCAATATCACGTCGGGGGACACCAAAAATGGACTTCACACATTGTACCCATGTCGGGATTCGATCCTGGGTCTGCGGCGTGACGAGCGAATGCTTTAACCACAATGCTACCCGACCGCCCAATATTCATGCAATAACTAATAACCCATTTTATCACTTTGTAAAGGTAACCTGCCACTGATAACAGGAATAAAAGAAGAGGAAGACGCTTCAATGGTTAGTTTTATATTATCCTAAACTGCCTGCCAGGGGTACTTAGTTATAGAATAAACATATATACCACTGAGGCCTTCACTCGGCAATCTGGTGTGTCTTGGATTGGCTGAGTGGATTTCACAAATTCCTTTGCTCTTTGCTGAATCAAATTAACTTTGTCTGTGAAATCATCTGGCTCAAACTGTGTGTCTGAAAGGAGATGCAAAGATAAAAAACACTCTTTAAGACTTTTTCGCACATTCACATGCTTCAATTAATCAAAGAAATTCCAGTGTCACACATTGGTTTTCCTAATATGAGGGACTGAACCTTCTGTCAAGAGAACAATGGTATATGGTCATCATTGGTCAGAGGTCTGGGAGACTGACTAGTCCGAGTGAGTGAGTGAGTTGGATTTAATGCTGCTTTGAACAGTATTCCAGTTATATCTCGGCGTGTCAGCTTAATGTGGGAGGAAAGCCAGAAGTGAGAGTCTTTGACGTTTACCACTTTGGTGAAATGAGCACAGGTATGGTGCTGACTAACCAAGAAACATAATCAGGACGAACCAGGATTGGAACCCACAATCATAGGTGTCTGGCGCGTCCAAGGGACACAACTCTGCACAGCAAATTCCGGCTGACTCGTCTGAAGCCAGTAGATATTATAGTCTACTGAGAAAACTAAAACAGTGTTGAGAAGTACTCGTAAAATCAGCAGCCCCTTCACAACCATTTCCAGGAGGCACCAGAAATCGTTTTCAGGGATGCCATTACTTTCAGTTGAGTTGTGAAATACATACCTACTTCAAACTCAAACCAGATAGTTACCTTGGCTCAAACTAACACACAATGAGGAAACTAAATGCATTTCTTCCCTGACATCACTTCCAGTCAAATGATATCAGTTTTGGTTTGGAAAACAAATACCCAATGCAGCACAATTCTAAACCAGAAAACCCTATTCCTCTAGCTGCTTTAATAAGAAAATTATAACCATATCCAGTTGAATGACACTATTTCTTGTTGGAGAAAACATGTGTCATGCATGCATACAGTGCAACTATAAAACAGAAAGGCTCCTGGTTCTGACAACATATATATATATATATATATATATATATATATATATATATATATATATATATATATATATATATGAAAGTTATATGAACTTCCAATTTATAGACATCGCTTCTGGTTTAGAAAAAACACTTGTCCATGCAAGAAAGCTTCTAGCTACTTTAATAAGTAATCTACATGCACTTACGCCTTAATGGCCTTGGCCCTCCACCATTGCAGCCAATCCCAAGCTTAATTGTTTCTCGTTCAAAACTGGGGTGCTAGGTCTTACAAACATGTCACACAAAAGCAAACCTTTCTTCATGCCATGATCATAGAATAGACCATGACATGGCTGATCAATGGACATTTTGTTTGTTTGTTGTTTTATGCCACACCCAGCAATAATCCAGCTATATGACGGCTATCTGTAAATAATTGAGTTTGGATCAGACAATCTAGTGATTAACATCCTGAGCATTGATCCACGCAATTGGGATACCATGACATGCATCAACAAGTCAGCGAGTCTGAGCACCCGATCCCGTAAGTCACCTCTAACTTGAATATTGCTGAGTGTGATGTTAAAAAACAAACAAGCTATGTCTGACATCGGAATCTCACCTGTGTCCTCTGGTACTTTCTTCAAGGGTCTTGGCTTCTTCAGCCCAGTCATTCTTGCTGCTCGGCCCATCAATGCAGTAGACATGACTAGAAGACAAATACAGCAATATTACACAGCGAGATAGGAAGGGAGCAAACAATTTCCA
Source organism: Haliotis rufescens (assembly GCF_023055435.1). NCBI lineage: Eukaryota > Metazoa > Mollusca > Gastropoda > Lepetellida > Haliotidae > Haliotis > Haliotis rufescens. Next base: position 7,323,203 of record NW_025963857.1, read on the forward strand.
AACCACTAACTGCTGATGGGCGATTGGGTTAATACCATGAATATGTCAGATTGCATTTAAACACGTTCCTACTGACCCAATATTTAAAGGGGCACTGACCTAAAGCAATTCCTCGGGACTGGTTGTTGCCTTTGTCATGTTTTTCCCCCGTGAGTAACTAGATGATACTGTTGCTATTGAAATATCAAGAAACTACCCTGACTAGTTCGCGACCTGTGCTGTGCAATTCGTAAGTGCATTTGTCACTTTTATTGATTTCATAAGGGCGTATGGTCACATTGATCAACAAAATGAAATACAGTTTTGGAAATAATAAGGAAATTTAGGTATCTTTATGGGTAGCATTGGTAATGCTGACGAAGTTTTGATAAGTCACATGCTTGGTAATTGTGCAGTTTTAATTCACACTATTTTGACTTGCAACACAAAGTAAATATTTCACCTGAGCATTGCTTATTTTATCTTGTTTAAATTTTTACAGTCAAAATGTGCAAAATTTTCACTTAGGAAATTTATTCAGTTGTTTTACAAATTGACTGAATTATGTCCATCTGTATTATTATGATAACGAATTCCAAACATTTTTATGGTTAATATCATCACCAAGTGACTGAAAATATTAGGATAAAAAGTACATTTGTATATTGTTTTGCTTCTAATCCTAGCATAATTACCGGTAATCTATTGTGATGTTTTTTACTGTCTTAATAATTTTTAATCAATCTGTTAAATATGGACAGATTTTTAAGTCAATTTGTAAAATGACTGAAATATTTAGACATTTTATAAATTGCCTGAGTGAATCACATTTTACAAATTGACTGTAACATATACATGCCTACAAAGGAAAAGACTTGTGAAGACAATGTCCATCACGCATCGAAGAACTTCCCAACCAAGACGTAGAGGAACAAGAATGATTCTGTTCAATGCTACCCAGCAAATGAATGAAAACAAAATGCAAATATCATAATTACAACCTACCAAAGTTATATGTATAATTTTAGGCAGCTTCCTTGTTTGAGGAATGTATCTGTGAATATCCACACAAAGGAACAATATCCCACATGTTTGCAGCTGTACAAAGAAACTTATTCAATGTCACGTGTCTCAGTAACAATCAAATATTTTAAAATACTGTTTCAGGATATTATAACCTGTGTTCGTTTCTCAACTGATCACTGAGTTTGTTTCAGTTATTTCACAAGTCTCAAAGGTCAGCTGAGAAAGCCCACGTGACAACTAATTTCATAACGTCCACGGATCTTAAAAAAATCCATTGAGTTAGATAACAATGAGCAATCAATCAACATATTATCAGTTTACCCTTTGAACGAAGTAAGTTGTTTTTACATCAGCACTTCACGCCATGATATGAGTGTATTCCCTTGGCTTTAGTAAACTTACACATGTAAACACTTACTTTTGACATATCCAGTGTGCAAGATAACAGTGATTAATCAATCAACGTATTTTCTGTTGATCCTTTGATGGCTAGGAATGATCCATTGATTTACAAAAACGTAAATCAACTGATCATTCATCATTGCTGAGCTGCCACGTGCATATTACATAACACACATTTCACCTCATTTTAAACCTGGATTTAGATTGAATAATTACCCCAGACACAAGAAATGCCAAATGGGAACCTTTATCAGGTAATCTGAGTGGTACTACCACTAATAATACCTGTAATAAATTCATTAACTGAGCATCAAGTGAATGACGACAAAATACACAAGTGTTGGGTTATACCGGAAAACATGGATGACAAGAAGGGAGTAGTAATCAATCGTATTATCCATGCAACATGAAATCCGGAAGCTTTCACTGCAGGGATACTTTTTTTATTATTAATCTATAACCATCAGGGGTATTTACAAATACCGACATCCGGTGAGATTTCGGCGGTCTTTTTGTCTGTTTGTTTAGGATAAAGGAATTAATTAACATGCACCCTTTGTCGAAATCTTCATAGATCACGGCTAACTAATCATTGTTAAAAAATGCGTAAAACAAATATTGCCTCCAAGTTTAGTTAGCTGTCCTTGCAGACATGAGCCCAGTCTCTTGTCACACTCAGTTGCGTTAGCGAGCAAATCGACTCACACGGCAGCTTGTGAGCCCTAGCGGCCAGTGTCAGACAGCCGAGAAGAAGCCAGAGATTAGTGCCCCTATAAATCCACATGCCAATTAAATGCAAATACAAACTTGACAAAATGGATGCCTTAGTGTTGTATGAACCTATAACACATCTTGTTTGCATATTATGGTGAATATAAGAAGATGCATGTACATATTCACAAAGACCTTTTAGACCCTTAAACTCAGCACAGAAATCTGAAGTTCTGTGTTAAACAATGAAATGCCCTATTCATTCTCAGCACCATACACCAGGCAAAACGATAATCACCAACACTTTGTTTTCATATATCCCAACACTGCAACGTATGTTTTGGAATAGATGGTGTTACAAATGTAACATCACTGTAGGACACGTTAAAAAAAGGCTGACCAAATGACCATGCCATCCTTGACACATGGCAACAAAAGAAGTACTTATTTATTATTTGATAATTAAATGTCTTCCATTCTCACAAATAAAAGATCATGAGGTTTTGACAATGTTGTCTTTGATAACCTTGGCCTTCAAAGTTGTTGTTTAGTCAAGCAGTTTGGACAGCTACTTCACAATGAGTGACCTAAACCTTCATTCTTAGCCAATCACATGTGAAAAACATATGTAAATGCAGACTTAAGTGGTGTTACAAATATCATACTGACAATACTTTCTGAAAGAAACTATTTAAAAATTATTTTGTGAGCAAATGACCTACAAAGTGACTATTTATGGCATTAATGTGTTATGTGACCTCTAGTGTTCTTGACCTTATACAGGTCTGAGCATGATGGAGGTCTGAAATGGACTATAGAAATATGAGCATGTGACTCCGTATTAATATTAATGTAATCTTCACAAATCATCTTATCCACAAAAAACAAGTCCATTGGGGAAAATTCTAGATGTGCATCTTAGAAAATAACAAAATGACGCTGCATTTGTTAGGTCAACACTTCTTCCATGATGCATGTTGCATTATACGTGTAAAGCCATAGAGTCATGGTATGCGACATGGAGTCTGTAGTAGGAAAAGTTGAGATAGATAGAAGGAAACCATTTATTAGATTAGATAGGGTGTATTTCCGAACTGCCCAAGCTCTGGGGCTTTCATACCAACAAGTCTATAGTATGAAAAAGAAAAGAAACAAGAGTCATCCGAAGATGACATATCCCCCCCGACGTGGCATGGCGGTAAACATTGTGTACCTTCAAATAACAAACTGCACTACTAGTGAACATGATAGATATTTGCATAAAGTTTGGTGAATCTCTGTCGCATGGTTTAGAAGATATGCTCCAGACGAGGACATTACCCTAAGTTCATCAATTTTCAATTTAAATTGAAAAAAGAAAAAAAAAAAAAAAAAATCTGTTAATAGCAAAGGCACCACTACATAACCTGCTTGATAGGTGTAAAATATTTTGAGAAGCTAAATTGTATGGTTCGGGAGATATGGTCCGGACAAGAGCACTACCCTCAAATTTCCTAAGTTCATATTTCCATGGAAATCTCTAAATAGCAAAAGGCACTACTACTGAGCCTGATTGGTAAGTGTACCAAGTTTTGTGAAGCTAGGTTGTACAGTTTAGGAAATATGCTCCGGACAAACAATGATTATAGATGGACAGACGGACGGACGGACAGACGGACAGACGGACAGACGGACATACTAATGGCTATATCCCCCCGTCATTATATGTTGGGGGGATAAAAAGGTAGGGGTTGTCTGAAAAAAGGGATGTTAAGGGGTGATTAGGCATACAGTGTACATGTTTTATGAGCAGAAGGTACTCCCAACTTGTAGAAGACTTCAGTAGGTTAATGTTTCCCAGACTACCTTAATTATTGCTCTCCAAGAGACAGGATTTCAATAAACCGCACGTGGCGATGACCAAGCAGTTTTCAGGGGAAAATATTCCATCCTGCCTATGAGGTCATATTATATCCGCTTTCATGACTATCGCAGTCAGGGCTTCTAGATCATTTACCTTGATGAAACCTGGATGAAGAACAATCATTCCACTGACTATATGTGGCTACCGTCAGATGGGTGAAAAGCATTCATGGAACCATTAAGTTAAGGTAATTGTGTCATTGTTTTGCACACCGGAACCCATGATCTGGGGCTTACTGATGAATATGTGCTAGTTTTCGAGGTGAGAAATTTGGTTTGGTTGGTTTGATGTTTTACGCTGCACTTAGCAATATTCCAGCTATATGACGCCGGTCTCTAAATAATAGAGTCTGGACCAGACAATCCAGTGACTGACATGAGCATCGATCTACGCTATTGGGATTGATGACATGCATCAACCAAGTCAGCGAGCCTGACCACCCGATCCTGTTAGTCGCCTCTTACGACAAGCATAGTTGCCTTTTACGGCAAGCATGGGTTGCTGAAGACCTATTTTTTATGTCAAAGAGTTGATCAACGCAGCCTTTGCTAGAATCACACCAGAGGTTTGGCAAATGGCTTAAGATCACGTTCTTGAAATACAACGTCGGTACAGCCAATATGATGGCGTAGATATCAGCCTTGCTGCACAAATTATCATACCTTTGGGTGAAAATACAGATTCAGATATGTCTTCAGCTGAATCAGATAGTGGCCAAAGAAATCTGTAGAACCATGAATATTTCTTGATTCAAAAACCCTTATCTTCCAATACTCATCTTGTTTCATATTTTTTAACTATTCCATCATTTTCCCAAGCAAATATAATGCAGTACACATCTTAATTTCTACCCTCATCAATGCATATCATCTCAATAAAGAGATATTGCACCTGTGAAATAGCACAGCCAGTATGAGTTCATCACCCCGGGTTAGGTGTAAGGTAATTACCCCAGGCTACATGCTGTTTCATGCATGCATGACAACAAATATTTATTAACTTTATCATCATTTTACCTGTAAAGTATCTTTTTAGACTAATCACACTGCCAATTAGGTTAAACTAGATTAGGTAGATTTGTTATTTTGATATATGCCATTTTCATAGTCCAATGATTCATACATATTACGAAAGCATTTTTCTAGCATTTCTGACAGTATTTTAGAAGATCATGCATATCACAAGCTTTTTGGTTACGAAGTGACCTTTCATATCAGAAAAATTAACGAGGGGCTTATAATTGAACGAGTGAGTTGGGGCATGCTGCTTTGAACAGTATTTCACTGACATCATGACGTGTCAGCTTGATGTGGGAGGAAAGTTCAAAGTGATGGAAGTCTAAGAAGTTTACCACCTTGGTGAAGCCACAAGTGTTCCCCAGGGTTATATGTAAAAATACATGTCATTTGTTTGTTGTTTAACTCCGGTATCAGCAATATTCCAGCTATTTTACGGCAGTCTGTAAATAATCGAGCCTGGACAAGACAATCCAAGGATGGACATCATGAGCATCGATCCACACAATTTGGATCGATGACATGCTTCAACCAAGTCAGCAAGCCTGACCACCCAATCCCGTTATCTGGGAAGAGGCACCAGTTCCAGGCCGACCCTAGCCTTGCTCAAAGTCTGTACATTATGGTTTGTTTGTTTGTTTGTTGTTTAATGCCACATTCCAGCTATATGACGGCGGTCTGTAAAATAATCGAGTCTAGACCAGACAATCCAGTGATTGACATCATGAGCATCGATCCGGGCAATTGAGATTGATGACGTGCATCAAACAAGTCAGTGCACTTGACCACCCAATGACGTTAGTCACCTCTTACGACAAGCATAGTCACCTTTTACGGCAAGCATGGGTTGCTGAAGACCTATTCTACCTGTGTCTTCACAGGTCTAAAACATATCACAAACACTTGGTTGAGAAAAACAATTGTGGAGATTGTCTCACTAAGCATTCACACTAAGCCTCCCTTACAGGTGGATGGCTGCTTCATTAATTGTCAGTATACACAGTGTCTTAGAAGATAATCATATCTAGAGTGACTGAACTGTGGACTGCTGAACTCAGCAATACAAAACCCATTATGTAACTCAGGTTAACACAAAGTTCAAATACTAATGGATACAGTACATGTAATATGGCCAAAGGTTTGTCAACTAAATATGAAATCACAAAACTTTCTAAGTTAATTCACTGTAACACATCTTCAGTTTTTGACAGCTGACATCCTATGTGGCTATACTTCACAGGTTTGGAAGTAACTTCCTACATACAATTGTGACTTAGAATGTGATCAGTTCTGATAACAAAATAGTACTACTTTTTTAATATCACCCATCATCTACATGGGGTTGAATAGTAAAAGACATATAATTTCATTAACTTCAATAGAGCGATGCTGGATAGTACACAAGAAAACAAGGTAAAAAAATGAGCAGGGTCACTAATACCCTGACATACATCAACATTTCTAAGTTCAAAACATGAAAACAGCAACATTTTCTCAGAAAATCCCTTATCAAAACCAAACTTTGTACTGCACCTCTTCTATTTGCATGGAAACTGTTACCTAAATTTGAAAAGAATGAAGTAGTTTTCAAGTAATAGGTCGCACTAATGTTTGAGTAAAATAATTCTAAGCATGCTAAGTAAAAATACTGAAAAAAAATGTATTTTGTTAGAATATCCAAATAATCATGATAATGAAATCACACCTTGCACTGCACCTCTCCTAGAAGTATAAAAAGTGTTCACCAAGTTTGAAAAGAATTTATGCAGTAGTTTTCAAGTCATAGGTCACACACGAAAAATGTCCTAGAAGGACGGACGGACGGACGGACGGAGAGAAATCCTTTGTGGTACTATATATCCCTGTCCATACCTAATTTTACCTATTACTATTAGGATGTCCACTGTGGGAAGAGAATGAGGTAATACCCGAGGAAAGACTTTATAGTCCTCAAACTTGGGCAATGCTTGACATGTTTTCACCAGTTAATAACTTGTATTCTACTTGTTACTTTGGTAGTTGTCAAAGCAGCAATGGCCATGTCAACTAAACCGTCTGTACTTTCTAGCCAATGTCAACTCGCATACAATCAGGTTTCCTTTCAGGACTCAAAGTTAACATTTTTACCAAGAAGCCATGTGGCTACAAGTATTTTTTTCCAGGTAGCCAGTGGTAAAATTCAGTGATAAAATTAAGAAGTCAAGCCAATAGTGAAGATAGCCAAAAGCATTTGCAATTATCTTTATCAAATAACTATTATTGTATATTAGTGGAAACTGTACTTAAGTTTGGGTATTTTTGACTCGAACAGTGATGCATTTTATGTTACTAGATTATATAGGTATATCCTAGCTTATCCAATAAACTATCAACGAAAATAAAATTAATATTTATGTATTTAGGTTCATTGTTGACTTTAGGAGGAATTATTTGTGAGTACAATTAGTAGCAGAAATGTTTATTTTTGTTGTCTACATATATGTAGCAGTAGAATTTAGTCGCCACAAGATATTTTTCAAGGTAGTCATTTGGCGACCTCTGAATTTTAGACAGTAGACAAATCAAAATTTAGGTTGCATGGGGACAGTTTTAGTCACAACTTTGAGGCCTGGCTTTTTGTTATTCATTACATTTACCAACCCCTTTCTACACCTACTACCTGATTGATATATGTACATACGCTAGCATTGCCATTATTCTTTTGTGACCATTCTTAAGGACAATAGGAATTGTCATAACTGCAATGTCGATTGTACACACTTCTAGGACCACATAATAGAAATAAGTGGTGGTTATGGTGTTTCGACAGACCAGAGCCCTGCCACCTGAAGATAGCGGAAGTGCGCTCCCCAACCCACAGTCTATGTTTCGACGAAGGTGTTAAGATGGGAAGAACGGTCGCTAAGAGACTCTGGCACCAACATTCGATGTGACCAACCACCACAGAAGATGTGGATGTAGAGATATCGGCAGGAAGATCAGGACCTGGCAATCATTGCTCTGGAGGTAAGGCTTTAGGAAATACTGGAACACTCGAAGCTGAAGTTGACCCCTCTGTGTGAGGGCTTGCGTTGGAAGTCAGAAGATCGAGTAGCTGTTGCCATTGGTGTAGAAGTGGCTGCCCAAACGGGAGCACCATCCATTGGTAGTGGTGATGGACCAATTTGCTGCAATGATTGAGTCTTCCGAATACAGGAGAGTCTACGAATGGTACAGCTGGGGGATGAAGTTCCCAGTCGCCCCGAAGCTGATGCAAGTCACTTAGAGGACGAGTCGCCTGCCTTGTCAGACACACCAACATCCTTGGAGGTAGATGACTTCACGGGATCGACAGACACCTGGAGATGGGCGTCATGTTAACATCCTGCACAATCTCTTGAATCTGGTTCACGAAGAGGGACTGAGTTGACCGTAGCAGCTGGTACAGACACGCCGTAAAGAGATTGTCCCACTGACATTGTTGAAGGACACTCTGACATTGAAGGGCTGTGGCTCATCCGGCATGATGTGGGAGAGGTGCAAGATCATCACAATCATACTCTGAATCATCACAACAGATCCTCTAATAAAAGCCTCTTCAGGAGACTAAGCGTGAGGAATCAAAGTAGTAATGGCCTCAGTTGCTGAGAGGATAGTGGAAAGCAAAGGGAGCGTCCACCAACAGTGGTATCCAGATGAGCCAAACCATGATCATCCACAGCAGAGGAAGTAAGTGAACACTTTCGACCAAAGGTGACCAAATCAACATCATGGTCGGGAGCACTAGTATTCTTAGACAATCCATGTGTGCTGGAATCTTCCACAGGAAATTATAGAGTCTGTAGCCGATCAGCCTATTGTCCGAAGGTGACAAGGGCAATGTTAAGGTTAGTGCCACCGCCTCCTGCAATGATCCCTTCATCCACTCAGCTGATATCCTGCCTTCTGGGACCATCATGATTGACAAAGCAGGGTGGATTCCACAAGCAGTTTGGCCTTTGTAACAGAAGCAGGGACAGCAGACTTCTTAGATTTGTAAGCAGAAGACGGCCCATGTTCAGAGTCCTTAGATTTCATGTGCCTGTCAATTTCCGGACTGTGCCACTTGTTAAGATAAATGTTGACGGATTTTTCTGTAAGATAGGCTCTCAGGGAACAATGCGTGTCAGTACTGCAACGGCCACTACAGCGTAGACCGTGAGGACAGGCGATGTTTCTCTTCCGTATTCATTAAAGTAAAGTCCATTCAATGTTGGAGGGAAATCCACGAAAAAAATAAAAAATGTACTCTCTGAAATCTCAGTGCATGTCTCCATGGTGTGGTGATGAGAAAGAATGGTATGGCAGGGGTATTCAAGTGATCAGATTGTGTAGGTCACTATGCACAGGATGACAGTGCATGAACTATTTGTTTGGGTGGTGACAATGTTGATGCTTTTTAGAAGCTGGAAACTGTTCAAGCACATTTCCACATATGATTGAAAGGAAGAAATGCATAGTGTGAGATAGGATAAGTTTAAATATTGACAAATGCAAGGGTGTAACATGTCTGTTTGCATGGTTCACAATTTGGTAACGTTTCTGTTGCAGATACAAGGATTCAATAACGTGTCTATTTTTTTCTATATTATGGTTAACGGTTCTATAGTGAAACAAGAAATATTTTCAGAAAACCATGGGGTATATATCATACATAGAATCTACTGCAATTTCTTAAAATAAAGCTTGTTTTCGAAAGAAAGTCTGTTCAAGAAGATATTATTGACCAAACTACAATTTTACATGCAAATGTTACAAATATGCATTCACCTAAATTTCAACAACCTGAGGCAACACACGAGACTGTCCATATTTCATCACACATTTGATTAAAAATACGTTTTTCAATAGGCCTAGTCATCAATGTTACTCTAGAATCCGAATTAACTGTATGTAACATTCTTCATTTCAGGCTCAACTTCTAGATGCCCTGATTTGATCAAACGCTCAAAGACGAGAGATGAAATTGGCATGGCTATCGAGTTAAAGTTTAACTAGTTTCGTCTTATTACTAAAACACATGACTGAATACGCTGTTTGTGTAACACATGTCACAAATACTGGAATCCATCTAGGCTAGCGTTGAGGTTGATTGGCTAATCGAGCCTTATTCTACATTATTAATGACAGTGCTCCAAAATGTATGGGCCTATAGACTACAACACGGCACAAGTATATTAGCGACAGCACTGGCTACTAACTTGCATGTTATTCTTGGTCTACAAGCGTAAACGATTGTCGCTGTCAACACCAAATAGTCAATGTCGGAAATGAACAAATCGAACGCCTATCTGTGTAACGTCATTTGGGTCAACAAATTTCAAGACTAAACAAAGTCTAAATAAAGTCTTGGTAAAACAATTCCAATAAACAATAATGGACAATAAATCGGGAAAGACGCTAAGCTTACCTGCCTGTATTTCTGTTGCGTTGACCTTACTTGATGTCTCTGCTATCTCTTCCAGCCTCGTCTCCAACAAGTGGGATTTTTATTCTGCGGTTCCACGTGCAGGTCACAGGTCAATGGCAAAAAATATCACAGCGCCCTCTTGCGCTGATGCCGTATAAATATATAAGGCCCGTGGGAGGAGGGTTGGAGGTGGTGGGTGGGGTGGGGTGGGCTGGGGTAGGGTGGTGGGGTAGAGAGGGGAGGGGAGGAAGTAGAGCAGCACACCCCTCCACTCCACCCCACCCTCACCACACATACTGAGAAACCCTCCTTCGGGTCTGATATAGGTCTGTGATTAATTTGAAAAATAGCTGCATGGGTATTTATAAGTCGCTTGTTGCTTTAAGAAATACAAATAAAATATATGTTTGCAGAAACACAAAACCTTAGAAGTTTCTTAAATTATTTGGTCTCATTTGGATTGTCATTCGTACATAAAGAAGTGTTATACATGTAGTTATATATATATCATAGTACTTCTCCGTGGCAGTTCAGCCCGTCACGTACTGTCCGAAATGAAATTCTATGAAAGATCGCAATAAATATGGGAAAATCAAGTAATCAAACCCCTCCCTTAGCTCGTCCACTGTATAGCTCTGTCCTGTTTTCAGCTGGTGCCTGTCACGTTTTTTTAGACAGTAGGTCAATTTTGACCAGTACATGATATTCTCTTGTGATGCAAATTTAATTCTTCTTAAACTGACTAGGCACCAAAGTTGTTTGTTTACGTTGTGCCAAGTTCGGCAATGGGTAAGGAAATCTGGGATTTCTGCTGATGACACATTCCTGACCTGCTGAAAGTTTTATTACAAAACAGAATCTTCCTGGATCGGGACATTTTCCGCACTGGAGTAGCACGCCCACCATCACGTATCCACAGACGTTGACGTTGGAGTGTTTGGTGCTCGGCTTTTTTTTGTAAACTAAGTGACGGATACAGGGGTGGATTCCTAGTAACAACCTACCACTACACCCCTCCTTTTTCGAAAACCCCAGTGACATGAACTGTTACTGAAATGCATATTAATTATATAATCCTTCTACCACCGCGACGTCGACTGCCTGAAAATCACCGAAATGGCCTAGCTTTTCCTTCTCTCATTTCTAACGAATGTTACTTCATCGTGTCAAACTTCTAAAACCAGAAAGCGCAAGAAGAATTAGGCTGGTCAAAGAAGTATATACGTCCGTGGGCTGGTTCAGGTGGCAGTTATGTACGTTCATGTCCGTTAAGTTTCATAACGATATTTCAAAACCTTTCATATTATCATTATGTATCATTTCCAGTGGGCCAAAATGGACCTTATCGTGCCGTTTCAATATACTGTTAACTCTTTATTGATCACAATATCTTAACTGATCAACAAGCAGTTTTAGCGTATAATTTGTTAAAAGTCTTAATTTCAGATAACTGGCTGTGGTTGCTCATAAGGGCAACTGGTCACCCATATATTTAATTCATCCTAGTACGAGTCATAATAACTTTAAAATTCAATGCAGCAAAATTGGTTGTTTGTTTTTAAAGAATGATATCATGTCGTATATCTGCCACTGAGGCAGATAAAGGCATCCTTGGCATTCTCAGTGTGTCAGAGACAGCGGGGGCGCGTCGCAATCTGCTTCGAAACCAGTCGTAAAGATCAGTATCGTATTCAGTAAACTGAAAAATAAGCATCACATTCCTGACATGCGCAGTGCGTTTGTTTGACAATGTCATCCTCCACCTGTTGATAAAGATCTTGTAGTTAAAGGGTTAAGTGATGCCGCTGACAAATCCATAATAACTGAGAACCCAGCTCGGGTGTCACCGGGGAGGGATATTTATAGACTAGCTGGACACTGTATCTGGGAAGAGGCACCAGTTCCAGGCCGACCCTAGCCTTGCTCCAAGTCTGTACATTGTGGTTTGTTTGTTTGTTTGTATGTGTGTTTGTTTTTAACGCCCCATTCCAGCTATATGACTGTGGTCTGTAAAATAATCGAGTCTGGACCAGGCAATCCAGTGATTGACAACATGAGCATCGATTCACGCAATTGAGATCGATGACAGGCTTCAACCAAGTCAGCGAACCTGACCACCCGATCCCGTTAGTCGTCTCTTACAATAAGCAAATATAGTCGCCTTTTACGGCAAGCATACTAACCGGGGTGGCTGAAGACCTATTCTACCCCGGATCTTCACGGGTCGTACAGTATGGTAAACATCATGGGTATTATAGTAATTAATAATAAGTAAGACTAGATATGCGGACATTAAATGACAACTTGTTCATATTATTTATATAATTTTGAAATTATGATATGACCTAATAAACTTTACCTTATGTACTTTTGCATGTCTAGGCCGACCCCTGTAGTGGCAAGGTGTATTAAACAAGTCGAGTAGAAAGAGTTCGACGAATTTGTCGTATGTTTGAAGTTGCAACAACATCATAATAGAGTGTTTTATTACATACAAACAGATGTTAAAGTATTGTAATAAAATATAATTAAAAAAGGAGCCAAGAGGAAACTGCAGTAATCCAGACTTGCAAAATATTATAGACTTGCATGGGCTGCAGTTGGATATATTTGTTTCAGGGGCTGGGTGACAGACACGACCACCCGATACAATATGCAATCAGCTGCCCTTTAGGACAAACATAATTATTGGGGTGGGGTGGGGGGGGGGGGGGGGGGGGTGGGGGGGGGGGGGTGGGGGGGGTGGTCTATTCTGAATATTAACATTTTTCATGATTGATCTCAACAATCATTTTGTAAACCTAAACATCAAAACTTGTCTTTCGCGTTGCATAGATATATATATAGACTTATGTGAAGTCTGGACTGTTCCATTAAGAGGTAGGGTGTTGCCTCAGTTTCCTGGTTAATCCCTTCCTCCCATTGTATAACCAATGGACCGCGTAACAAAAGGGAGACAACCATCACTACCGGCAACAAGTTGGATATGGTGTTTGTTTCTTGTTTAACGCCGCACTCAGTAATATTCCAGCTATATAACGGCGGTCTGTAAATCATCGAGTATATATAGACCAGACAATCCAGTCATTGACATCATGAGCATCGATCTACGCAATTGGGATACGATGACATGCATCATCCAAGTCAGCGAGCCTGACCACCCGATCCCGTTAGTCGCCTCTTACGACAAGCATAGGTAGCTGAAGACCTCTTCTATCCCGAATCTTCACGGGTCAGTTCATACCATAAGTGGGCAGGTTTTGATCTGTAACTCCAATGTCCACTACGAGACTTTACATTAATAAATCAAGGTCTCAAAATGGCGCATAAACAAATTATGTCAGTAAACCTACTAACGAGTAATTCAATCTCAGACTAAACTTTCCAGCCTATAGGCGTTAATGTGAAAAACATACTTAAATGATAATAAGTGCATTTATAATGCGCCAGATTCCATTCGCCAAGTGGATGCTCATAGCGCTACACTATTATTACCCCGGTCAATGGATCAGTGAGCACTCGATTTTCATTCTCAGCACCCTGGGGAGTATACAACCCAAGCTGCCTGTGAGGTGCTAGAAGGTTAACAACCACATTACCATCTCATACGACCGGGTACCCACTCACTGCTGGGTGAACAGGCACATTTCGAACATGTGCTTCAGTGTGGGGCAGGACCGAAGCCCTAGAAACTCTCAGGAATCAAGCTGCTTTACAGTCCAAAGACAAAACTTTATGTAAAATATGTTAATAATTCCTCGAGCTGATATATATAATATCATCCTGCAATTTGATAGTGATGCTGTCAATGCGGGCTGTTGGTGTGTTTCGAATGGAACACATGTCTTTCCATGAGGTGTCACTTGCATCATTAACAAAGATAACAGAGTGACACAATGAGTGTTTTTACAGCTGTTCACCAACGGTCTGCGCATGTCAGGAATGAGACGTCTTTCTCTCTTTCCCGTATCACTGTAATGCGATACTGATCTTTACGACATGCACGCTTCAGTGCAGATAGTGATGTACCCCGACACACAGCGATTGTCACGGGTGCCATTATTTGCCACGGTGACAGATGAGATATATACGACACAAAATCGTGAACATGATACTTTAAAAGTTTCAAAAGAGCCTGATGATTTGGCGTGAAATCATCATGACTTTGTCACTGCCTTGTCACATCTTCGACAGAACAATGGGGTTTGTGGTGCTCTGCTCGTGCGTGTGCTTGCGCGTAGGTTGTGGGGAACCAGCTTTGTAAGTAAAGATGAGTGAGTTATGTTTTACGCCGCTTTTAGAAATATTCCAGCAGTATCACGGCGGGGGACACCAGAAAAGTAAAGATGTTTAGAGTGATTGTCATTTCCGTGTTCACTAGAAATGTTCTACCAATTGCTAAACCCCTTTCAATTATTGGAACACACAATTCTCCCCGAAAATAAGTCAATGCGAACAAAATGTATCACACATCGAAAGAAACGGAAGTGCTACTTTCGTTGAGAAAATATAATGACAAGATCATAAATATTACAGAGGTTTTACAGTCACTGAAAGCTGCTCCCTGCATGTGATCGCTTTTTCGACCTCTGTGCTTCCGGTGATGCTGTCGAAACTCGGTTTGGTCGGTATTTGAACGTAGGCCCCTATAATTGAACTTGTCCAACTGTGAATGTTATAAGTAATTCTAAAGTAACAGTCGATTGTACAGTTTTGTTTTACAAAACCGCCACTAGCAACAGTTTTCATGTCAAAGTTAGCATTTCTTTTCAGAATTTGAAATATTTCCTGGCAAAAACACCTCTATACTCATATATTTGTGCTATCGCTTATTCATGTTTTATATCTCCAGTTCTATTTATTGATATTTACAAGTCGAATTTGTGATATCGGTAGACACATTTATTGATATCTAAACTTTGAGTTTGTGATATCCATTAATGAATTATCGGTATCATTAATACGGCGCATCATATGCGACTCCATCCCGTGTAGATTCTTGTACAAGACAATGTACGTGTATCCCGCAAACCATCCACGCATGCATCAACCATGCTAGTCAGCGAGCCTGAGCACCCGACGATATGGCTGCAATATTGCCGATGTGACGTTAAATATTAACTCACTCACTCACTGAGCACCCGATCCAGTTAGTCGCCTCTTACACTGTAAAAAATGGGTGTTTAGATCGTTTAGGTAACTAAACAAATCGTTCACGTTTAATATCTAAACAATTTCCATTTAGTCGCCTTACTCGGTACCGTTTAGATATTAAACATTTACTGTTTAATACACATATACAGCAAATATTTGCCTTAAAGAACTTTTTTCAAATTAACAAAGTATTAATAATAGAGGAAATACTATGGATATAGTTGTCGGAAATATAACCTGTTCACTGAAATCTTTACGATTTTACTCTTTCTTGGGTGATTAAAGTAACAGATAGATCCCAGTATAAAAACATATTCTCAGTGACCATACAAATAACCCAACACATATCTTAACATACTGTGGACTTCTACAACTGCATTTTCTATTGTGTAGCTGTTATAAAATTAGTTTGAATTTTTAACGCCACCATTCTAAACGAAGTGTATTTAGTTTGATTAAACATGCATGTTTAGTTTCTAAGCGTCATAGTTTAGTTTCTATATGTATATGAACATAGTGGTTTAGTTTCTAAACACATATCGTTTATATATACAAAATAAACCAGAAGTTATTATATTAATGAAACAAGTGGTACTGTCTCTATTTTAACAAAAACTAATGTGAATAAATAGTTTTGGACACATTCGTCATGTATGATTTAAAGGTTCATCACCTGTTTAGTTTCTAAACGACTAATGTGTAGATTAAGAGTTATCCCGCCTGTGACCTTGCCCTTTCGACGCGTCCTTTTACCCTTGACGGAGACGCCATCTTTCACCAGTGAGGATCTTCCAGGTGATTTTTTTCTATTTTCTTTTTTTGCAGTTAAAACATATATTTGGTCAACATCTAAGGCAATAAATTGAATCATCACGATGTAGGGATATGTAGAATGAAGATTTACATACATGTTTTTGTAAATACAATGCATTTGACGTTGATTAAGAAAGCAGCCGTGTTGCTACTTGTGGAATGTTTTCTTCTCTGGTGGGGTGCATGGTCTTGAAGGTCTATCACAGAAAAACTTGTTTTTGCCTGTCCTAATTCTTATGTTATGGAAAGAATGGATAATTTTACTTGTTCAATGTGTTTCTAGGCCACAAGTAATCCTTTAAACTATGAACAACACCTTGTCCG
Organism: Haliotis rufescens; assembly: GCF_023055435.1. NCBI lineage: Eukaryota > Metazoa > Mollusca > Gastropoda > Lepetellida > Haliotidae > Haliotis > Haliotis rufescens. Next base: position 7,339,959 of record NW_025963857.1, read on the forward strand.
ATACAAACATGACCGAAACGTTGGTGTGACATGCACTGCAGCATCTTGCTCGTATTCTACATCTATTATTTCATATATTGCAGATTTTCATGGAGATCAAATTAATGAAAGGTGGGGAAATTTGGAGGTCAGTGGAAAAATCAACAAATGATTTATTCAACGCCGTGAAGGAAATCATGCCCCCCACTGACGAAGCTGATGTAAGACTGAAACACATTATTTTAGATTAGCAAAATTACTAAAACTTTATATTGGAAATGATCTCTATTCATTTTAATTATTGAACGTCCATTTAGAAATAATTTCATGCTTTGACTTTTGCAGGAACTAATGGAAGATATTGAGGCTTTTCGCTATATGGTGAGGGAAACAGGATATGACAGGGGCCGAGGAGCGAAAAGCACCTCTATATTGGAAAAAATCAAAGGTGTCTTTAACCCTTTCACCGTCTTTTGTCTATTCTATTTCATTTTACAAAGATTAGACATTTTCGGCATGTAAGGAGTTATTTGTAAGACTTGATTAAAGGTAATTGCTGGGGGGCGGTAGTATTTTTTTTAGATCAGGGCGTGTATTGATTAAGGTTATTCTTTTCTTTATTAGATCTATACTGATTTATAAATGTAATGACAAAAATAATAGCAATATTAAATATGATATTATTATTTTTATTTTTATTTTTATTTTTATTTTTATTATTATTATTATCATCATATTTTATCACGCATATATGTTGGTTGCAGGAGTTGTCTCCTAAACAAATTGACGAGGAAGCCGAGAAAACAAAGTTGCCAGTAGGGCCAATGCTTCGGATCTTTGTAAAGGACAACCGGATAACTGAGGCAATCATACACGCCGACGGGCTAAACCTTCCTGGAACTTCAGGAAGGCAGTGGTCCAGATGCTGGCCATATACTATGGAGCTTGGCTGGATTACCGAGACAGTATGCACGGATGTTTGGCGTTATGCAAGAACTCTTTTTCAAGGAAACCTTTGGTTCAAAAACCAAAGATTGTGTTCACTTCTTGAAGAAAGTTGAAGCATGCATGATTGACTAGACTAGATTGACATGTTTCCTAATGGGAAAATAAAATGTTTAATTCTACATTTCTGTTGTTAAAAATGTGTATATCCCAGTTGTGTACTTTTTATAGGTATGAAGACATCATATGATATTGATTCTAGCTTAATTCAGTTATACAGGCGACCGTTTAGGCACTAAACGGGCCTAAACGCTAAACGCGTTTTAAAAGTGGAGACATTTCAGCGTTTAGTTTTCTAAACGCATAGCGTTTAATACAAGGTGTTTAGTAACTAAACATGCATATTTAGAAACTTAAACGTTGGTGTTTAGAAACTAACAAGGAGTGTTCAGAAACAAAACGCTAAACGCGTTTTAAAAGTGGAGACATTTTGCCGTTTAGTTTACCGTTTAATCGCTAAACGATCGTTTTTTCTGTGTACCACAAGCATAACCGCCTTTTACGGCAAGCATGGGTCGCTGAAGACCTATTCACCTATTCTACCTGTTTATATGTATAATGAGGAGTGTTTGGTTGTGAAAAAAAGGCATACATTTTCAGAGTTTTAATGATAAATTCAGGTTCTTGTGCTATCGTTACCGGAAACTATCTGCATTTGAGAAAAGAATCCACAAACCGCGGGCATACAAAACTGTATGAAGCGCTCGTAATATACTCATGTCAACTTGTACAGTGTGTTTTTTGTAGTTGTGGGATTCGGCCAAACCCGTCACCCGTTACCGTGGCATGTTCTTGATTATGATAATTGAATTGGGGTGAATGGTTGTGTGAGTGAGTTTGAACATTAATTGTCCATACAGTCTGCAACCCTCGTTCCTGCCTCGCCTGTCACTGTGCCCCGGCAGCGTAGGGGGCTTGATACACCAGCCAGCGTTCAAATATATATCAAATATAGCCCATGCAAGTCTATAATGTTTGGCAAGTCTAGATTACAGCAGTATCTGAAAATGAAGAGCGTCTCTGGGCTCCCTTTTATCATATTTCTATTAAGATAATTGAACAACTGTTTTTTTCTGTACGATATGTTCATTTCAGAGACTAGATGTTAGTGTTGTGTGCTGCCTTACGAGTCATCCTGATCGTGTTATAACGAGGGGCGCTGGGGTAGCCTAGTGGTTAAAGCGTTAGCACGTCACACCGATGGTTCGATTCCCCACAGTGTTATGTAAGAATTAGATCCTGACCATGAATTTCAACCGATGCATAGAATGCAAGAATCTTGTAATCGTGGATTCGAATCACACATTAGCACTGGTGTATGGGCTTTCTTCGCGTGTTAAGCTGACACACCATATAGTATACCTGAAATACTGTTAAAAGCTTCGTCAACCCAACTCACTCACTAACTGGAGGCAACAACAGGTATATTAATGATACAGTGTGGTGTCACGTGGTCCTGTGCAAGGTGGTGTGACGCGACGTCGGTCGCCGAAGAGTTGGATGGGTGACCTCCTGAGAGTTACATCGCAGGAGGTTATTTGTATAAGTACACAAATAATAATAATAAAAATGAAATAAAAATAAATATAATAGTAATAATGGTTTGGTTTGTTGTTTTATGACGCACTCAGCAATATTCCAACTAAAATGGGGATCAGGTGGTCCGGTGGCCTGGCCTTTCTCCTGCTGTCAATCACTGGATTGTCAGGTCCAGACTCGATTATTAACAGGCCACCTCCATAGCTGAAATATTGCTGTGTGTGGCGTGAAACTACATTCAGTCAAACACTGATAATAAACACAGCGAGGCAAACAGTTGGCTTAGAAATGAGCAGGGGTTTGTCGCCACTTATTGTTGGTTGGTTGCATGGTTGGTTTGTTGTTTTACGCCGCACTCAGCAATATTCCAGCTATATGACGGCGGTCTGTAAGTAATCGAGGCTGGACCAGACAATCCAGTGATTGATCATCATCATCATCGAGCCTAGACCCCGCAAACAGGTGGTTGGAGGTGAGGTGAAATTGGGTTTAACGTCGCGTCCAAGATTATTGCACTTATATAGCGACGTGCATGCACGTGTATGTGTGTGTGTGGCTGCTTGTACTAGTCCGGACTGATGCCGATTTATAGTGCTAGCACACTGAGATACCATGCCGCAGTTTAACATGAATACCCCACTCAGACACAGTATACTGACTCCGAGCCGACCAGTCCTTGTTTTAGCCCCTTAATGCCGAGCGACAGACAGGGTAACAACAAGTACAATCTTTTAACATCTTTTTGTATGACGCGGCCCGGGATCGAACCCTGGACCTTCCGCTCTCCGGGCGGACGCTCTACCACTAGACCACGGAGGCGGTCTCAGGTGGTTGGAATGATCTACTCCGTCGCGGTATATAATGCCATAGAGCCATGTACAGGTCGCACACCGCTAACCACCCGATCCTCGTTACATCAATAGTATAACAAACGACAGGTTAGATAGACACAACTTTATGGATAACAATTTCTTTAATACTGTAAAAAGCGACGTTTCGGTATAGATCCTTATACCGTTGTCAAGCAAGACTGAATGAGGGACATAGTACAGAATATATACAGTAGGTGGAGGATTAACAGTAGAGGATTAACAGTAACAACAATTGCATACATGAGCAAATTTTAAAACGACAGGTATAGGTATATTGGGGAGGAACTGTGGCTTTTTAATACCCATAGGAAGTCGGCAAACAGGGGAAATAATTTTACCCAATATCGTTCATGCAGTCACATTGAAAGTACGACGATAATTTTATCTATCTATCTATCTATCTATCTATCTATCTGTTAGTATTTATCTATATATCTATCTATCTATAATCTATATATTCTCTATCTATCAGTAGATAGATAGATAGATAGATAGATAGATAGGCCATAAGGACCTATAAAATTGGATACTACGGGCCCGATATGCGATCTACCTACCACGGGCCCACGGGCAGGCGCTTATTTCGAATACTGGCACCAATTGGAATTTTTAAATTTTATTTTGTAGATATATATTTTTATATTTCTTGCACTAAATGTCAGTCTACCTCGTGCATACAAAACCTATTTACATGTGACAAATCTAAACGAGACCGTGCCTTTAAATGTCACCCTAAACCGGACGAAGTGTAAAGTGTATTACATGTGTTTATTTTGCAAGGGGTTTGAATAGTTGTGTTACTTCAGCGGGTCACGTGACCCGCGTGCAACTAATCCGGTGATCTTGTTCGTCGGGGCCTCCACTATGTGACGAGCGCTAAGTCTTATCTCACGCGTAATTGCAATTTAATTACATCTTCCGACACATCGCCATACAAGTGGAAGGTAATTGCCATTAACAGACATCAGTACATGGGACGACTGACACCACGGACTTAAATAATTATTTACGTGCATATGTTGAGACTGAGTGTGTGTGTACCTTTGTAGATATTCTCTACGCTGTGCCCACACACACATTGACAGGTTCGCTACACGATGTGCCGGCAAACAGATACCTGTGTGCCCCTGAGATAGCGTCTTTCTGTAACTTGTGTAATCAAATATTGCAATCTTTGCCAGTCATAAACCTTCAGCGGCCACTGAGTTACAAGGAATGCAGTTAAACCCAGAAACACATCTTTAATTAATTGACTTATATGTATTTAACACCTGGTCATATGAAAGAAACGCTTGTTAATGTCATTGAAGGCGAAACGCGGAATAGATTAAACTGATCTAAGTAAAAATGTCATAGTTACCTTAACCAATACACATACTTTATCTTTTTATAAGAGTGAACATTTTTTTAACTAATACAGAATTGTATGAATTATATCTGAGAGAGAGAGAGAGAGAGAGAGAGAGAGAGAGAGAGAGATATGTCTTTTATTCCTGCTCAGCCTGTCCTCAAATGCGGAAGTGCGTGACGTCACGGATTCTCTCCTACCCACGTGACGTCACATCAACACTTCCCTTAGAGTAATGGCGTACAGCGAGAGAGGGACACTCCCTCTGCAAGTAGGGGAGGTTTAGTCTGGGCTCACCGCGAGACGTGTCAGTGGATTAACCCAACAATAACCCTAGGATACTAATGAACCTTTCCTCTAACCAAAATGGCAGCTGTAAACAATATTCCTCGTGACATACAAGGTAAGTGACGGAGGGTTCCCCCGTCAAGATTCTCCACAATATCATGTCGTTTAACGCTTTCAACCACTTCCTGTGTATTCGAGCAGACACCTGCTGAATTACAAGACAGTATTTCACCTACAATTATTTTAATTACCCTCAAAATATTTATGTATTCCAGACAGTATTCGCGATGTGGTTGACAGACGCATGAAATTCAGCATTAAGCGAATGGTCAGACAGGAAGTGCGCCCTGAAAAGCTCGAAAATAGAATACTGGTAAGTGACATATGATGTTTTGGGTTGTAGCCAATCTGTCAAATGCATCTCACTTCCTAGTTCGAGGCCTGGCGGGCATATCGGTCGCAAAGAGCGCCACATCCAGTGTTGAACTCGGATGTATTTACAGTATTTAAACTTTAGGTTTCCCTGTTTACACTGAATGGGTTGGGGTGTAACACGAAGAATGAGACGAGACTAACAGTCGATCGTTTGTAATTGCTCGCCACATTTGCCCTTCTTCTGTTAGAGAAGCCTGTTTGGTTTGGAATTACAATGTGGACTCAGTTGATTTGTAACCTGTCTCTGACTGTGGTATATATACTCAGATCTTGCCTAAAATAATAACAAGCCTCTGGAATGATGTTATCAAGAAAGGAAATGGTAACTGTTTCGGCTTGACATTGTTCCTGTAATCTGATGTGTGATGTGTTCGGTTCTGATATGCTGTCATTTACAGTACTCTCTAGCATGGATGTGTGGTATGCTTGTATCCAACAATACAAGGATACATTCAGTATCACGTAAATCGAGGTGACATGTTCATGATTGTGGTGGTTGCCAAAGCCTTAACAGAACAAATCTCAAGCCTCAATGACACGAAAGTCTTGTATGACATGACAGTTTAACAAGAGTTTACTCAAATGCACTACAGACATAGAGTACAAATTATGTCTCACAGCTGTGGGTTTTCTGATTGAGGAGATGCCTCTTGTTAAAAAATGGCGATATGACAATCCAAAATGTAATTTTAAATTATTTTTACAGTTAATGCATAATATGTTAGTTGCATTTCTGAAGCTGTAGTGTCAATTAATACAGAGTTCACTTGTAAGAATAAAGAAGTTGAAATCTATAGACCTGCTTGTCTTCAGTTGGTGCATTTAGTTTCTTTGCAAAGATTGGTTTTGACGTACCGTATTCGACGTAATAAGCGCCCCGCTCTAATAAGCGCCCACGGCGATATTTGCTAATATACTGGCTAATGAACAATCCCAATTAGCACCCCTTCCGATTGATAAATGTACACAATACTGTTTATTCGTGCATAATACGTTTGCTATGTGCACCCTTAATTATGGGCAATTAAATTCTGGAAAATATATCTGTTGTATATAAACATTTCCGCATAAACCACGAAATTTACGCTCATTGAACTCTGTTGTTTTTCACAAAATAATATTCTAATAAGAGCCCCCTATTTCTAATTTTGAGAGCGCCCTGGGCGCTTATTATGTCAAATATGGTAAACACATTTCTAGGAAGGCTTTAGTCAGTCTGATAAAATTTATTCTTACTTATTCTGACAGCATATAAACATGAGCATTTTCCACGTGAATAAACAGCCTTTTAAATACTTTTAGATATTGGTTTTTCATCTTTTACGTCTTGATGCTTGTTTTGTACCTTAAGTTCATAACTAAGGTAAATGACAAAAACATTTAACGAGCGAAACTTATGGAACCAAATCTTCAGTTTAACCTTTAGCCTGCTGAATTGTTTTTATGAATATGAAAAATAATAAAATTATAAAGAAAATATCGGACTGCATGCTGCTCAACGTGAAGTGCCAAAAATCAACAATGGCCGTTTCTGGTAGTTGTGTGCTGATAAATTAGGTCAATGCTTTTTTAACTTGCGATGTATTCTTTTTTATGTTAATAAACGACTGAGAGTTTTGATATTTTGTAAGCTGAGCATTTATGTATACCAAAGGTAACTTAAAATATATGCAAAGCCTACTCGTTAAACAGTTATGGAGAGTTTCATTCGGGGGTGTCTTTCGACTATGCGTCTGTCCAGTGGGTTCGACAGTAGCATTGAAAGCATTAAAGACCACTGCTGATGTGTTCTATTGTTTACTGTTGTGAGAAGCATTCAGTACAAATCATCACTCTGCTGTACAAGCCATGATTACTCAACTAATACTTTGCGACACCTGGACCTATTTCAGTGATTATTGTGCAATATGATATGCAATACAGTTTTTTATGACTTTGTTTTCTTAGTAAACATCTGCAGACTCTCCTGGAATGTTGATAAGAAAGAATATGCCAGTTTAATGCTTTTTGTAAAACCTGCAAACCTCAAATTCTCTCTGATGAAAAAGATAATTTACAAATTGTTTCTCTGTCTGATCTGACAAGTGATATAAATCTAAAAAGTAGTGATTTCTATATATTTCTGGATATGTACAATTCGTAACATTCATATCACATGCTAAATACAAAAGAGAGAAATTGAAATTTTTATTAATTTCCACTTTTCCTGATCCTATTTATTTTGCAAAATAAAATGTTTTGAACTACATATCTTTCTGTAACTATACAAAGGTAGAGTGACTTCCAAGATCTGCCACATGGAGAGGGCATGTTTAAGAATATGATAGTTTGAAGCATTGGCACATGCCTGTATGTCGCTATATAAGTGCAATAATCTTGGACGCGAAGTTAAACCCAATTTCACCTCACCTCACCACATGCCTGTATGCATGGTGTAGCATTCAATGATTACATTGTATATTCATGCCCACGTAGTGGACAAAGACTTGCCTATTACAAAGACAATCAACAATAGAAGCATTTCTTAGATGGACATGACAGTTATATAAACAATTTGCAATTTTGATATCTCACATAACACACTGTGTTTTAATTTTGTTTAAATTCAGGAATTTAAATGTTTGCGCATTTATGGAGATATTGTTCAAGCCTGTTAATTAAACAATGGCTAAGCTTGTTTTACCTGGACACCACATAAATAATGAACATTAAGTGATCATTTTGACTTGTACAATTTTGTTTTCATGAACTTGATAAAAAGTGATAAGAATTCTGAGGATTCTTGGGTGTGTGTATTATGTACCAGAGGACGGGAAGCATATTATGTCACTGTTTCTTACATAAGGACTATGAAATGTATGCCTATTCTTTCATCCTAATTCTTAACATAAATAAGAGTTGTATGAAAGGGCCAGCTAGGCATTCTTGCTCTCTTCACAACTACATAAATACATAACCAAACATTACCAGTACACAGGTACATTATCTGGGGTTGCTAGGCTGAAAAAACAATTGTTTTCATTAGCTAAACCAGCCAGACATTTTTATGACACACCTTACCAACTGTTACAATAAGACAATAAAATCTATTTTCACAAAGTAATCATGTAGATACAATGTAGCATGTTTGAGCCTGTTTACCAATACCAACCCATATCTGTACATAGTGTATTATACATGTTACACCTGAAAGTCAAAGTATTTTCTGGGCCCTTTCCCAATATGATAACCTACCATATTAGACCACATAACCGAATTCTTGTTTCTTATCAAAAACTTCTTTTAAACACTTGGGTGGTTGTATCTAGATTTTATTCTCTTATTTTTCAATTTCACAACCACCCCTACCCAATTTTGCAATTGTACTACCGGTAAATGATTTTTTTTATGAATTAGTAGAAAGTATGTTTATGTGGCCTTTAAACAATAAATCACCTATGTAATTGCTGGTTGTCAGGACAGGTAACATAAAAAAATCAACTTCAGGATGGAAACTAACTGAAGATGTCGAACTAGAAACAGAAATGTGTCTGAAAAAAAACCCAACTTATGGAAAGGAGGATATTTTGATTTGGCCATTGATGAGAAACAAGAATTGTTTAGGTGGCCTTGCTGTAAAATCTTGTACAGTCAGCTAGCTGGCATTCACCTGGTGGAATCTGGAATGCTGAAGCTTTATTTTGACAGCTTAATCCTTTAATATATTATCTGAAGTATCCAAAGCTTGTTGAAGGAAAGAACTTGGGCTTATTAATGTATTGGGTTACCATGGTTATCAGTATTATCTTGATAATTAGATACATTGGTCAGTTTGTGTTATTGAAAGCGCATTTAAAAAATGTAACAAGCACCCCAATTGTCCAGTGAACAAAGTTACTCTGTATATTTAAGATTACGTATTGAAACGTTTGTTTGTTGTCAGTCCATGTGCAACATTCAACAGTGAATGAAGGGCTTTTCTGTGTGTTCCACTGCATTAACATGATGTAGGGGCCTTGAGGAATGGAGGAATTTATATGCTAGTGTTGAGAAATAACTCAAGGGTGTGGCCTGGAGGAAATTCTACCAGTCCAGTCATTCTAACCAAGTAACAAGTGTTTTCCACATTACATTCTTTCATTAGATCCAGATCCAGTGTTTGTTGTGTAGTCTAGAACTTTGTTCTCATGACAAAAATAAATGTAGCCAAAAGGACAATTTGCTCCAGACAGTCTCTGATGTATAGAATATCTGCTTGAAGACTTAAACTCAGGATTAAAATAGGGGTGAATCGATACAGCTAGGTCGCAATGCGATACATATCACGATACGAAGGTTGCGATATGATACGTATGGTACGGCCTTATGTACAGAAGGGTACTCAGCTGTTACAGGGGTAGACATGGTTGGTCAAGGCCAGCTGGGTCGCAGCGCATTTCGGACTAGTGGTGTATGTAACTAAGCCAGATTGTGATTGAAAACTAGTTCTGATTGTCACTACTCTTGGACTAGTGGACGGCCGTGTCGATACCTGCGTTGGAGGTACAAGAGGGCACCCACATTTGCAGTCAAGTACCTAGGTACAGTGAAACGTACCCGGTAACGGGTAATCTTGCATTCCAGATTGACTTTAGTTTGAGACTAAGCCTCTTGATCCTGATCTGCTAGGTAAAAAAATGGGTTTCATTAATATTACAGATCTGTATTATACTGAATTTACAAGTTGCAGTTTGTGTAGGATATGTTCTTCTAAACATCACTTCATTCACATCTCACAGATTTGGTGAAATGATTCTGTTTGGCCAAGATTTACGTGTATTCATAACTCATTGGAAGCTGCTACTGTCAGTGCAATTTTAGCAGCAGTATCATGGTGGACCACATCAGGAATCAAACCCAGCCTTTCAGCAAGATCAGTATATGTTTTAACTACTAGGCCACCCTACCACGTCTTTGAAAGGCATTAAGAAGTGACACAAATGAGGAAGGGAATTTATGGATGTCAACTCCTCTATTATGAGGAACACAGCGTTTCGGAGTATATACTTGTTCCTTCATCAGGTGAATTATTTACTTGATGGAGGAGTAAGTATATACTCCTAAACTTTGTCTTCTTCATAACAGAGGAGTTGATATCCATAAATTCTCTTCCTTACCCAACCACGCCTCGTAAGAGCTGTGATAATATCAGCAGTGATCCCAACTAAGTGGGGTTCTTGAGGTTTGTAGCTCCATTGAATATTTCAAAATTAGAATTATGACAAAGACTCCTTGACATTCATTTTTAATTTCAAACAATGTACCAACATCCGTGTGTTGTGATACATATCCTATTCATGGGCGGATACAGCTTTTTTGAAAAGGGGGGGTGCACAATTAAGATCTATATATTGTCTTTGGTGGTAATTTATACAGAAATAAAGATTTTTTTCGAAATAAAAAGGGGGCCCATGCTATTGCAATCCAAGAGGCCAATATTAAAGAACAGTTTATGATGTTTGTGGTACAGGAAGACCAACACGGTATCAGGATATCGGTTGCCTGGACTTACTGATAACATGTTATCAGCCAAGAGAAATTACCAAATGGTGTGATTAATAGAATTAATTATCGTTTGAGTTGAAAAATGATGAAAATGTGCTCTATATTCATTAAGGAGAATGGATGATTAATTATGTGTCTTTGAGCAAATAGTTCCTTTAATAGTATTACTATTACCATGATTACATATGGGCTGGCTTTGACCATATTCAATAGCCTGTCAGATGATTAACTGGCCCAGAGCTTTGAGCTCATGGGGCGGTCGGGTAGCCTAGTGGTTAAAGCATTCACTCGTCACGCCAAAGACCCGGGTTCGATTCCCGTCATGGGTACAATGTGTGAAGCCAATTTCTGGTGTCCCCCGCCATGATATTGCTGGAATATTGCTAAAAGCGGCGTAAAATCAAACACACACTCACTCACTTTGGGCTCATAGGTAAAGGGGCAGATTGTATTAAGACCTGTTATGGCGGATGTTTACTTATGAGAGTATATGTCTGTCCTGACACAGATTCTAGACTCTAGTTTTGTAGACTTCAGTAACCAGCTGTGAGTCATAGGTCAGACTGAGTGGTGAAGGAAAGTTCCCTCCTTTGGGGCAAATATCAAGCAATTTGTCAGCAATCAGTCTTCACTTGTCACCTTGTTTATACCATCATAAGTAAAACGCGTGTATTCATATCCTTTTATGGGCCATTTGTTATTAGAAACATAAGTGGAACACTTAGGAAACAATTATGTGGATCAGGATGTCATTTGTATTGACAGATATTTTGACTAATGACTGTTGAGATTATTCATTACCAGGGTTATGCCCCTTGGGCATATGCTTGTAAATCTTGACTTGCAGGGTTTATTTGAACCTATCTGATTACTTGAATAGTGATCAGATTACTTTGGGTGTACTCCTATGGAATGATATTGGTGTGATGATACAGGTGTTATACCACTTTTTTTGATGTGATCATAAAGGTGTTACAGAGCTTCAGATAAGCTTTAGTTGTTGTGGGTATTTTACCCATGCATTTTAAAATCATTGGGTATCAGTAATTCTATCTGAGTATTCAAATTTCTGTTACCCACTAGTTTTTACACATGTGGGTCTTTAAGTTAAACATTTAAAAACACTTTTTATCTAGTCCCTGCAAACTGGTGTCGTGTGGGTTTGAGAGTTTTATAGGACTAAAAAATACTACGATATTTCCACAAGAAAGTGTGATGGCAAATGATCATGATGTAACTGTCATCGTGGGGTTTGGCAAGGTTGATGGAATGCCTGTTTATAATTTCAAAATAAGTTGCTGATTTGCTAATCGAATACGCAGGGTTACTTCAAAATATTTTGATGATACGCACAAGTTTTGTTCGTTGCATATTTGATACGCTTGGATTTTATTTTACTGCGTATTTCTGCATTTCTGATGCGTATTTTATGCAGATACGCAGCTTATCTGGAGCTCTGGCGTTATCCCACTGATGACATTGATGTGATGATACAGGCATTATCCAACTAATGATATACAGTAAACTATGGTTATAATGAACTTCAAGGGACCACTTATTTCAGTTTGTAATAACCATAGTTCATATATATACAGCATATATAGAACAAATGGCCGGGACAATAAATAAGTTCGTTTTAACGGTCAGTTTGTTATAAGAGTGTTCGTTATAAACGTAGTTTACTGTAAGTGTGGTGATACAGATGTTATCACACTTATGATAAAGGTATTATGACACTGTTATCATAGGGAGGTAGAATTTGTTGAGTGACTTCCTGATTAGCTCTGCAGTCAGGTACCCTGTAGTATCCGTGCTAAACACGTCAGAAGCTGAGTGGACTGTAGGGCGGTCGAGTAGATGAGGTTTCCACAGCTTGTGCATAAGGCTCAGGTTTGAGTCCCCAAGAGAGAGTCGTGGCACTGGCCATCTCTGAAACTTTCCACACCTGCAATTTCTGAATCAAGGGGGCAGTGGGTTGCCAAATGGTTTAAGTTTTGTCACGTCACACCAAATATACAATGGCAGACTAATATTTCGTCGGAGAAGTGAACATAGTTTACTGAAACATTCCCAACATTTATTAGATTATCTTAATATAATGTAATAAAAAGAAGCCCAGAGACTCTCTTCATTTTCTGCATTAATCTAGACTTGCCAAATGTTAAAGACCTGTATGGGCTGTTTTGGAAATATAAGTTTCAGGGTCTGTTTGCCAGACTCGTGTCGTGGGTACGATGTGTGAAGACCTTTCAGCTGTAATGCAGTGGTGCGAGGTGCAGGGTGGGGAAACCAGTTGTGTCTGTCTACTTCCTCGTTATTTGATATAGACACAGGCTGGACAAACTGGGTTACCCGAACTACTGGACCGGTGACACAGTAACCTGATACAGACGGCTGCTATCGTGGTGCGGACTTGCATTGAGTTATCATGCTCCAGTGTTCATGACTCTCCAACCACCTTTGTGAAACCAATGCTGGAGGTGAAGGCAGGATGGGGTTTTATCAGGGTATGAAACTCCCAAAAATTTCAGCCAGACCACAGGACTGGCTAGCTGAAATACTTGCCAGCCCTGACCAAAACCTGCCTGCCCACTATAATCATATGTTTCTCAGGATAAGCTAACGGGGTTTCTTTTTGTTTACTTTTTATCATTCATCTTTACATGTGAATTAATGCTTACCATCGGGAAATTTTTTGAATATTTTTACATATGAAATATAACCCGACCGTTGGGCAGGGGGATTTGAAAATCTGGCAGCCCGAGTTGAAATCAACCCGTCTCGGACGGTCAGGCAGGCAGGTATTTCGAACACTGGTTTTATGTGGGCCTCTTCAGATGACTCTCTATGTCAGGTCTTTTGCAGATGTCTTAAATACTTTTGCCCGTTTAAAGCAGCAATAAACACACCTCACTGTCACATGCATGTTCAAAGTGACATTAAACCCACTTGACATGGCACGTTATCTCAACCTTTTCAGGGGCGGTGGGGTAGCCTAGTGGTTAAAGCATTTGCTCGTCATGCCAAAGACCCGGGTTCGATTCCCCATGTGCACTCACTCACTCACTCACTCACTCACTCACTCACTCACTCACTCACTCACTCACTCACTCACTCACTCACTCACTCACTCACTCACTCACTCACTCACTCACTCACTCACTCACTCATTTTTATGATTCAGTTGAGTGATGTCTGAACTGCACTTTACAACCCCCAAATCCCTTCTAATCTCTTCCGGGTTGGTCGGGGAGCCTAGTGGTTAAATTGTTCCCTCGTCAAGCCGAAGACCCGGGTTTGTCTCCAAACATGGGTACAATGTGTGAAGCCCATTTCTCTCACTCTAATATCTTCCCACCCCAATCTCAGCACACACAATAACTGCACAGACACATTGTATGAGCTCTAACTAATAACTATTATTAGGGATTGAACAGAAGGAATGCAAAATGTGTTCAAGGTAATAAAAACTTCTCATTTCCTTTATTAGTCATTGTGGCCAGCATGTTTGACATGTTTCAAGGTGCAGGATGTACATGAATATGCATCCTGTCACAGTCACCATGGTGACTTGAATTGACCTTTCATTATAGGGAGGGTGGGGTAGCCTAGTGGTTGAAGCATTTGCTCGTCATGCTAAAGACCCAGGTTCTATTCCCTACTTGGGTGCATTTTTTGAAGCCCATATCTGGTATCCCTGCTAGGATATTGTTAAAAGTATCGTAAAACCTCACTCACTTACTGACACCTTTCATTATGTACTGCATAGATCACACAAGACATTTGTCACCCAGATTATGGATATTCCTGTGGAGATTCCGGTCCGGTTATCTTCCCATGATTTAGTGGTGGCCGTCATAGGTGTATAAAATAGGGATCAGGGGGTCTGGTGGCCTGGCCTTTCTCCTTCTGTCAATACCGGATTGTCTGGTCCAGACTCGATTATTTAGGTGGCTGCCTCTAGAGCTGAAATATTGCTGTGTGTGGCGTGAAACTACATTCAGTCAAACACTGACAATAAACACAGTGAGGCAGACTGTTGGCTTAGAAATGAGCAGGGGCTTGTTGCCACTTATTGTTGGTTGGTTGGTTGGTTGGGTTGTTGTTTAACGCCGCACTCAGCAATATTCCGGCTATCTGTGGTCTGTAAATAATCGAATCTGGAGCAGACAATCCAGTGATTTTTTATCATCATCATCATCATCATCATCAGCATCATCAATATTCCAGCTAAAATGGGGATCAGGTGGTCCGGTGGCCTGGCCTTTCTCCTGCTGTCAGTCACTGGATTGTCTGGTCCAGACTCGATTATTAACAGGCCACCTCCATAGCTGAAATATTGCTGTGTGTGGCGTGAAACTACATTCAGTCAAACACTGATAATAAACAAAGCGGGGCAAACAGTTGCCTTAGAAATCATCAGGGGTTTGTCGCCACTTATTGTTGGTTGGTTGTTTGGTTGGTTGGTTTGTTCTTTAACTTCTGTGAAGTTATTATTGTTAACATAATTATTTAAGAGAATTGACTTCAATTTGCCATTACGTTAATAAAATAATAAACGTAAAAACTGATGTGCGCACTTTGCCTAAATGAACTATGCAGATTTACACTGCATTTTAGCGCTTAGTGAATGAAAACATTTCTTTAAAATAATTATGATTTTTCTTCTTCAAAAGAACCTTTCCTCTTCTGCTGTGGAATCAAGCAAACTAGAATTGATTTAGTTTGATCTTGACTTGCCTAGGCTTTTAGTAAAATAAACTACCTGAGAGATATAAATTCCACAGTCATGCAGAGGACTAACACAGTATGTACACTGGCCTCCACACTTCCATGTGAAAAATAAATACCGTATTCGACGTAATAAGCGCCCCGCTCTAATAAGCGCCCACGGCGATGTTTGCTAATATATTTACAAGTAAACAATCATAATAAGCACCCCTTCCGATTGATAAATGTACACAAGACTTATTTATTCGCGTATAATACGCACTCGTGTGTTATATACACCCTTAATAATGGGCAATTAAAATCTGAAATAATATATCTGTCGTATATAAGCATTTCAGGCTGTCAGCATAAACCACGAAATTTATCTTTCAACTCTTGTTTTCACCGAAATAATATTCTAATAAGAGACCCCTATTTCCAATTTTGAGAGCGCCCTGGGCGCTTATTGCGTCGAATACGGTAAATCAGTTCATAACTAGTTGTGGTTCAGTTTCCCTGTTTAAATGTCTGTACAGGAAACTCCTGGTGGTTGTGATGATTTGCTTGAACACTGGGGTTAATCTGTGTCACTCTGTATTCAAGTTATCATTCATAGTCACTTGAATTCAGTTGTACATGGATGACAACTTTGAAGATGAAATGGTGACACTTTCCCACGATAGTAGTATTGTATAATCTATATGCATTTATTATTTTGTGTTGGTATGTGTGCAGAAATGAGATAGATCTTTGAACTTTAACTTAAGCAGACATTATACATGCAAATGAGATTTGGTTGCCTAGGTTACACTTTTGAAATAGAATTGTTGTGGGTATCAGCCGAATAAAAGATAATATATTTTTTTATCTAATATAAATTACCATAACCTAATTAAATTTGAGATTTTTTTTAGAAATATACAGGAACAAAGTAGAAAAACCAATAGTATAACAACACTGGGGTTAATTACCTAATGTAGCTTTTTTTCAGCGTGGGAACCTGTATGACTTTTTTAGATCTTTGTTTGCTGATTCAATGCTGGCATCAGCCATACATGAACTCTACTGCAGTGAATAATGGAAAAAAGTGCTACATTTTGCATATTGTAACTTAGACAGGTATCACTGTGGTGAGTTATGCTATATGTAACACACTTGGGTATGGCCATGGACAGATCATTATACAAATTAGAATTCACCAGAAACAGCATTTTGATTAAACTTATGTTTAAAGAAGGTTCACTCATTGGTCCCAATTGGACCTAAGGGAGTAAAATATACTGAATGCCCAGAGGAAACTAACAATACCCAAAGTGTTTGTTTGTTTGTTGTTTAATGCCACACTCGGCAATATTCCAGCTTTATGATGGCGGTCTGTAAATAATGGAGTCTGGACCACCGATCCAGTGATTGACATCATGAGCATCAATACACGCAATTGGGATACAGTAACATGCATCAACCAAGTCAGCGAGCCTGACCACCCGATCCCGTTAGTCGCCTCTTATGACAAGCATGGGTTGCTGAAGACCTATTCTACCCCAGATCTTCATGGGTTAATAATATATGAGTAAATACTCAGTCAGTTTTAGCATTATCTGGAGCAGCCCTGTGCTTGTGAGAAACTGTTCCAAGTAATACAGGCCACTTGTTTCATGTGAACAGACTGACGTGAATGAGATACAGGAGTAACGACCTTGACTTAATTCGTGTCAAGTAGATTTAGCTTGTCTTGACTGCTGTAGGAATGTATGGGTCATGTTGACCTGATCCGTCTCTCATCAGGTTGAGAGAAGCTTCACTAGCATGATGGTGCTGGTCTTGCAAGATGGGAGGATGGGGGGTGGTGGGGGGGGGGGGGGGGGATTGATTACGGGGGGGTTGCAGGAGATGATCAATCATACAGTAGCAACATGAAGCTCTACTTTATTGTAAAGGTATCCCGTGGGCTCGTCTCCACAGTTGAAAGTCAGGATCTTTAAGTTATTTGCCTCGTGTTATACATATTTCCATTGGATTTCTGGAAATTCAAGAACTTTGAGAGAGTTGACTTCATATTGATGATATTTTCATAAGGATAATAACACTAGTACCAGCTGATGTTTGCCTTATGTAAACTATATAACTATATTGTTATCAAATTCTTCTTATGCTGAGCACAAAGCCTTCTCTGACACAGGTAATTTATACATGTTAATGTAGAAATCTCACACATCCTGCTCAATGAATTAGCAGAATTAGTGTTTATTGTTACGAATAACAGGGATGTGAAAACTCTGCGGAAACACGGAAAATCCTGTAGTCCTCGGAAAAAATGATCTTCCATGTAAAAATATAATCAAAGTTTAAAAAAAATGTTCTGAAAAATATTATTGTGTTTCCGGACAACTGTTTGACTTTGGCTTGACTTTTGCCAGTGCTTAAAAAAAATTGGAAGGGGGCGTGCCTCCACACACCCTTCGAGTTTTCTTCTTTTTGGGGCAAAACCTGCTCACGTCCCTGTAATTAAATCAGCTGACCCAAACAATGTTATGCAAGATGAAAGACAACAATGTTCAGCTGCACAAATTTATAATCATTTTGAAAAATACCTACCAAAGCTCCTTTATGAATAACAAATCTTTAATCATGAAAAGATAAGTGTGGCCTAACCCTGTGTCCTTTAACACAAAGTGATCTTAGTTCTAACACAATTGTAAGTATATGTTTAAGTAACGATAGTCTTAGCGCTGAGGTCGTGTAATTGGATCGTGTGGGTGTTTGCCTCCTCCCTTTACTCTGTATACCTTGGGTCACGGGGGAATCTACATCAAAGACGCCTTTATTCACACTGCAGATTTGCGTCCCTTAGGAGTACCAGGATCCTGTAATCGTAGGTTCAGATCCTTGCTGGTTGGTTTCACCAAGGAGATAATTTTTAACGACTTCTTTGTGGGCTTTCCTCCTACATTAAAAATATAATAACAGCTCAGCTCACTCTGTCCCCTGTCGAACATCCGTCTCCTTAGTCACCTGGCGCAGGTTAAGGAGAAAAGCTGTGAAGGCGGAAGTCAATTAGTATCAAGTAACACAGGGATGGGATAACCCGAGTGTCAGTCTGATGATGTTGGAGGGCTGATCCTGACTTAGAACACGTAACAGGAATTAGCATCATGTGTATTGTATGGTGATACATGTAATTGGAAAAAAATGTTTGTTGATAATGATGTTCTTATTTTTGTTGACTGAAATGTTTTTAGTATGTATTCCTTGTTATTTGTTTGTCATAACATTAACTGATTAAGGGTCCGTCGTGATATTGCTGGAATATTGCTAAAAGCGGCGTAAAACTATACTCACTCACTCATAACATTAAGGAATGATTGTGTTGGTATTCTTAACTAAAATGTGAGCAAGAAAGAAGTATATGTTTTGTCTGGTAGTGTTTGGGATTTATTGAGATTTTTAACAAATCTCATGTGACAAGCAAATCGTTGGAATAGTAATATATTTTTAAAGAAAAGGCCAAAATTAATAAAAAAAAATGTTAATGAACAGCCTAAATTCAGATGTAATGATGCATTCCATGCAATGCCTTTACCTCTTTTAAGGGTCAGTTATCGTTGTTGTGGAAGCCTTCCTCGCTTAACAACAATTTACGATAACCGTGTATGGGTGATTTGTAATTTGAAATTGGGAAGGATTGCTGACACTTTCCTCCGCGGTTTGGGTCCTAATATGCATGGACTGCCTTGACAGAGATCTGGATGTTGTCAGCTTTTTACCAGGATGAATATTTCCAGTTGTCTGATCATGCCAAATATATAACTGCCTGCACGGTGTAGCGGACAGAGCACCTGCCTGGAGAGAGGAAGGTTGGTGGGCCAGTTCTCTGGCCACATCATACGAAAAGACATTAAAAGATGGTACGGTTGTTACCCTGTCTGTAGAAAGAATATATATATATTTCTAAAAGCCTAGGCAAGTCTAGATTAAACTAAACCAAGTCTAGTTGAAAACAACAGAAGAGGAAAGGTTTTTTGAAAAAACAAATTACTATTATTTTAAAGAAATGTTTTTATGGACTAAGTGTTAGTCTACCCTGTCTTACACTCTGCATGAAGGGGATAAAAAACAATGCTGTATTTTGAACACTGCTTATATGTAATATGATGTATGAGCGTTCACGTGTGACTTCAGAGGTGTTATTACCTGTACCAGGGCCTGAGGCCTTTCTACAGATAAACATTTCTTCTTTATTTGGACCAGCCTGGTTACAAGGCTATCATTAGGGGGCAGATATGACATCATCCTGCTGATAAACCCTGCCCTGTAAATGTGACGCATCCAAGTCCACCCTGTGTGATAACACTGAGTAATGTCCTGAAGATGAATGGGGGGAATATTGCCGTGTGATATGAATAATAGGGTGGAATGCAGGCTAATGGGATTATGATGGGTAGATGGGATGTTCACGGAAGGATTGGGCCCTGAATACTTCAGTTTAATTGTAGTGAGTGAGTGAGTAGGGTTTAAAGCCGCTTTTAACAGTATTCCAGTTATATCGCGGCGTGTCAGCTTAATCTGGGAGGAAAGCCCGAAGTGATGCAGGTCTCAGACGTTTACCACTTTGGTGAAACCCACGAGCACGGGTATGGTGCTGACAAACCTAGAAACATAATGGGGGCGAACCGGGATTCGAACCCACAATCATAGGTTTCTGGCGTGTCCAAGGGACGCAACTCTGCACAGTGAATCGCGTCGCCTTAGACGACTGGGCCACCCGTGCCCCCGTTTAATTGTAGGAACAGACCATATATATTTATTAAAGGCCCTATCAGTGTTCTATTCGAGTAGAGACGGATTAGTTTAGTTGGTTTGTTGTTAATGCTACAGACTGTAATATTCCAGCTATGTGATGGCGGTCTGTAAATAATCAAGTCTGGCCCAGACAAGCTAGTGATTGACATCATGAGCATCGATCTATGTAATTGGGATATGATGACATGCATCAACCTAGTCAGCATGCCTGACCACCTGATCCCGTTAGTCCCCTCTTACAGCAAGCATGGGTTGCTGAAGACCTTGTCTCTACACGGATCTTCTGGGGTGTTTAGTTTAGTAGATTTTGTGGTATTCATTTGTAATGGGGAGAAATCATTTGTTGTAGCTGTCACATCCAGGGACGCCTGATGTTTTCATGTCATGACAATTTCTTCATATGACTGTAGTTAATCTGTCATGTCAGCAGAGGGGCGGTCGGGTAGCCTAGTGGTTAAAGCGTTCACTCGTCACGCCGAAGACCCGGGTTCGATTCCGGACATGGGTACAATGTGTGAAGCCGATTTCTGGTGTTCCCCGCCGCGATATTGCTGGAATATTGCTAAAAGCGGCGTAAAATCATACTCACTCACTCACTTGACGTTTATAGTCAGTTAACTCCCTTGCATCGGGAAGATGTTTGATCTCAACTCTGCGCCTGTTAAACGTTCCAATAGTTAATCTCTGCATACTCACTCACTCATGTCAGCAGAGATTAACTATTGTCAGATCATGACATGAAAACTTCAGGTGTCCTTTAACTTGTTTTGAGTGGTATATTATACAATACAAGATTATTACTATGTACACCATGAAGATCTGAGTTTGAATAGGTCTTCATCAACCCATTCTTGTCGTAAAAGGCATGCTTTAAACATAAGACGGTGGAGGATTTCTTAAGTGCTATTGACTCCCTGTGAGTTGTGCTGACACAGTTACTAGGAAGTGATGGGGCCTGGCATCCAGGAAGAATATTACTGATACTTGGTATAGACTCTCAGCTGGGTAGTGGCTCTCAGTCATCTAAGGCCCCTCAATTTGCCATACAGTTGCCTCCCTTTGCCATGCCAGGAAACGCATATTGTGTGATTATTCAGGTTTGTCAGCACTAAACCTGTGCTTACTGGTTGGATGCATGAAAGTGGTAACCCTCTGTTATTCTACATTCCGTTTGCTGTGCAGAGTTGCATTCCTTAGTCATGGCAAGATCCACTGATTATGTTTTTGAATTCCCCATTAGACATGATAATGATCTTTGGTATCATAATCTGGGCCCCGTTCCACAAATTGTTGTTAGTGCTAAGGTGAGGGTACCCAACTTTAACATAGGCTTATGATCATCGTAGTGCTGACATTGCATTGTGGAACGAGGTCCTGTGCTGCTGTTTCATTATAGTGGTTCCCCGTGAAGATCCAGGTTAGAATAGGTCTTCAGCAACCCTTGCTTGCCGTACGAGGCGGCTAATGTGTTTGGGTGTTCAGGCTCGCTGACTTGGTTGATGCATGTCATTGTATCCCAATTTCGTGGATTGATGCTCATGATGTCAATCACTGGACTGTCTGGTCCAGACTTGATTATTTACAGACCGCCATCATATAGCTGGAATATGGCTGAGTGCGGTGTTAAATAACAGTAAAAAATCATTACTATGTACAGTTTGATTAAACTGTTATAATGTATGTAAACTGACCTGCAGGTGGATATTTTCTGGCACATGTATTAAAACATGAGAACAAGGTTGGGAAACACAAAACTAACATCTCCTTGTTGGCCTCTGGAGAGTGTTGGGGTGAGGGTGGGATTGTGGGAGCATGATATGATTATTAGAATGGATAAATGGGTGGTATTAGTAAGGGATAATGAGGGTTGAATGGATCAGTTGTTTACAGGTGGATTGGTAGGTTGATACGGTTGTTATCATGATAGGCTGATATGAAGTTGATGACATGGATAACATATTGCCCAATCAATATTCACCTGATGAAGTGGCCTGGCTGAAGTAGTTTGAAACAATAAGGAAGTGATTGTCCAAGGGTTTCATTTTTTCATATTTTACCAACTTCTAAATGACACACATTGATAGTGACCTGGCTGTCTTAGTATGTGATTGTACCCCACTGGTCGGGACCGGCTGTCTGAGTGTGTTCTCTAGACCTGCTCAGGGGTCAATGTATGACCCCAGTCCTTCAAATGTCAGTTAAAATTCCCAAATTGGAATTAAACATGTCGCATTTCTGTTATAGTTCTTCACTAATGTGATGGCTTTGGTGGAGGTGACGTTATGTAAAAAGATTTAATGTTAAAATGCTTTTGAAATTATGAAAAGGACTTATAAAATCACAGTTTTGAACAATGTTACTATTAGTTCTTAATTTGCCTACCAGGGGTACTTACTTTGGAATCCTAGATAAATCCCTGGGTTGTTGGCAGTGTTACGACGTGAGTGAGTGAGTGAGTGAGTGAGTGAGTGAGTGAATCATTCCTTGCAAGGGGAGTTTTAGGTCCTGTAGGACCATTGCAATGCTGTTGGTTTGATTATTGATCTAGCAGAAATAACCATTTTATTGTTTTTGTTCTCAAACACACGAAAAATACAACCCTTTATTCAACTGGATTTAGAAACAAAATGTGATGAAACAATATTGATTCCAATGGACTGTGTAATTGGAGAAAAAAACTTTGTAGGTCTAAGGCCGTAGACCTGGGCAGAGCTGTTTATGACAAATGTTGACCAATTAAAGAAAGCAGACACAGGTGTTATCCTCTAATTAACCAAGGAGAATTGGAGGCCTTAAAGTTGTCTAGATAGCCTGCCCATCACTAACACTGGAACAATGTTTGTAGTCAATGTTGTCTGGGCACACAGGAAGATGCTCCAGGTTCTGATAAGACTGGCCTAGGTGATGGAAGGTGTATAGATACAGACTGGCCGTGTTGTATCATGATACACAGTTGAACACTGTTGAACAGTCATGGAGTAGGCCTCAACCTTGTAAATTTGATTTTGTATAACTAATATTTCATGGTAATTATAATGATTTAAGTTCTGTATGTTGCCATGGTTGCAAACATTTCATTGTGTTATGGCTACTCCTTTGTTGCATTGTGTTACATATTTTGACAGACTTTTATTTCTCTCGTATCACATTGTGTTTCATATGGCAACAGACTTGTATTGCTCTCGTATCACATTGTGTTTCATATGGCAACAGACTTGTATTGCTCTCGTATCACATTGTGTTTCATATGGCAATAGACTTGTATTGCTCTCGTATCACATTGTGTTTCATCAGGCAACAGACTTTTATTTCTCTCGTATCACATCGTGTTTCATATGGCAACAGACTTGTATTGCTCTGGTATCACATTGTGTTTCATATGGCAACAGACTTGTATTGCTCTCTCTTGAGTCACATTGTGTTTCATATGGCAACAGACTTGTATTGCTCTCTCTTGAGCATGTTGAGTCACATTGTGTTTCATATGGCAACAGACTTGTATTGCTTTCTCTTGAGTCACATTGTGTTTCATATGGCAACAGACTTGTATTGCTCTTGTATCACAGAGTGTTTCATATGGCAATAGACTTGTATTGCTCTCGTATCACATAGTGTTTCATATGGCAATAGACTTGTATTGCTCTCGTATCACATTTTGTTTCGTATGGCAACAGACTTGTATTGCTCTCGTATCACAAAGTGTTTCATATGGCAACAGACTTGTATTGCTCTCGTATCACATTGTGTTTCATATGGCAATAGACTTGTATTGCTCTCGTATCACATTGTGTTTCATATGGCAACAGACTTGTATTGCTCTCGTATCACATTGTGTTTCATATGGCAATAGACTTGTATTGCTCTCGTATCACATTGTGTTTCATCAGGCAACAGACTTGTATTGCTCTTGAGTCACATTGTGTTTCATATGGCAACAGACTTGTATTGCTCTTGTATCACATTGTGTTTCATATTGTAACAGACTTGTATTGCTCTCGTATCACATAGTGTTTCATATGGCAACAGACTTGTATTGCTCTCGTATCACATTGTGTTTCATATGGCAACAGATTTGTATTGCTCTCTTATCACATCGTGTTTCATATAGCAACAGACTTGTATTGCTCTCGTATCACATATTGGTGTTAAACCCAAGTCACTCACTCACTCACTCGTGGCAAAGTATGCTGTCCTATCACATGATCAATCGGCTGGCTTGTAGGAAGTGTATTGTATAATGGCATTCTATTTTCTGAGCCCAGATAATTCATTGAACTATATATACCTGTGTTTCCTTGTCTTTGTGCTTTTTGCTTCCGTTATCCTTGTTGTCAAGTGGTCGATATTTGTGTTCATACATTTCAGTTTCAGGTTTAGAAGTGTTTATGATCCCATATTGGGACATTTCATTGTTCATGGCATGCAGTATGTGCATACTATATAAGGAGATATCTAGAAAAGTGTTCATTTGTATTGGCTATCCGGTCAGCTTCATAACACTTGAGCCTTCGGGTGTGTGGCAGTTGTTATCATTAGCCCACGTTCGATTCCCAATATGGGTACAATGTGTGAAGCCTATTTCTGGTGTCCCCCGCCGTGATATTGCTGGAATATTGCTAAAAGGGTCACATAACCATTCACACTTTTTGTTACATCATTCAGTGTTAGATATTTAAGCCAGCCCACTGGCTATGTGTAGGGAATATAGATGGACACTAACACTGAATGGTTGGATCTCAAATAACAAAATGTTGAACTTTCTGAATGCATGGCAGCTAATTCTTGACTGTTTTTCTCCAGTTATTTCTGATTGGTGAACACCACACACTGTATTTAGCAAGTGCTTATCTTACAGCCATAATTCGAAAACCCTTTTGAATCAGGAAAAAATATGATTTTTTACATTCAGTTATTAAGTCGAATTATTGCCATTGCCATACTCACTCACTAACTCACTGATCTGTCTGGGAACAATGTGTGAAGCCCATTTCTGGTGTACCTCACCATGATATTGCTGGTATATTGCTAAAAGTGGCTTAAAACCACTCACTCACTCACTCACTCACTCACTCACTCACTCACTCACTCACTCACTCACTCACCCACCCCCTCACTCACCCACCCCCTCACTCACTCACTCACTCACCCACCCCCTCACTCACCCACCCCCTCACTCACTCACTCACTCACTCACTCACCGTACAACTAATTGGGACAGGCCAACACAGTATTTCCTCAGTAGACTGTTGACATGGTAAATTACACACTACTGAATCCCGTAATCCCCATGATCCCTCCCAATCCCCGACACATGTACAGAACACTCACCACCATACTTGATTAGGATGGATTGTCTCAGTGGGGCAATAACAGGACAGCCAGTGTCTGCCTCCACCATAGACCACAGAGTGTGAGTAATTAAAGCTGCGTCTACATCATCTGGAAATAGCTCCTGGGATAGTACCGTTGTCATTTGTATATCCACAGTCTGTGCAAAAACTTTGAGGCGACCAGCCTAAACTTAGCTCTCAGCATCAGTTTCAGGCAGTTTTAGTTTTATTATATACATGTATGTTGACTAATATTTTCGAACTTACTAAAACCGAACAGAATTTTTCTAGACTCAGGCTTCCTAGTGGCTAAGGTCGCAGACTGTATCCTTGATGTAATCAGTGTTCCGGTTTAAGTAGGCACCAGGATTCTTGAGGTTTGAATCAATGGACCCATTCATTTTTCATGGCTTAGCTGCAGGTATGACTCCCTGTATTCTGGGTTAGAATAGCTCCCCAGCATCCTATGCTGGTCGTAAGAGGTGACTGAATAGATCTGTTGGTCAGGCTCAGTGACTTGGTTGCCTTAAAATGTGACTGCTTGTCGCAAGAGGGTGACTAACGGGATTGAGTGGTCAGACTCGCTGACTTGGTTGATGCATGTCATCGTATCCCAATTGCGTAGATCGATGGTCATGATGTCAATCACTGGATTGTCTGGTCCAGGCTTGATTATTAATAGACCATCGTCATATAGCTGGAATATTGCTGAGTGAGGGATTAAATAACAAACAAACAAACAAAACTGTCCCGCAACAATTACTGTGTTTACTGGTTAATACAGTCATGTAATGCTTTTAAAGATGGAAATTAATTTTACGCTCTTTTACACTAGATTTACCAAACTGCCAAAATGATAATAAAATCTTAGCAAATATCCTGAACCCCTGTCCTGAAAAAGCACAAAATATGTTTCACAAATTATCTCTGACATGTTTATTAAAAGAACCTCTCTTATAGGCAACATCTAGATATGACCTTATGATCATTATGTCTTATCAATACAGTATCTGCATCATTAAAGTACACGCTGCCAGCCACCTCATGATATATGTATAAATGTTTATACACTATGAATGAAAATAATATGTAATACTGTAAATCTTGAAATTAACGCGAGCGTGAATTAAATGCGAAAAATGCGAGTGGTCTTTGCTCGCATTTTTAAACATTGCATTTATATCAACAATAAGACATTTTGGATAGCAAAAATACCAACTTAGACATACGCTGATGTATTCCACATCATTGTGCAGCACTTGTATATAAAGTATATAAACAATGTCATCTAAACACTAATTACATCCTGTGAATTGTCACTGCTGGGGTTAAGACAAGAGTCCTACTCACTTACATCATCACTGATCACACCTGCAAGTCCAGACAGACGCCACATCTGTTCTTTGCGTCTGTGTCAAAGGCCGACACAACCAGCACGCATGTATTGTTTTTGCGGAAGTACTTTACTCAGCGCTAATAAGCGGTGCTATTTGGTGTGTGATTGGATTAATGTAAGGTTGGATTAAGGTGACGGTTCTAAACCTGACTGAGGACATCTTTAGATAGAAATCCACTGATGCTTGAGAGGAGAGGGTGTCGCATTCATATTGAGTCGCATTTTTGGCTAGGGTCCAGTGGTCGCATTCTTTTGGAGACGCATTAATTTCACGATTTATAGTATTTATGTACATAATGTGCATTATATATATCTACCTTTCATGTCCATAGTTATATTTATTCCATATGTAGATAGTTTGTACCCTGCCCTACGAGGGTGTTCTGTGCAATATAAATTCTTGATTCTCTTTGGTAAGAAATTTAAATTTAGTGGATTGGTCATTACTGGTATATAAATGTTGTAACAATTGTGTAATTACTAAGGCCCCATCAAGTAACAATACAAGCCACTTGCACAAGGAACATTTACAGGAAATAGAAATCGCACTTGATGCAACTAAGGATGAGGGAGAACACTTCCTGCCTTAAACATGAGGTATACTTCACTGCCAGATCCTGCTTTTAATATTACAACGCTGAGAGCTATTGTTATGTGGGTGAAACATTTCTATCTGCATATCATCTGGTTTGTATTGTCTCTCATAACTTTAACAGTCGCGCTGTATTATTATTTTTATGTTTAAACACATATTTCAGGCATGTCTTTTTTATGAACAGCAGTAGGACGAAAACAAGATGTCTGTCTGTCCGTCTGTGTCTGTCTGTCTGTCTGTCTGAATAAGATAAAGCTGAAATACTGCAATGGATGAAAGGGAATCGTTATTATGATTTTGTTCAAATAGGTCTCTGAAAATATTCAATTTTGATAGAAACAGACAACTACATTTAGATTAAAGAGGAGCCTTTTATTAAGAGATTAGAGCTTGACAAGAGCATTAATTTGTCATCAGGCCTTAAATTTAAATCTGATTTGAAAAGGGCTCAATCTTCGAAAAAATGGCTTGAAAAAGCCTTCAATTTGGCAACCATGGTTAACGTTTCCTGTTTGACAAATGTTATTTCTTCTCTAATAATTCATGTTGACATCATGTTGCAAATATTAAGCTTGTAACTCGATCGACAGATAATATTAAAACACTGTTGTGGACCGGATCATATTAATAGTTAATTTGAATGTACAATTATGGAGCCACCCCTCACATTGAAATGAGGTAAAAATGTCCAAATAAATTTGTTGAAAGCATACTCACTTGGGACTTTTACAAGGCTGAAAATTTGTGTTTTTTTTAATCAAAAACCTGTATTGCCATCTCCACAGATAGTGTTTCAGTACTGCTGTTTTTGGCTTGACTATGGCTGCAGTAGGTAGTGTGATACTCCTCTATGGCCACCAGCTTTGATCTGTGTATGCAAGACGGCAATTTACTGGGGAGTGAAATTACATGTTACATGGCAATGACTCTAATAATGCAGCCTGGTTGACATCAATCCTTAGCCTTGTGTATGAATCATCGTTATGTAATGCCGAGAGAGAGAGAGAGAGAGAAAGAGAGAGAGAGAGAGAGAGAGAGAGAGAGAGAGAGAGAGATAGTCACAGCAATTAGCTGTTTTAAGCCTGATGTGACCGCGGTCTGGTGAGTTAGCGAATGAGAGGAATGTTATGTGTGAGTTGTGTATGTTTGACACTACAGTGTTGAGATGCAGTGCCGAGTATTTTCTGGTGTCAATGAAATTGCAAGGGTCATAGACCCCTGAAAAAACATTTGACCTGGTACCATATAAGAGCAAATTGCCAATGTGGCTCTTGTTTCTGATACCGGTCCACTTGAAATTGGTTCAATTGACTCATGACTCGCTTGTCATGCTGAAGGCCTGGGTTTAAGTGAGTGAGTAAGTATGGTTTTACGCCACGTTTTTAGCAATATTCCATCAATATTACGGAGACACCAGAAATAAGGAGGGGGGTCACAAATAGTACCCATGTGGGGAATCAAACCCGGGTCTTTGGCGAGTGCCCAATGGGTTTGATCCCACATGGGTACAGTGTGTGAAACCCATTCAAGGTGGCCTCCCACGCCATGATATTGATGGAATATTGCTAAATTAGTGGCATAACACCTCACACATGCTCATTCATAAACATTGACTTTAGTGTGAAACTATATC
The DNA here is from genome assembly GCF_023055435.1 of Haliotis rufescens. Taxonomy (NCBI): domain Eukaryota; kingdom Metazoa; phylum Mollusca; class Gastropoda; order Lepetellida; family Haliotidae; genus Haliotis; species Haliotis rufescens. The sequence continues at coordinate 7,369,412 of NW_025963857.1, forward strand.
TTGTCTTTATGCCATGTCAACTGTACTTGAGTGTCTGGTACAATTTGTGTAGTAGCAAGGATGCCAAGCTGGTGACATTGTTTTGTAAAATGTGTGCAAAGATATACAACTCAACATTTGGTAGGAATACTGGGATAGCTCATACTGTGCCGTAACCTGAGGACAACAACTTTTTGAACTTTGTATTCAAATAGCTTCAACTTGAAGTGAAGTACACGCTTCAGGTCTATGGAAATATTGAATAAGCTACTATTGGTATGACAACATGTCCAAGCAATTGGTCACATTCAGACCCTTGGTCAAAACCCCTATCCCTATCACAAGTTGAGTAGTATATATCAAGACCAAGATCGTTCCAGTGGTTCAGGTTATAATGTCAACAAGAAGAACATGATGAAGTTGGTTAATTCTTCCCAGAATACCCTGTTGACTATTTAGACAAGCACCTGTTGACAAGCCTAGCCTCTCCACCATCGTGTACAGTGCATTCATGCAGCGCATAGTCACATGTTTGGTCGTACATGTAGGGTGTTGACCTTGACCTTTGGACAAGAATTACCGGTAATGTCAGATTTTGACAGAGGGAAATATCACTGCCGTTCTCTACCAGCAGTTCAATGGTGTATTCACATGAACACAGTTCTATCTCTAGGTCTCTTGAAAGACACAGTGTCACATTGACTGACATAAAGGGCTTTTTGAAAATCCTTGGCCATTAGCAAATATTAATGGCCCCTCTACTCTTACTATTGTCTATTGATGGTAAATGATGCTTTGTTTGAAATACTTAAGTATTAGGCATATAGAACCATAGACTAACCTCTAGTCTCTGAAATGAACTATTTTACAGGAAAAACAGTTGTTAAATTATAGTTATGAAATATAATAAAAAGGAACCCAGAGGCTTTCTTCATTTCCTGATACTGCAGTAATCTAGACTTGCCAAACATTATGGACTTGAATGGTAGGGCTGGGACGGGTAACTCAGGTACCAAGGTCGGGTGGTTACTGGGTAGGACCCGGGTACCCCTAGGACTACCCGGACCCGTAGTTGGTCATCTGATATATTGTTTAAAGACAAAATATATCTAGAACTCTATGGTTACACTACAAGTCACAAATGTTCGCATTTCTTTCTGACTATGCACCCATTTCTTCTGACTTTCCACATCTTTGAATAAAGATATAACTTGAGTCACCTTCAGTGTATGCATGACCTGATTGTTTAATACATGTATCTAAATACGTTTTGCCAGTGCTATGGTAAAAAAATGCCCAATAGGACATTTTGTACCTATCTCTTGAGACCTACAGTGGGCACCTGGGTAGGGTCAGGTAATAGGGGGGTGGGTACCAGGGTAGTAAATTCGGACTCGTCCCAGCCCTTTTAATAGGCTGTAGTGGATATATTTGTTTCAGGGTCTGTACCCTCTAGACTCTGAAATGAACATATTTTACACAAAAAAAACCCCAGTTCTTAAATCACAATATGAAATATAATCAAAATGAGCCAAGAGACTTTTTCATTTTCAGACGATACTGCTAGACTTGCCAAATATTATAGACTTGCATGGGCTTTATTGGATATAATTGTTTCAGGGTCTGTTTGACAGACTAATGGAACCTGTACAAATGTTGTGGCATTTGGTCTATAGCTTTCAGTGAATGACTCACAATCATTAATTGCAAGTATGTTGTAACATTGGCACACATATGGGGTCACCCACTTGGTGATGCGTAAAAACACATGTGCAACTTGCAATATGTCAGAAATAATTTGTAAGTAAGCCAGGACTGCTTGACTTTAGAACTCAGACAGGTTGTCTAAAGGATTACCTTGTGATATCTTGTAAACTAGCTCCTGTGAACTGTCCCAATGTTCACTTAGATCCAGTGCCTACTGGAAAGAGTGAAAATAGTTTAACTAATAAAGAACTGAATAAGTTCAATCAGAGAGAGAGAGAGAGAGAGAGAGAGAGAGAGAGAGTATCCTACTTCATAATGATAAGCGACCAACATCTAATATGAAGCTGACATGATTCTGATGACAATGGGAAGCATTCTAAATAAAATTTATGTATATCTTCATTATGGGATTTGATAAAGTGGCTGTTATAAGTCCAGCCTGCTTTTCTTATCTCTTTTTGCTTGACTCTAGGGAGGGGGCATGGGTGGCCCAGTCATCTGAGGCACTGCAGTTTACTGTGCAGAGTTGCATCCCTTTGGCACACTAGAACCCTAATGGTCATAGTTTTTAATCCTCAGGTTTGCCCCCATTAATAAAGTTTGTCAGCACCATATCTGTGCTTGTTGGTTTCATCAAAGTGGTTAGTGTCTGAGACCTGCATCAAGGGCTTTCTTCCCACATTAAGCTGAAACGCTGTGATATAACTGGAACTCAATTCACTCACTAACCCTGTGGACATTTTCTTCTCGGGTAGCCTAGTGGTTAAAGCGTTCACTCGTCACGCCGAATACCCGGGTTCGATTCCTGACATGGGTACAATGCCCATTTCTGGTGTCCCCCTCCGTGATATTGCTGGAACATTGCTAAAAGCGGTGTAAAATCAAACTCACTCACTCACTCACTCTTGTCCCACAGAACCTTTGGGCCCTATCTACATGGATCAGTGACCTAGTTAATAGAAATGTTTGTTTGTTTGTTGTTTTACACCACACTCAATGGTTTTTTTATTTGTAAATAATCGAGTCTGGACCAGATTATCAATTGATTGATTAGATCATGAGGATCTATCCACGCAATGGGGATACGATGACATGCATCAACCAAGTCAGTGAGCCTGACCCCTGATCCTGTTTAGAAGCCTCTTACAATAAGAAAAGTCACATTTTGCAGCAAGCATGGGTTGCTTAAGACCTATTCTAACACAAATCTTCACGGGTCTAATTTAAGCTGAATTTTAATTGATATGTTTTTGAAATTGTTATTTCAGAATATGTTTTTGAAATTGTTATTGTTCATGTTAATAAGGTTTCATTGTAGTGCCAACAACTGCAATAACTGCTGGTTAAAAGTAGCCTTGACAATACCACCTCTTCCTTTTTTCCTGTTTTACATAATATTGTGTCATCTTAAAATGGTTACATTTCAAGGGATTGATTTTCATTTGGGATAGCATACATACCAGTACTAAGTTTTCTCTTTCAGTAAGCATGATAAGGATAGCTCTCCTTTGTTACCATGGTAACAACCGACTGTCATTTACTGTGAATGGGTCATTAGTTCGAAACTCTGGGCATAGCTGTGTGTGTGTTGTAAGTGTGTGTTTAGTGCAGTTGTTCTTCAGTTGGTAATGTAATTTTGCAGAATTTTTCACCATGTTGCCTCGCACTTTCAAAAAAGGAAATACCACATTGCATCCTGGGAAATCCTTATCCTCACAGCTGACATGTTGATTACCGTGTGCATCTTACTGCCCTTGAGGGAGAGAGAGGGGGGAGTTGGGCTTCATTACTTAAATCCTGGACTGTCAGTCACTGAAGCTGAGGTTTTGTTGTGCAAAGGTCACAACAATGGAAGTAGTAGCCTGAGACTGTTTCACCAGCTCAGCTTACATCCTTTTCAAGAAATAGAATTCTGCAGAACAATGCACAATACACATCTATTGTCCTCAGTTATCTAGATAAAATAATTTATTTTTGTGTATAACAATGCAGAGCTTCATACACGGACCTTCAACATTGGTTGGTTAGTTTGTTGTTTAACACCGCACTCTGCAATATTCCAGCTATATGACGGCGGTCTGTAAATAATCGAGTCTGGACCAGACAATCCAGTGATTAATATCATGAGCATCGATCCACGCAATTGGGATCGATGACATGCATCAACCAAGTCAGCGAGCCTGACCACCCGATCCCGTTTTTTTAGTCGCCTCTTATGACAAGCATATAGTCACCTTTTGCAGCAAGCATGGGTTGCTGAAGACCTATTCTACCCTGGATCTTCACGTTTATGTTTCTAGGTTTGTCAGCATCATAGCCGTGCTCGTGGGTTTCACCGAAGTGGTAAACGTCTGAGACCTGCATCACTTCGGGCTTTCCTCCCACATTAAGCTGACACGCCGTGATATAACTGGAATACTGTTAAAAGCGGAGTTAAACCCAACTCACTCACTCCTAAAGGAAATTGGGATTACATCAGCACAAGATCTCAGCTTACTGATAAACACATGTAGAAATAAAATAGAACGGTGTGAAACATGCACAAGTGCAAACTATTATTGAAAAATGCAACCTCACTACATAAGAATCACAATAAACTAAAATTACTTGCACGAGAAAATAATTTTATTGGACATGTTGGAAATAATTTTGATGGATGTATATTGTGACATTATTTAAGAAACAGAGCTTTACTTGAGTAACATTATGATATGTATTGCAATACTAAATGTTGAAGTGAAATTCTTGGTAGTTCATATTACCCAGGTGACAAAAAGTTGTTGCTATAAACCAGTTTGGTTTAATCCCATGATGAGTTAATTCAGCCTAGGACCACAGATGGCCCAGTCGTCGGGTAGGTGTATTGTGTATAATATCAGTGAATATAGATTTATGATGCATACTGAAGTCCAAAGTTCAGCGTTGCTAAATGAGATTCAAAACCCCGAAATCTTTTCTTTACGTGTGGTATGACCCTGCTAAGTGATTAGTCATCATGTTTTCAGTTCTTCTTTTCTTTGCTGGTGTAAGGATATTATTATTATTATCATAATTATTATTATAATAATGATAATAATAATAATAATAATAATGCACCAAATCCACACCCTAAAGCCTGCTCAAAGCACTGCATTATTACCCCAGTCAACAGATAAATGTGCACTTGATTTTCATTCTCAGCTCCCTGGGGAGTATGCAGCCCAAGCTGACTAATTCTACCTAATTCCATCTCTTCTTCTTACCCACACAACATCTAACTAGCTAGTGTTCTACACTAAGTCAATGATCTTGATCACCCTTTGATGTTTAGGCTTCCTAGATATCTGTACTTGTGTCCATTTCATAAAAATTCAGGCAATTTGTTCGCGAGGTTTCTTAAAAACAATGAGGTCCCATTGTGTTTTCGTATTGTCACATTTGAGAACTGGGGAAGGTATCCAAAGTTCAATAAACAATTATTTCCTTAAGCTTGGACACAAACAACATCAGCCGTGACCCCGTGGCGAATTCAAGGGTCAGACGCTAATAGATTTGAGATTTAACACCCCACTGGGCAGTCAGCGTCCCATTTCATCGTGAAACTTAGCATGAAGGTGTTGCCTCTCTTGGGTAAGGCCGTGGACAGCCACTGAAATTACGTTAGGCGCTGCCTGGTCTATTCTAGGATGTCAGATATGTTTTGTCATTAACTTAGTCATGTGTAAGCTTATAACTGTTGTCTTTGAAAGTGACGATCTTCTTTCCTCGAAAGAAATAGATATACAGTTAAGAACGGTTATAACGAACTCAAAGGGACTACTTATTTTAGTTCGTTATAACCGTAGTTCGTTATAAGCATATATACAGTATAACTACAGCAGATAGTCGGGACCAAAAAGTAAGTTTGTTTTATCCGTCAGTTCGTTATAAGCATGTTCGTTATAACCGTAGTTTACTATATATGAAGGGAGTGAGTGAACGTTGTTTTATGCCAAAAAAGTAATTTTTCACTTGTCACAAAGGTCTGTAACTAATATTCTATACCAACAAAATCACCTCATCTGGGACTTTCTTGATATGGAATATTTGTTACATGGTACTGTGGTCTGGTTAGACAAACCTGTGGTTGACGTTATGAGCAAGTTTGTTTTTTGCTCTCAATAAACAAAAGACAGTTTGAAAAGTAATACTTAAAGAGATATTTTTTTTGTAGCCTCATGTTGTTGTACTTGAATTTCTTTTGTGTGCAACTGACACAAATGATTTCCAGCAATAGCAACTATTGGTTGCCTCTTACCACTTTATCATTTTCAGTTTATATTTAGTGAATAAGTTGTTTGTATTGTTGGGAACTTACTGTGTTGTCCGCTTGTAAGGTCACCATACTGGGTATATAGCACTGGTTTGCAGACAAGACTTGCACAAGTCTATAAGGCATTAATTATTAGTTTAAATCATAATTTCTAGATTGTATAAATAATGAGAACTAGTTGTGCCTAAAGGAGACTGTACTGTCCACATATCTAGACTTCCCTGTTAGGAGGACAGAATTACTACAGATCCATGGACTTATCTTTCAGTACAGCCTTGGAGCAAGGCTAGATGTGGACCAGCATTATATGTTCACACTGGTATTTATGAAGCCACATCTATTATTTTTCAAACAGTAAAATTCAGAATCAAAACTATGTTGCACAAATTATTTTGGATTTGTAGATTATGAAACTTGAGCTTTGAGCAGAATAATAAATCCTAACTATTAATCTACTGAACAATGTGGGACTTATTGAATGGATTCTTATGAAGGAAGTAAAATGATGCGCTAAGAAACATTGCTTTCGATAAGATCCTGGGTCGCTGTGTGTGTTTGACTAAGTATTATATGATAATACGAGGTCAAATGTTTCGTTTGTCAAAGGCATTACCATGATTACACTGTTTGAATATGATATTGTCCTGGGGTGTGGCAGTGCGATATTTGAATGGTTCAGTGTTACCAGACTTGGCTGCACTAGTTCACTGTAGCATCTAAAAGCTACATGCAAATCATTTGTGACACCTTGGCCAAAGAAGCACGAATATGACCGAGGGGGAAAAAACTCACAGAAATAAAAAATCTGTAGTCACAGTATTAAACATGAAAGGCGTGTACTATTTGATCTGAGAACTACAAGTCGTCTTTATGTCCTGCTGTGACATAGCCATGGTATTCATCGTCAGTCTACCGAGTTTCTGTGGAGGGTGTGTTTATTTTTATTCATACTTTAAATATGAGACGGTGGAGGATTTCTTAAGTGTTATTGACTCCCCGTGAGTTGTGTTGACACAGTTACTAGGAAGTGATGGGGCCTGGCATCCAGGAAGAATATTACTGATACTTGGTATCGACTCTCAGCTGGGTAGTGGCTCTCAGTCATCTAAGGCCCCTCAATTTGCCATACAGTTGCCTCCCTTTGCCATGCCAGGAAACGCATATTGTGTGATTATTCAGGTTTGTCAGCACTAAACCTGTGCTTACTGGTTGGATGCATGAAAGTGGTAACCGTCTATTATTCTACATTCCGTTTGCTGTGCAGAGTTGCATTCCTTAGTCATGGCAGGATCCAATGAATGTGTTTTTGAATTCCCCATTAGACGTGATAATGATCTTTGGTATCATAATCTGGGCCCCGTTCCACAAATTGTTGTTAGTGCTAAGGTAAGGTACCCTACTTTAACATAGGCTTATGATCATCGTAGTGCTGAGATTGCATTGTGGAACGAGGTCCTGTGCTGCTGTTTCTCCATACTGGTTCCCCTTGAAGATCAAGAGTAGAATAGGTCTTCAGCAACCCTTGCTTGCCGTAAGAGGCGACAATGCTTGTCGTAAGAGGTGACTAACGTGTTTGGGTGTTCAGGCTCGCTGACTTGGTTGATGCATGTTATCGTATCCCAATTAAGTAGATCGATGCTCATGATGTCAATCACTGGACTTTCTGGTCAAGACTTGATAATTTGATGCCACTTTCATATAGCTGGAATATTTCTGAGTGTGCTGTTTAACCAAAAATATAACAAGAACAAACATCAGCCCCCAAAATCTTGTTTTAATATGAATGCATTTCTGAATACTTTATTCAATATAAACATTGTATAAACTATAGACATGAGGGAAATACAGATGTTCATTTCTGCACATCTTTCAAAGGAAACAGAATAATTAATTTGAATTGAGAAAAAGTGGCAGACATATGAGACATATACAAACGGAAAAGGTTTGGCGGACCGGCTAGGTCGATGAATCATGTTTCATTTACTACAGGTTTGAATGGTAAGGCATGTCGACATACCTGCAAGGTGTTATGACAAATTGACTGCCACAAGACAGGTTAATCTGTATGACAGGATATATTTTATGTCATAAGGCCAGACCAATTTTATTTCTTGTTTCACAGATTATCTTACTCAAAATGGCATGAAATATATATATAGCAAAATATAGAAAAGGTATATTTAGGGTTTCCTTGCAAAAAATCCACTTGTATACAAAGACTTTTAGACAAGTTATAAACAAGAAGATGCATAATTTATGATAGTTATTGAACAAGCAAATTTCAATCACTTCCAGGTTTTTTTATTTAACGATATATTTTTAAAACATTTGGGGTAGACATATGAAACATTAGCCACCAGGAGATAAGGGACCTTACGGGTGCTAGATTCAGTTGTGCTGTGACGTCATAAAGACGCTTGACGTCAACTTCGGGGAAGATCGCCATGTGTGCGGACTGTACAAAAATATCATGTTTTTCTCTTGTTTGTTCATTATGAAATAAAAACATTATTACAAAACCTTTCAGCATACATATCTGCTTTCAATTCATCAGACATTATGTATAAAAACTGTAATTATTGCATAAACAGTTATAAGTCGGAAAATGAGTTCAAATGTTTGATGTATCTCAGTAATAAATATGATTTATAGCTTGTGAATTGTATTTTTGTGTGCAGAAGATACTATAGTTTTAATATATAATGAAAAGTCAAAATGTGATTTATCACCTATAAGCATGATAAGGTCTCTTATCTCCTGGTGGGTCACAAATATATACAAATCTGACCTCATGACTGGATCTGTCAGAAACCAGTTGGCGGCCATGATGAACGTAGACATGACATGTAGACTGACCTTGGAGATGCAAAGAGGTTTATATTGTCTCACTGTTCCCTGACAACCTGGATTGTTGCGCACAATATTGATCACTGGATTGTCTTCTCCAGATTCTATTATTAACAGCCGCTGTCATATAGCTGGAATATTTAGTGTGGTGTTAAACAACGAACAAACATACGTGTTCCGTTAAGCACTTAATGACATCTTCAAATGACCCAACCATCATCTTAGAATGCTTAGAAATTTAAACAAACACTGTAATGGATTTATTAGATAAAACCAGTGGTAAAGAAACAAGAGAGAAATATAAGGCTTAATAAAAAATAGTCTTGGTTCTCAGGCACTGCCCACATTATCATCAAGTTCATTTCACGTTTCGTTTTTGTTTCCATTTTCAATTTTTTTTGTGCATTGTGTTTAAGTTTTAGGATTTTTATATTTTTTTGAACACGGAAATAAGAACAAAACGTGCGGCAGATTTTATGATGATGTGGGTGGTGCCTGAGAACGCAGACTATTACTTTTTTTACCCTAATGAAAATAATTTCCCTGATATCTGTGTCTCTTTTGGTAATATGTATCCACACTGGATGTAAGTGATGGAGTAACTGATACGAAACAATAGATGTCTATGATACATTTATACGATAGCAACTCTACATGAAATCATACGTACCGTATATGGAATGTGTTAGTTACAGATCTACTGTGCACAGTCCCAAGGGAGATAACTGCTCTCTAATGCCATCATGAGGTGAGGTGAAATTGGGTTTAACGTCGCGTCCAAGATTATTGCACTTATATAGCGACGTGCATGCACGTGTATGTGTGTGTGTGGCTGCTTGTACTAGTCCGGACTGATGCCGATTTATAGTGCTAGCTCACTGAGATACCATGCCGCAGTTTAACATGAATACCCCACTCAGACACAGTATACTGACTCCGAGCCGACCAGTCCTTGTTTTAGCCCCTTAATGCCGAGCGCCAGACAGGGTAACAACAAGTACAATCTTTTAAGCTCTTTTTGTATGACGCGGCCCGGGATCGAACCCTGGACCTTCCGCTCTCCGGGCGGACGCTCTACCACAAGACCACGGAGGCGGTCTAATGCCATCATGCCAAGGGGTCGTTAGGTAGCCAAGTGGTTAAAGTGTTGTGGTCATACCAACAACCTGTTGTTGATTCCCCACTTGGGAACATTGTGCAAAGTCTAGTGTGGATGTCTACTGATGTGAGGCAGTGTAAAATGTCACTCAAACTGCATCATAAACTGTTGTCATTAATCATGGCTTTGGGGACTTGTTTACATTAATTCCTGTCTTAACACGTAAGCTGTCTCTTGTTCAGAGAGCAGTAATTGTTAAGTAACTTAATCATGTTCTCGTATTTGCTGTAGCATGACAAGTTGAAGACTCTTCCTCTCTATAATGTCTCAGGGATCATTCCAGAAATTTTCTGATATGGGCCCATTTAGCACTGTTAAGTGAAATTCGAACAACTTCTATGTGATACCTATATAATACATGTATATAATACAATGTTATATGGCCCCACTGCTTTTTTAAAATATTTATCTATCATCATATCATCATAATATCAGTCACTGGTTTGTCTGGTCCAGACACGATTATTTAAATGCATCCTTGATACAACTGGAATATTTCTGTCTGGCATACCTCTGTCAGGAGCTTTAGTCTATTGTCATGGGGAATGACTACAGGTCCATTAAACATCAGGTAATTAAACTAATAATGGCTTTAAAACCAAAGTACATGTGTTCCCGAAATATGCATATGTCTTCTACTGATACATGACCCCCTACTTATATAAACTGGTGTAGAGTATGGGAGTACAACCCTGGAGGGCCAGTCGAGGTCATTTATTATACCAATAGGGTACACCAAACGTGTATTGTCAGGCCCCAAAACATAGCGATGCATCGACACTCAGATCAATGGTTACACCCTGACAAATCACCAGCTGTTTGTGGTGTGCTTCCCCTCTCAGTTGGTTGGCATTCTTCATACGTCAGTAACCATGCCTTGTACTCGGGAATAACACTTGTTGGATGCCATTCAGCCAGACCATGCAAAAAGTGAGAGAAACTCTTCTACACTGTGTTTATAGGACTGAATGAATGAAATAAAACAACGGGCAAGATGTTTTGTTCATGTCATTCTAAACCTGAGTTGATGTCATCTTTGAGAACATGTGTTTCAGCTTGAAGGATTTATTTCCATTCCTTTGGGTTGAATATTGATTAGATATTATTTTTTTATGAAATGAGAGTTGAAATATATCTTTTGTTTCTATTTTTCAGGCCTTTTCACCATGCCGCCTGTTTGTGCTGGCAGCCCGAGTGCCTACGAAGGTGAGTGTTCTTCACACTTAGTTGGATGTTCTTTAGGGGTTCCCTGTGGGGGAGAACTGATGCCCCCAGTGTCACATGCTTGTCACAGGAGGTAGAGTAGGCCCCAGTGTCACATGCTTGTCACAGGAGGGAGAGTAGGCCCCAGTGTCACATGCTTGTCACAGGAGATAGAGTAGGCCCCAGTGTCACATGCTTGTCACAGGAGGTGACTAAAGAGGATTGGGTGTCCATGGTAGAGTAGGCCCCAGTGTCACATGCTTGTCACAGGAGGTGACTAAAGAGGACTGGGTGTCCAGGGTAGAGTAGGCCCCAGTGTCACATGCTTGTCACAGGAGGTGACTGGAGGATTGGATGTCCAGGGTAGAGTAGGACCCAGTGTCACATGCTTGTCACAGGAGATAGAGTAGGCCCCAGTGTCACATGCTTGTCACAGGAGGTGACTGGAGGATTGGGTTTCCAGGGTAGAGTAGGCCCCAGTGTCACATGCTTGTCACAGGAGATAGAGTAGGCCCCAGTGTCACATGCTTGTCACAGGAGGTGACTGGAGGATTGGGTTTCCAGGGTAGAGTAGGCCCCAGTGTCACATGCTTGTCACAGGAGATAGAGTAGGCCCCAGTGTCACATGCTTGTCACAGAAGGTGACTAAAGAGGATTGGGTGTCCATGGTAGAGTAGGCCCCAGTGTCACATGCTTGTCACAGGAGGTGACTAAAAAGGACTGGGTGTCCAGGGTAGAGTAGGCCCCAGTGTTACATGCTTGTCACAGGAGATAGAGTAGGCCCCAGTGTCACATGCTTGTCACAGGAGGTGACTAAAGAGGATTGGGTGTCCAGGGTAGAGTAGGCCCCAGTGTCACATGCTTGTCACAGGAGGTGACTAAAGAGGACTGGGTGTCCAGGGTAGAGTAGGCCCCAGTGTTACATGCTTGTCACAGGAGATAGAGTAGGCCCCAGTGTCACACGCTTGTCACAGGAGGTGACTGGAGGATTGGGTGTCCAGGGTAGAGTAGGACCCAGTGTCACATGCTTGTCACAGGAGATAGAGTAGGCCCCAGTGTCACATGCTTGTCACAGGAGGTGACTGGAGGATTGGGTGTCCAGGGTAGAGTAGGCCCCAGTGTCACATGCTTGTCACAGGAGATAGAGTAGGCCCCAGTGTCACATGCTTGTCACAGAAGGTGACTAAAGAGGATTGGATGTCCATGGTAGAGTAGGCCCCAGTGTCACATGCTTGTCACAGGAGGTGACTCACAAGGATTGGGTGTCCAGGGTAGAGTAGGCCCCAGTGTCACATGCTTGTCACAGGAGGTGACTAAAGAGGATTGGATATCCAGGGTAGAGTAGGCCCCAATGTCACATGCTTGTCACAGGAGGTGACTGGAGGATTGGGTGTCCAGGGTAGTGTAGGCCCCAGTGTCCAGACTGTGTGACTTCGTTAATTGTGTGTCATCAAGCCCTGTAACATCGCTGCTCATGTTTTCTGTCACTGGTTTGCCTTGTCCAGACTTGATCTTAAGGCCACTGTGCTATAACTGGAAAATTGCTGACTGCAGCATTTAACAACGTTCACTCTCTCATCTGAACAGGAATACTTTGGCTTGTCACCTGTGGATATGTAACACGTTTAATGCCTCAATCAATGCTTTTCCTTTTAACAATTCAAGGAGATGCTTTCATTAATCTCAAATCTAAAATATTTCTATTTAAAAACTATTAATTACCTGTAGTCCATTATTTTAATTTTTATCTTGCATTTTTAAAGGCGCTTCCTCATTCTGCCAGTTATTGTCATGGTAACAATGTAATTCCATATTGCTCAAGGGTGTGATGTCAGCATCTTGAAATTATGAATGGACAATCTTCTACTCATGGGGGAAGTTTCCTGCTGGCTGATTTACAGCTCCTTACATTTCCCCCATGATCTGCCAGTTTACGCAGTTAGGAAACCAGTTTTGTCCAAAAAATGTATTATTTGAGTAATTTTTGGCATTTCTCAATTGGTTATTTCGAAAAAGAGAAGAAACTCCTGTTTTCAAATTTAGCTAATTTCACACAGTTTAGACAAGCTTCCTTTTTTAAGTTAAAAAGCCAGAATAAATTCCCAAGTGGATATTCGTCAGCTCACAGGTCATGACAAGCTTGAGGCTTCTCATCTGCATTATGTCAGAGCTGGAAAATTGAAATAATTTTTGCCTTCAGAAATCTTGAAACATTCACTTTGATGTTCTGTTGTTTGTAGGACATCTGAATTTATCACTGAATCATGTGCACACTTCTCTCATTATCTTTATCCCATTCCTAAGGATTGTGACACATGTAACACAATCACAATATGAAGAATTTCCTAAATTGAAGTATTTGTAATGAGATTTAACATCCAGGAGTGGTAATGGCTGGTAATTTCACATTGCTGAAGTAACTCAGCTGTGTTGGTCCGCTGACACAAGACCTCACCAGTCTCTATCAGTCTGTGTTGGTCGAATGACACAAGTGTGACACAAACACTTGTGATTTGGAAGGAACACTTTTTTTTTCCCTCAAAGAGTACCAATGCCATTTATTATTTTTATATAGAGAATCTTTTGATATAAAATATATCAACATGAGTTGATAAAAGTGGAAAAACTCCGAGGCTTGCATCATTTTCCCAACTTTTTCAGTTTGTAGACAGTAATTAGCAGTGTCTTAAGTGTAAAAAGTGCTAACAGCTTACGTAGCAGAGCCATTAATGATGTCATTTGTTTGTGACTTCATGGTAACCAATGATGTCACAATGGTCTGCAAAGCATTGTGATGCAATTTCATTGTAGTGATATCTACAATGTAGATATCGCTTGATCTCACCTAAGTTATATCTCCTGTGGGAGCCAGTTTTGGATGATAAATTTCTGGTGACCCCCCCTGAGATATTGCTGGAATATTGCCAAAAGCGGCGTAAAACCATACTCACTCACTCACTATTATTTTTTATTGGCTATAAAAATGACTGTCGCGCCGGATTTAAAGTTGCATTTCCTACATCCTAGCCTACGCAGTGTTGATCATATTGATAGGTTGTTTGTCTTATTTTGCAGCTAGAGCAAAGTTTCCACTTCCTAGATATTCAAGCAATAGAAAGCAGGAAGCCAAACCAGGTAGGCATGTTGTAGCATGAATGTTGTTGGGGCCATCTCAGCTTTCTATACTCTGGAGTTGATTGTTAAATTAATTATGATAGGTAGTATTATGTTTATTTGCCTGCCTATCTATACCAGATACAAAAATAAGAGTCTCAAAATTCACAAATTTTGTTCAGTACATGATGTAACATTGCCCTACACCATGTACACTGTTTATTTTCCGGTCAGCCTTGATACAGTTCCTCATGTTGAATAGCTAAGAAACAGTACAGCTTCATGCAGTCGGTGACGTTTGGATGTAGAATGCAATTAACCAGAAGTTGTTATCCATAAAGAGACCTATGAAGATCAGGAGTAGAATAGGTCTTCAGCAACCTAGCTATGCTTGCTGTAAAAGGCAACTGTGCCTGTCGTAAGAGGCGACTAACGGGATCAGGTGGTCAGGCTCGCTGACTTGGTTGATGCATGTCATCGTATCCCTATTGCATGGATCAATGCTCATGATGTCAATCACTGGATTGTCTGGTCCAGACTCGATTATTTACAGACCACCGTCATATGGCTGGAATGTTGCTGAGTGCGGCGTTAAACAACAAACATCACATATCCATAAAGTTATGTTCTTATTTATTCACCATCTTCTAGAATGACATTTAAAATGAAAACAAAATCCAAATCTGTAAAATGTTGTTTTTGTTCGTCTTTACAATGTGCAGAGTTTCAGTAGGACTTAATCAACTGAGTAGGAATACCTATGATGTAGACTAAACGATTTGTGAGTGGGATGGACCCGTGAAGAATTGGTCTTCAGTAACCCATGCTTGCTGTAAAAAGGCGACTATGCATGTCATAAAAGGTGACTAACTGGATTGGATGGTCAGACTCGCGGACTTGGTTGATGCAAGTCATTGTAATCCAACTGCATGGATTGATGTTCATGATGTCAATCACTTGATGGTCTGGTCAATACTCGATTAGTTACAGATCGCTGTCATATAGCTGGAATATTGCTGAATTCGGCATTAAACAACAAACAAACAAATAAACAAACACACACAAACAATTATGAGTGGAATGAACAGCCTATTTGCATTGTTACATGTGATTTCCAATGAGAATCAGGGCCAGTCGGGTAGCCTAGTTGTAAAAGCATCGCTCGTCAGGCCGAAGACCCGGGTTCGATTCCCGATATGGGTACAGTGTGTGAAGCCCATTTCTGGTGTCCCCCGCCGTGATATTGCTGGAATATTGCTAAAAGCGGCGTAAAACCATACTCACTCACTCCAATCAGCGTTAGAAATTGGCACTAGTCCTGTAGTCCTTGCCACACTGGCCAATAGTTAAGGTATCATAAGGACTAGTAGAAATTTGCACTTTTCAAAGGTTTTGCTGTATGTTATCATTATAAGGACTAGTGGACAAAAACTGTTAGTTTCTACCGCTGCCAATGGGAATCGGATGACCTGTAATGGGCATCAGATGACTGAATGGAGGATTGGGTGCTGAAACTGGAGATCGAATGACCTGAAATAGTTCACAACTGTTCTCAGATGGGGTTCAAATAACCAGTATGGTTGATTTACATTCCTGTATGTGGGACTGCTTATAGGTGAGATACCTCCAAATTCAGGGGGCGGTCGGGTAGCCTAGTGGTTATAACGTTACCTCATCATGCCAAAGACCCGGGTTTGATTCCCGACATGGGTACAATGTGTGAAGCCCATTTCCGGTGTCCCCCATGGTGATATTGCTAAAATATTGCTAGTACAACATAACGCCAAACTCACTCCTGATTCAGGGATGAGAATTTTCTGTGGATCCGCAGAATTTCGTCCATTTCGTCACTTTCATCGTACATGCCATTACAATATTCTCATAAATCATACAGTCACCAAGACCCCTAGCTAACTTTCTGTGCTTATTGAAAAAAACCATTCTCATCCCGGCTAATTAGACAAAATATGTTGCGTGAGCTACTTCACCAAATTAAGGAGAATGATAGGATGTTGTCATGCATGGCTGTTTTTGCAGATGGTGTTGACGGTGGAGGGGAAGTGTTACACGTTCGTAACTCTAGAACCAGACACGGAGGAGATAGATCACATGGTCACGCACGTCGGGAAGTCACTCAAACAGATCTTTCCCTCATTTCCATTAGAGTAAGTACACATGCACTCAGATGATTGGGCATACAGTTACCTCACCTGTCTGGCAGACGATGGGGAAGGGGATTGTGTGTCAGGTGTATTAATGTATTCTTGGTACGAAACTAAACTGTTTAATTTGGTTATTCATTATAGTAGTTCACATAGTGATGAATACTTCTTTTAATAACCTTGATGGATTACATGATTTTTTTTTTTCAAGTATTTGAATAGCATTTAGAAGTGATACACATAAGGAGGAGAATTTATGGATGTCCATTTTAGTCATTATGAGGAACACATCTTTTCGGAGTATATACAGAGCTCCAGATAACTTTTTAAGCAATTGAGTTTTTACTCTAGGGTTTCTATTTTAATTGGGTTATTACATTTTTCATTGGGTAACCAATATTTTTTCACTCATCTATTCATCACACAATTGTTTTTTTCCTAAAATGAGTAAACATCTTTAGATTTAAAGAAAAATGAAATAATGATTTAGATGTATACTACTCAAAAGAAGTTAAGGATCACCTGATTCTTTCATATTACAATAGTTAATCTCTCATGCCATGACAGATTAACGTTACCAATATGAAAGAATTGGGTGATCCTTAACTTCTTTTGAGTAGTATATATAACTGTTCTACATATATAGGCTTGACTCGGAGAGTAAATTAACTCGTTATTGTGTTTCGGAAATACGCATGCTGATAAAGCTTCATTGGGTAATTACGCGAGCTGTTTTTATACATTTGAGTTTTTCATTTAATGCATGCGTTTCTGTACACAAGTTAATTGAAAGTAATTGGGTTTTGAATATTTTTTGGGGGTATTTTACGCAAATATGCTTCTTATCTGTAGCCAGGTGTCTTCTTTATAAGGAGGAAGACAATGTTTCGGAGTATATACTTACTCCTTCATCAGGTGATGAAGGATACATACTCCGAAACATTTTGTTCCTCATGATATAGAAGCTCACATTCCTAAATTCTCTTCATTATGAATTTTTATATCAAAATTGTTTTTGACATTTCTATCAACTTGCAGAGAAAAGTGACTAACAGAAATACAATGTATAGATAAAAACAAAGCAAAAACAAAGAAATAACTACTTCTACCAGTACCCTAATTGTTTTAGGAGTTGAAGGAGAATGATTTTAAAACAAGAACAACATAATTTATGATGTAATTAAATATACGGAAACATCAATGTCTCTTGGTCAACACATTCTCTGGAATACCAGCAATTTATTTGTTCTTTCTTGCAGACGGTTAATAGTCAAACTAGAGGTCACACCTCCGGAAAGGTTGAAAACTATGTATGACATGATCAAAGATATTGAAGGAAAAGACATGGGGCCATGTGGAGGCTATGCATCGATGTACGCCTGTATGTGTGACTACCATTCCTTACCCTACAGGGAGGAAGTGGCATGGGTAAGTGTTCTGTCGGGACTACGTGTCGATGTACGCCTGTATGTGTGACTACCATTCCTTACCCTACTGGGAGGAAGTGGCGTGGGTAAGTGTTCTGTCAGGACTACGTGTCAATGTACGCCTGTATGTGTGATAAGTGTTCTGTCGGGGCTACGTGTCGATGTACACCTGTATGTGTGGTAAGTGTTTTATCGGGGCTACGTGTCGATGTACGCCTGTATGTGTGGTAAGTGTTCTATCGGGGCTACGTGTCGATGTACACCTGTATGTGTGGTAAGTGTTCAATCAGGGCTACGTGTCGATGTACGCCTGTATGTGTGGTAAGTGTTTTATTGGGGCTATGTGTCCATGTACACCTGTATGTGTGGTAAGTGTTCTATCAGGGCTACGTGTCCATGTACCCCTGTATGTGTGGTAAGTGTTCTGTCGGGGCTACGTGTCGATGTACGCCTGTATGTGTGGTAAGTGTTTTATCGGGGCTACATCTCGATGTACGCCTGCATGTGTGATAAGTGTTCTGTCAGGGCTACGTGTCCATGTACACCTGTATGTGTGGTAAGTGTTCTGTCAGGGCTACGTGTCGATGTACACCTGTATGTGTGGTAAGTGTTCTATCGGGGCGACGTGTCCATGTACACCTGTATGTGTGGTAAGTGTTCTATCGGGGCTACATCTCGATGTACACCTGTGTGTGTGATAAGTGTTCTGTCAGTGCTACGTGTCCATGTACACCTGTATGTGTGGTAAGTGTTCTATCGGGGCTACATCTCGATGTACACCTGTGTGTGTGATAAGTGTTCTGTCAGTGCTACGTGTCCATGTACACCTGTATGTGTGGTAAGTATTCTATCGGGGCTACATCTCGATGTACACCTGTGTGTGTGATAAGTGTTCTGTCAGTGCTACGTGTCCATGTACACCTGTATGTGTGGTAAGTGTTCTGTCAGTGCTACGTGTCGATGTACGCCTGTATGTGTGGTAAGTATTCTATCGGGGCTACATCTCGATGTACACCTGTGTGTGTGATAAGTGTTCTGTCAGTGCTACGTGTCCATGTACACCTGTATGTGTGGTAAGTGTTCTGTCAGTGCTACGTGTCCATGTACACCTGTATGTGTGGTAAGTGTTCTGTCAGTGCTACGTGTCCATGTACACCTGTATGTGTGGTAAGTGTTCTGTCAGGGCTATGTGTCGATGTACACCTGTATGTGTGATAAGTGTTCTGTCAGGGCTATGTGTCCATGTACACCTGTATGTGTGGTAAGTGTTCTGTCAGGGCTACATCTCGATGTACACCTGTATGTGTGGTAAGTGTTCTGTCAGTGCTACGTGTCGATGTACGCCTGTGTGTGTGGTAAGTGTTCTATCGGGGCTACATCTCGATGTACGCCTGTATGTGTGGTAGGTATTCTGTCGGGGCTACGTGTCGATGTACACCTGTAAGATTGTTACTAGCAATGCAAGACCATTGATTTTTTTTCTCTAAAATCTTTTTTCAATAATTCAGAGTAAAGATATTATGTGTACATTTAACAAAATATATTATTTATTTATGTTTCAGGATGTAGATACCATTTACCTATCTCAGGACTCCCGGGAGCTGTGCTTGCGAGATTTTGACCATTTAAATGGAAAGTAAGTCAGTTTGATTTGTGCACTTTCTAACTATGGCACATAGTTTGGTATTTAAAATAGTCCCCTTGAAAGAATGAATAGGTTCATTATGTCAAGCCCTGGCCTTGTTTACAGGCTGTAAAGTTAAACTACAAACAAACAATTCCATTGATGGTTTCTGGGGCATGGATTCCAAGCGATATAAGTAATTTCTGCAGAGTTGTCTCCCTTAGTCATGCTAGGCACCACTGATCATGGACACCGACCCTAGATTTGCCCGTAGCCTTGCTTGGCACACTGACCCTAGATTCGCCTATGGCCTTGCTAGGCACACCGACCCTTGATTCTCCTATTACCTTGCTAGGCACAACGACCCTAGATTTTCCCATAGCCTTGCTAGGCACACCGACCCTAGATTTTCCTATGGCTTTGCTAGGCACACCGATACTAGATTCTCCTATGGCCTTGCTAGGCACACCAATACTAGATTCTCCTATGGCCTTGCTAGGCACACCGATACTAGATTCTCCTATGGCCTTCCTAGGCACACTGACCCTAGATTCTCCTATGGCCTTCCTAGGCACACTGACCCTAGATTCTCCTATGACCTTGCTAGACACACCGACCAAAGTTTCTCCTATGGCCTTGCTAGGCACACTGACCCTAGATTTTCCCATAACCTTGCTAGGCACACCGACCCTAGATTTTCCTATGGCTTTGCTAGGCACACCGATACTAGATTCTCCTATGGCCTTGATAGGCACACTGACCCTAGATTCTCCCATAGACTAGCTAGGCACACAGACCCAAGAATCTCCCATAGCCTAGCTAGGCACCACGTAAATGTTGTAAATGCCTGATTTCTTCCCACACCATGTGACCCGCTGTGATATAACTGACATACTGTTCACATGACCAGTAAACTCAACTTACCCACTTTGGAGAAAACAAATAAAAATGGAGGTAAAATAAAAAATAAACTGATATATGTAGTTGAGCTGATGTGAATGTGTTTGTGTTTCAGGGACCTGGTGCCAATCATATCGGCTCTCGAGCATAATTGCTGGTTTACGAAATTAAATGCAAACCATGTCAAACTGGTGAGTAAAACATTTTTCTAGTAATACTTACAAACTCATGTTTGTCATCATCTTGTAACATCTGGGTTACTCTCTACCGATGGAGAATAATAAGGGAGTTTATGAAGGGAAGCATTGAACAACCCTGCAGGGGTTGGTTTGGAATAGATCCCCAGCGTCCCACTGATGGCTGCCATATTGGGCTCCAGTGGCCAGGCTCCAGTGGCGGGGCTCCAGTGGCGGGGCTCCATTGGTGGCTTGGCTGATTGCCAGTGATGTATGTCATTGGTCTCTTGTCCAGACCGCATTATTTACAGGTTGCCCAGATGTAGGGGGAATATTGCTGACTGAGGCATTTTATTTACAACATGCTTCAGTCATTTGTGGGGGCGGTTGGGTAACCTAGTGGTTAAAGCGTTCGCTTGTCATGCCGAAGACCCGGGTTTGATTCCCAAAATGGGTACAATGTGTGAAGCCCATTTCTGGTGTCCCCAGCTGTGATATTGCTGGAATATTGCTAAAAGCGTCATAAAACCACACTCACTCACTCAGTCATTTGTGAGCCTAGTAGGGTCATCGATTTTATGGGCAAAACAAATAGTAATTTTTTACACTTGTGTCTGATTTTATTGATTTGAGCCATCGATTTTAAACCCAGTTAGTAATTTTCTGTTTCTATATTTCTGTGTGTTTCCTGTTTGGCTTCCATTGGTATGTGTGATGTATTTGTACTGCTGATTTTGTTATAGACATCCGAAGCTGCCAACGAGATTTTACAAGTGATGAAGCGTAACTCTGTGATAGAGGAATTGGGACTCTGCAATACAGGAATCAAAGTGTAAGTCTCTCATCCTCCTCGTTCAGGGGCGGTGGGGTACTCTAGTGGTTATGGCGTTTGCTCGTCACACTGAAGACCTGGGTTTGATTCCCCACATGGGTACAATGTGTGAAGTCCTTTTCTGGTGTTCCCTGTGTGATATTGCTGGAAAATTGCTGAAAGTGGCATAAAACCAATTTGGGCTTACATTCTTTCTGGGCGGTGGTCAAGTGGTTAGACCGGTCACTTGTCATACTGAAGTCCCGGGTTTTCCCTGTGTGATATTGCTGGAATATTGCTAAAAGTGGCTTAAAACACACTCACTTGGAGCCTTCACGAAGCTAAAGCTGTAATGTTCAAAGTAACGATAAGCCCACTTGACATGGCACCTAGACTTAAATAACTCACTTAGTCAATGAAAACATTTCTTTAAAATAATTTTTTTTAAATTTCTTCCAAAGAACCTTTCCCCTTCTGCTGTTTTCATCAAGCAAACTAGCTTGGTTTGGTTTGATCTAGAAAATACCTAAAAAATATAAATTCCACAGTCATGGCGCAAGACTAAATGGCATCCTAGCTCACCCTTTACAACTGGTGTGCATGTTGATTCCGTACACTTTCACCATGAAGATTCCGGGTAGAATAGGTCTTCAGCAACCCATGCTTGCCGTAAAAGGTGACTATGCTTGTCGTTAAAGGCAACTATGCTTGTCGTAAAAGGCGACTAGCGGGATCGGGTGGTCAGGCTCGCTGACTTGGTTGATACATGTCATTGATCCCAATTGCGTGGGGCGATGATCAGGATATTAATCACTGGAATGTCTGGTCCAGACTTGATTATTTACAGACCGCTGTCATATAGCTGGAATATTGCAGAGTGCGGTGTTAAACAACAAACTAACCAACCAATCTTGAAGGTCCGTGTATGAAGCTCTGCATTGTTATAAGAGAAGTCTCTGGGAGAGTAGCAGATGTTTATTTGTATGTAACTTGTGTCTGATTTCAGAGATTTTATACAGAAACTGTCAACTGCCTTATTGTCCAACAGCGGTACCCAGCTGTGTCGAGTCGACCTGTCGAATAACTTCCTAGAAGATAGAGGTATATTTCTGGAACTGTGTGCATGGCATCTCTGTTGTCTATGATCAATACCTGGGATCAGGTTGTTTTTGTATCCTCAACCCCTACCCCCTACCCCCATCGCTGTCCCCCTACCCACTACCCCTACCCCTACCCCTACCCCTACCCCTACCACATGAACATCCAGGTCTTCAGCAACCCATGCTTGCCATAAAAGGCGACTAACAGAATTTGGTGGTCAGGCTCGCTGACTTGGGCGATGAATGTCATTATATCATGATGTCAATCACTGGATTGTGTGGTCCAGACTTGATTATTTACAGGCCGCCATCATATAGTTGGAGTATTGCGGAGTGCGGCGTTAAACAACAAACAAATAAATCATATCCTCATCATCTCCGCGTCTCCTGACTGCACTTGAGTTAACCAGTCTTGCTTGACAATGGTATAAGGATCTAGACCAAAACATCGCTATAGCAGTATAATAAAGAAGTTGTTATCCATATTATTTTTGTCCACTTTGTCATCCATCAACTTCTAAGAAATGTAAGTTTTAGGATTAATTTTTTCACTATCATGAGGTATAAGACATATTTTTTGTGATTTTATGCAAATATTTAAAAGGCTGGGTCTATTGATGACTTTGTCTTCTTCTTTGCATCTCATAATAAATTAATGAGGAAAGATATGGGGATATATAAAGGATGAAAGGGACACTGGTGCCATGATGAGGTCAGCTAATGACAACTCCTCTTCCAGGGACCGCCTCCATGGTCTAGTGGTAGAGCGTCCGCCTGGAGAGCGGAAGGTCCGGAGTTCAATCCCCGGCCGCGTCATACCAAAAGACGTTAAAAGATTGTACTTGTTGTTACCCTGTCTGGCGCTCGGCATTAAGGGGCTAAAACAAGGACTGGTCGGCTCGGAGTCAGTATACTGTGTCTGAGTGGGGTATTCATGTTAAACTGCGGCATGGTATCTTAGTGAGCTAGCACTATAAATCGGCATCAGTCCGGACTAGTACAAGCAGCCACATAAACACACACACGTGCATGCACGTTGCTATATAAGTGCAATAATCTTGGACGTGACGTTAAACCCCATTTCACCTCACCTCACCTCCTCTTCCAGGTGTGCATCACCTGATGGGCTCGTTAAGTAACCAGGCCAAGGGGCTCGTGTACCTGGATGTGTCGAAGACAGGGATGACAACGAAAGGCCTCAACAGGATAGCGGATACAATGGGGGGAAGTGCATGTATCCCAAATACCCTCCGAACCCTCAAGCTGGCCGAGAACGGACAGAAGGGGGAAGATCTAACAGTAAGAACTGAGCACTTACTGACGTCATGTTACTTTTAAATTTTCATATGACCAAAACCCTGAAGGTTAAATTCTAAAATGATGTGTTGTCCGACAGCTGACCTTGAATTTGTTCAAGAGTTTCTATCTGATTTTCAGTAGTGTGATATGGTAGCCATTTTGAAGCACCTATATATGGCCATTACGCTGTCTGTTTCGTACAAAAATGGAATGAAAATCGGTATTTGTTTAGTTAGTTGCTGGTTTCAACACATATGTTCCGTTTTTTAGATAGTTTTTAATTTTGACTTTTTAGAATTCTTTAAATGCATACCGTATTTGACGTAATAAGCGCCCTGCTCTAATAAGCGCCCACGGCGATATTTGCTAATATATTGGCGAGTGAACAATTCCAATTCCTTCCGATTGATCAATGTACTCAAGACTTATTTATTCGTGTATAATACGCACTCGTGTGTTATATGCACCCTTAATTATGGGCAATTAAATTCTGGAAAACTATATCTGCCGTGTATACACACAGACTTTTCTTTTGTATCATTTCAGGCTGTCACCATAAACCACGAAATTTATGATCTTTTATTCTAATAAGAGCCCCCATTTCTAATTTTGAGAGCGCCCTGGGCACTTATTATGTCAAATATGGTATTTGGCTTCTTCTCCCCACGATGATAGAGTTGAAACTTGGCATGGATGTTTCTCCTTATGATGACATCATTTTTTGTTTAAATCATTGGATTTTAGTGTTAGTTTTTAGTCCTCACTATTCATGCAGAAAATATTTAAGTGTCAGTACTTACAGAATTTTTTTCGTGGCAGTCTTTGTTGACATTTAGACTGTTGACTACATCTCCAGATGAGCTACAGTGCTGTGACACTATTTCTTTTTCTTAAAAAACAGCACAGAAATTTAAATTGGGAAACATGTTGTAGATATATATATTCAGAGAGCTGAAACTTGTGACGATGTGTATGACTTATGTGTCCATGGCATTTACATTAAGAGCAACCAGCTATGGCCAAAGGGTATTATGGCTGGCTTACTGGTGACAACGTGTGTACACAGTACTTGTTACATACTGTATCCCATCCCTACCACTCTCATACAAACAGGAATGGATTAAAACATTTTCAGTCCTTTAAATATTAAGAAAATGATACCAGCAAGGATAAAGACACAATATTGATCATCTTCCTTCTACAACACATGAAATGTTTCCAGGAAACATGAGTATTTTTTTGTTTTTTCAGCAAGTTTTCAACTTTCTGGCCCATCCGAACGGCCTGACTCATCTGGATCTCTCCTACACTGACTGTACCCTTGATATGGTAGGTGCTGGGGTGAGTGAGTGTGTTGGGTTTGATGCCGCTTTGAACAGTATTTCTGTTATATCATGGCGTGCCTGCTCAATATGGGAGGAAAACCAAAAGCCCAATGTGATGCAGATATTTACTACTTTGGTGAGACCAACAAGCATTGTATCAGGGTTGTACCTTGAATTACATAAGTTGGGTCAGGATCCCGAAAGTTAAGTTTATTAGTCCTTGCAGCAATTTGAGGGACCTGTAAAGTAATGAAATGATTTAATGTACTGTATGTTTTGATAATTATTAGAGCGTGGAATGAATCAATGATCATGTGGACAGTGGTCATGATTGATGGATGAAATGACAGACCCCCATGACTGCTGTTGATGCACTGTAGGTACAATGAATATCATTGTGAGACCCTTAGTACACAGTATATTGTTTTTCTACATCCATTCCCTTCATTTGATTTGTGTGTGGTGTGCGCGTCATGTAAAACCCTGGGTCTGGTGCTGATGTAATCAGGGTGAATCTTGGATTTGAACCCATGATTGGATGTTGGAATGCCTAATGGATGCAGCTTACACCACTGGGCCACCAGTGCCCTTAGTAGGTGCTGGATCTCTGAACATGGCACTACAGTGGAATGCTCTTAACCCAGACACCTTGTCTGTATAGTTGAATATGAGAATTTGACTGGATCGAGTTGCCTCCCTTTCCTCAATACTCAAAGGACCACACTGCAGTGAACCAGAATCATGCTTGTGTATTGTTCTTCTTGGTCTGTTTTCATGTATCATGTTTTGTTAGAAACATTATATATAAAATCTTCATTTAAAACATGTACTAAATTGATGTTCATGATGTCAATCACTGGATTGTCTGGTCCAGACTCGATTATTTACAGACCGCCGTCATGTAGCTGGAATATTGCTAAGTTCAGCGTTAAACAACACACAAACAAAACAACCAACCAACAAACTATAATAAATGACTGGTCCCTAACTCCTAACTTTTAAAGGACTTTTTATTGATTTGGTTGGAAAACTCTCAACCAGTGTGAAATCTTCTGCCATTTGCCCTTTGTTTTACCAATGTGACACACCCATAATTCCATAAATCGTTGCCTGCATTTATCAACAATTAACCAACTTCTCTACATATATTTATGTGGGGGGGCAGTCGGGTAGCCTAATGGTTTAAGCGTTCGCTCGTCACGCCGAAGACCCGGGTTTGAATCCCGACATGGGTACAATGCGTGAAGCCCATTTCTGGTGTCCCCTGCCGTGATATTGTTGGAATATTGCTAAAAGCGGCATAAAATCAAACTCACTCACTCACCCACTATTTATGTGGGGTTCACAGAACAAGTGATGTCACCTGAGGTTTCCTCTAAATGTTGATTCCATTTGTTATTCCAGTTATTTGGAGCACTGCAGCGAGGATGCTGTACGAGTTTGATCCACCTGAACGTCTCTCATGTGACCTTCACCCACAAGAAGATGAAGGATGTACAGGTACCGACCAGCCTCAAACAGTTCTTCGCCACAGTGTGTATGTTGGAGCACATCGACCTGTCTAGTACAAGGCTTCCTCCAGAAGCAGTCAAGTAAGTTGGTATGAGCCAGATTCGGCTTCTAGGTCATTGGAAGATCCCTTACAAAAGATGTCACTAAGGGACCTGTCATTTATTATATGGGGGGGATAGGGTGGGGTCAGAACGAATCAGGGTAGGGTCACCCCAAATATGATGGTCTCTAGGGCAGGGTCGTAAAAAATAATAGTCATATTTGGAGGAGGTCATGAAACGATACAAGGACATGTGGACCCATCCCTTCCTGTTATAAATGACCGGTCCCTAAGCCTCTGGAGCATCTCTGCAGGGTTTTTGTAGAATTGTATCTGAACCTAGTTGGGAAGGAAATTCCTGAAGACATTGTGAATGATGAAATATTTATGCTGGTTGTTCCCAGCTTAGGCTATGTGGTAGACCAACAGTTAGTCTCTGGAAACTTTATAGAAACGGGCTCTGTTCGTCATGTTTCGTTTCCGGAGCATAACTCATAAACCGTTCAATATTTTTTCATCAAACTTGCAGGTTTGTCAGGTACATGCTGAACTGGTGCCTTTTACTATTTAGAAATTTTAGAAATTTTTATTTTTTACGTTTCCATGGCAGCAAGATGGACTTAGGTTCGAAACACTTCTTTTTTTTACAATTTCCATGACAAGTTCCCCTAGGTTACAAAAGGTTAGGGTTTGTTTAGATTTAATTATGTTTTGAATTCTGCAACAAGGGTGGGGGATAGCCACGTTAGTGGCAAACTCTTGTTTTGATAGAAACAAGCAACTACATTTTAATTATAAAGGAGCCATAGTGAGATTGGTGATTCAGAACCTGTGGAAAATCTAGACTTTCTTTATTGATGGCTACAGCATTACAGTAAGGGCTGCTTTGAAGGGAAAGTAATATGGTTCAGGGACTGTGAGATAAACTAACTACAGTGTATGTGGATTTATCTTCACAAATGAAGACATCTGCTGAGACTAAGACCTCTCCACAAGGCCATGACAATCTTGGATTGTTTGGGAGATGCTGTTAGTGCCGATCCATCTAATCTTTTCATGCCTTTTGTGTTCTTAAAGAGGAACCATGTCTTCCGATTCAGTTCATACTGCACCAATTGCTGGTTTTGAGGAGAGTGGTCTAATTATCAACTAAATCGTCTTTGAAAGGCATTTAGAAGTAAAATACATTAGGAAGAGAATTTATGGATGTCAACTTCTTTATTTGTGGGGGACACAACAGAGTATATACTTATTCTTCCTCAGGTGAATGAAGGAGTAAGTATAAGTATATGTGTGTTCTTCATAATAAAGGAGTTGACATCCATGAATTCTTTTCCTTAGAATCTTTTTAAAATTGCCTCAGACATATATTATATTCACAACACAAAGATGTCTTTGTGAAATTAAGGGATAACCTGAGTTTATCTGTAGTTAGAGACAAGGGGAATGCTGATACCAGTAGTGTCAGGAGGGGCCATTAGGATGAAGAAATTAACAAGGTTTCAGTTCATTTCAACTTTCACCCACTCTTTCAACAGTTTAGGAATTAATTCATTGACAAAAAATAGTCCAACTCTTCATGTCTCTCAATGCGTCTACAAAGTCATCTATAACTGAAAACACTCATATGGCATCCATTAAGTACACCTTTTTATTTCACTTCACTTCAAGTTCGTTGATTATTTCTTATCCTGACACAACACATTGCAAATTCCCTTCTGGACTTTGATCCTATAACACAGAACCCAAAACGTGCCTCCTCCGCCTCTGGGGTGCCCCAGCCCTTGGTTACCAACAGGAGTTATCTGTCCCTATCCCTTCACTCTCTTCTCATCAGCGCTTTGCTAGAACATCAGACAGAGGACAGACAAGAGGGCCAGGGACTTGTTGTGTTAGGATAAATATACTAATATCATGAACAATCAAATTCTTGTAGTTTTTAAGGTATTTACCCATTTCTTAAATTGTTTTGCTTTCCTGTATTTGAGAATGCTGACATTTGCTTTTCAGAGAGTTGCTGCTTGGGATATCCAGTAATAGACATATACACAAACTTCACCTTGACCTTAGCAGCAATGACCTTCAAGGTCAGGGGACACACAACATCGCGGGTTGCATCAGTGAGATTAAAAACCTCATCAGTCTGGACATCAGCAACAATGGTGAGCTACACACTGGGCATACAGGCAGGAGCATCAAAATATCAGCTCTTATCATAGGAAGATCAACATTTTTTAAATATTGTTGGCGTGGATTCTAAAAAGAAATAATTCAGCCCTGAAATTAGAGTACAGTAACAATGGATGGGACTCAGATAATGGCCATCCACTAAATAATGCCATGTCTTAAGCAACTCACATAAGATGTAAGCACTGGGTTTTTAATTAGTGACAGGGCTCCAGAAGTCGCCGGATCTCCAATAAATACCGGGTCCCCAATAAGTACCATGGTGTCAGACTTAACTGACTTCTTGTATGAAGAGCAGATCAGCACTGCCTGTCATCAGCACCACATGAAAAGAGTACTGCCTTTCTTGTGTATCTTTTGAACTGAATTAGAAATTCTCAAGAATTTAGAATTGTGACGTTATCGGATCTAACAAATGTATAGATGTAGAAATTGTGATAGTTTATAGAGCACAGCAATGTGGAAATAGGCTTTGAGCCCGTTCCACAAAGCGTTCTTAGTACTACGACTCCTGTAAGTCTATGTTATAGTATGGGAGTTACGATCGTCTTAGGGCTAAGATCGCTATGTGGAACGGGGGCCAGGTCTCTATTACCTGCCTCACATGTGAGGTGGCTGAGAAAATAGGTGCCAGGTGCCTTTTCATGGAAATACGGAAATCAAAACAACTTTATCACAGCTGTATGTTCTACATACAGTATTCGACCCATTAAGCGCCCAGGGCGCTTAAAAAAAGACAGAAAGGGTGGGCGCTTATTGGGGACAATTCAGAGTCAAATTGGCGTAAATTCATCAGTAAGCCTTATCGTATTTTCTTGAGAATAGTGCGCACTTTTTTTCCAAAAAACACAGCTGTGTAGAAGGGGGTGCGCATTATACACGAATTAATGAGTTTTGATGTTTTTTTCCCCCATGGAAAGACATTTCTGTGAGCACATAACACCGGAAATACCATGTCAACAAATCCATACTGAAGTTCGCAAATTATTCATGTAATTACACTGTCTGGCTATAAAAAGTGTTCTTTGTATATCTGGACTTTTGTTTGTAACTTATTTCATTAATTTTATTCAAAATTCCTATTAATATTGTTTTAATTAATTTCGGCGAAATTGTGTGTGAAGCGATCGGAAGATCGCACAACTCACCGTTATTAACAGCAACCATGGTCAGATTACCGCTATTGACGCCTTGAAATGAACTTAAGTTGACAGAGAATGTATACATATATCATAAATGCCATACTTTGAATCGTTAAAAGTCATATTTCTTTTTGTTGGACGATTCTATGTGAACACGTAATTCTTGCGATCACGCGGTCACGTGCACGGGAGCCTTGACGGTGACTGGTCAGACTGGTTCCATGTAAAAAAATAATACCCGGCAATAGCAATCAGCTGCTTCGCTTAGGATTATTATTATTTTAAATATGTTTAGTAAAAGCTGCATCTAAATTAACAAGATATTGGAATATATTATTCCTGATAAAAAAATAGTTTCAGATACAACTTTTGCCCATCCTTGCATTTAAAATCCTATAAAGTTATATCATTGGGTGTGTCTTGACCGACTCACCGGTAGATTCCAAGAAAACGTGTGTACAGCTGATTGCTGTGTCCGGCTTAATTTACGAGAAAATGCACAAGGTAATCTTAATCCCTGGATATAAAACGATGCCTAGCTGAACAAAAAATACAATTTAAATGGTAAATCAACATGTCTGGTGATTTTTTTATCTCAAATTTCGAATTTGTATACTGACAAAGTTTCTCATCACCCGTTCTTTTGCCGGACTTCGCTGAAGGGGTACGGTGTAATTTTTTCCTGTGCATAATATTCAAAGTCACAAATATCTAAAATAAACAGAATACAGTCATGCCCCGCTTATACAGACTTCAAATATCCGGAAACTACGGTTCCCGGACGATTTTCATTTAAAACGAAATAATTACTATATAAATTTTCAGAACCGGGAAGGGGGGGGGGGGCGCTTAATGGGTCGAATACGGTATGTGTCATCAAGTAAAGAAGAATATTTGTGTTCTATGTTTCCATGGATGATGTTTGTGTGAAATCAGTGTTTGTGTGAAATCAGTGTTTGTGTGAAATCAGTGTTTGTGTGAAATCAATGTTTGTGATGTGATTTCAGGGTTTGATTCCGACCTCAAGCTGCTGCTCCCTGAGATAGCCAAATGCCAGTCTCTAAAACACCTGTCAATAGGACGAAACTTCCAAGGGGTCAAACCAAAGTAAGTCGATAAATGTTGAGCATTGTATCATTTGATTGTCGCCATGATGAACACAGGTGGATTGAGAGAGGGAAGCAGGTGTACTTGGCTAAGTTGGGAACCGTCCCTTTTATGACATTCAGGATTCGCATCTGGATGAGTGAGTGAGTGAGTGATTGAGTGAGTTGGGTTTAACACCGCTTTTAACAGTATTCCAGTTATATCACGGCATGTCAGCTTAATGTGGGAGGAAAGCCTGAAGTGATGTAGGTCTCAGACGTTTACTACTTCGGTGAAACCCAAAAGCACGGGTAGGGTGCTGACAAATCTAGAAACATAATCGGGGCGAATCGGGATTCAAACCCACAATCATAGGTTTCTGGCGTGTCCAAGGGACGCAACTCTGCACAGCGAATCGCGGCGCCTTAGACGACTGGGCCCCCCGTGCCCCCTGCATCTGGATGAAGTGTTTTTGTTGAACCTTAGCATGAACACATAATGCCATTTGGAAAGTGGTCAAATGTAACAAATGTTAAATTTGGGATAACACTTTCTTAGTAAAGTACAGATTTTAGTTCTTTTGGGGGGTTTAGTTTTTGTTTGTTTAATGACAAAATGTATCTAAAACTCTATGTTTAAACTACAGTGTTTGCAGTTCTTCCCGACTACTACGCCCATTACTTCTGACATTTATATGTTTCAATAAAAATAAAACTTCAGTCAACTTCAGTGTATACACCAGATAATTTCATACATGTATCTGAACACATGTTACCAGAGCTACGGTCACACTTTTCCCAATCGGACAGTTTGTACCTATCCCTTGAGACCTACAGCGGGTACCCGGGTACAGTCAGGTAATAGAAGGGTGGGTACCCGGGTACGGTCGGGTAATTGGGGGATGGGTACCCGGGTTGTAAATTTAGACTCGACCCAGTCCTAATACATTGACCATATAAATTTGTTACATGGCATTACAAACAACAACAAATGTGCCACATTGTTGCCCATGCAGTGTTGTATAACATGTATATCATGAATGTACATGGTTTGTCTAGCCAGTGTCAGCTGTATGATTTGATATCCATATTGTACGTCTATGATTAGATGTGAAAATATTTAAATCATTGCTGATGCATGAAACGTCTCGTGTCTTGATTATCTTCAGGAACATGCTGTCAGTGCTTGATCCGGTGGTGCAGCTTATACAAGAGGAAGAAAGTGTGAGTAGCTGACCGTACATTGTTAACTTGTTGCTTTTGTGGACGATGTTGTACATATTATAAAAAGGCTGAGAAGAGGCAAAACAAGTAAAGGATAAAACACGTCTCCAAGGTTTGGTCATGACATGTAAAATTGAACAACTCTCATCACCTGCCCCTCGGTTTGGAAGATGAGCTGGTTACTAGGTTTACCTGAGGTTGTCAGGAACCTAATGCAATACAGGGTGATACAGTGATAGGTTTATGAATAGAAATAAGAAATGTCAGTGTTATCTTGAAGTTTCATTACCTCTTACCACAGCATTATGAAATGCTTCTCGGACTTAATCACCGGTTGTCGGGCGGAAACGATATGAATTGGTCTTGCTGAACTATTCTTCAAATGATTATCTCCAAACTAGAATTCTCTGTCATTCACTTACCATATTTGCCATATTAAGTGCCTCTGGTACCGAGAAAATTTACAAAAGGGGCATATTAAGAACTTTCCATAATATTTTCAAGGCAACTATATACCCCTTCTGTGCTGCTGTTTTCTGTAAACCAATCTCATTAAAATCAATCAAATTTGTAATCAAGAATTTTTCAAAATATGTTTCGAAGCGTAGTCGCCAATTTGAAATTAGTGCCGTAAAGCACGAGAAAGCTCCCTTCAGATTGGTCAATTCAATGGTCGGTCAAAGTTCGCAGAAGGTCAGTCTGACATGATCCCGTAATGGGATGTCCTCGGATCTTTGTTTAGCGGTAGCAAGAACTAAGATCTGATTTTAATGAGATTGTCTGTAAACAACTGTAAACAACTCTTATGAAAAGTTTGGTTTTCGTAAGGACAACTTGCAAAGATTCCTCACAGATTGGCAGTTTGTCAGTGAGTTGTTACAGCGCTTAATTCAGTGAATAGAGTATCTGTGAGCTCCTGTAAACCCCTATGTGTAAGCATCCAGCCTCATTCTCAAGTTGAACATGAAACACTGCAGATCAGTGTGATCTGATTGGTTCGCTGTGTCTTATATTGTTTATTGACATGGTTGCATGCATGTTACCCACAGTCTCTGGAATCTCTGTCCCTGGCTGACTCTCGTCTCAAGGCAGACACAGCCTACATCATCAACGCCCTGGGCAGCAACACCTCCCTCGTCACCATCGACCTCAGGTACACACACATTCTTGGGCATCTGGATGCATGAAATGAAATTTGTATTGACAGCTGTTATGCTTTAAAATTATGGGATGTATCCATCATGTAGTACTTTAAAAAAAAATTAATGCGTCATTAAGATTTCTGAAAGTGTTTTTAAAGAAATGTAGAAATCATGTCAGAGAGGCATTTAAAAATTGAGCTGCAATGTTACACTTTTGCTTGATGTAATACTGGTATACATCTCAATAGTAAAGTGTTGTGGTGATACGTGATATATAGAGAATCTCACGCGAGTGTCTTTTGATATCAAATATATCAACACGAGTTGATAAAAGTGGAATAATTCCGAGGCTTGCCGAGGATTTTTTCCACTTTTATCAACGAGTGTTGATATATTTGGTATCAAAAGACACGAGGGTGTGATTTTATTTATCATCCAACATCATTCTTCCAACTTTTTCATTTGTAGACAGTAATTAGCAGTGTCTTCAGTGTAAAAAGTACTGCTAACAGCTTCAGTAGCAGAGCCATTAGTGATGTCATTTGATTGTGATGTCATGGTAACCAGTGACGACACAATGGTCTGCAAAGCATTGTGATGTAATTTCATTTCAGCGATATCTACAGTGTAGATATCGCTGGATCTAATCCAAGCGATATCTCCTGTGGGAGCCAGTTTTGGATGATAAATGATATGGTACTATGCATGAACATATGCCACTTTCATGTCAAGAGCCATCTTGACCAGATCACCAACCAAATCATATTTCTTTCATCAGTTGAACTAACAATGCCTTATTGCTTGTATTTATGGTAAGAAAAGAGTGTATTATTATTATGTTGTATTACATGGCACTAGTGGGGTGTAGGAGATTTTACCAACTGAATGGGCTGGTACACAGTTAGACCAAAGGTCAGGGGATGTACAAGGATGTACAAGGATGTTCAAGGCGCAAGTTATAGCAACTTTGTAGAAGTAACATTTTCTTGTTGTTTAGGAAGGTTATAGTAGTCCTCCCCCTGCATGTAGATTGAACTCTGTTTCAGTGGTAACCTAATGGGAGACATTGGGGCAAGGATGTTGGCAAAGGCACTCCAGATCAACACCAGACTCCGCACCATCTTGTGGGACAAGAACGGCACCACCGCTCAGGGATTTGAAGACATTGCCGAAGCCCTGGAGAAGTAGGTTGGCTCAGTCACAAGGAGATAGGAGATCACAGTGTACATGTGCAGTTGAGGTGGCCCAGTGGAGAGTGCTTTGCCGTGGCCTGGGTTAAAATATAACTGTGGGTGTATTATTGTCTGACAAGTAAAGTGATACAAGCCCTCAGTATCACTCGTGGGGGACATGGGGGACCCAGTCATCTAAGATACAGCAATGGGCTGTATGGTTTCGTCCAAACCTATAATTGTTGGTTCGAATCCCGGTTCACCCCGATTATGTTTCTAGGTTTGTCGGCAACATGCCCATTCTCGTTGGTTTCACCAAAGCGCTATACGTTTGAGACTGCACCTTTCGGTCTTTCCTCCAGCATTAAGCTGACATGCCATGATGTAAGTGGAAGACTGTTCAAAGTGGCATTAAACCCAACTCACTCACTCACTCAGTATCACTTGTGTGGGAAGATTGTTAGCTGGTTTCATTACAAATCTGTGAATGTCTTTTGTTTCTTTGAATATTGTGATAATAAGAACTTCAAGCCTTCATTGCTGTTGATGGTCACACCTAGTTTCAAAACAAAGACGCTGGAATATAGTAACCAACAAAGTTCACCATGTCTTCAAGTGACTACAGCAACTAATAATGAAAAAAATCCATCCCAAAACCTTATAATAAAAGCTCAAATGTCATAGTTTAGAAATGTTATAATGAAACATAAACTTATATGGTTAATTGTCATGCTGTGATTGTGTATTGGATACTGAACTTGGTCACGGCATCATTAAATCTGTATTGTCCAATACTTCTTTTACTTCGTCTCTCCTCAAACACATTGTAGAGTTCCAGGAACTGACATATATCTACTGTTCCAGGAACTTCTCATTACACAAGATGCCATTCCCCGTGAACGATGCCTCAGTCACTATGAAGACGCACCCCGAGAAGACCGAAACTGCCTTGCAGAAAGTGAGTCCGTGTTATGAGGATTCAACTCTTGTTGCAGCTTGTCAAAATGACACCACAAAATGGTTGCGGAGGATAACAATCTAATTATTAACTATTTATGCCCTTAAAGAGGTAGTCTTTTACCCAAGTGGTTAATCTGTGAGATCATGATCTCAAGAGTTTCGATGCATCATAAGTGTGTATGATCTTGTAGAATGTGTAGTCAGTCTTGACTGGATGGATTATTCTTTGTGTGATTGTCCCCAGATTGAGTCCCTGCTCCAGAGGAACCACAGCCCGCGGAAGTGTGCCTCGGACCAGCTGTACCGCCTCCAGCAGGGCTTCCTCATCAGCTCCACACAGCAGGTAGGCTCCACACTGGCTCCACAGTGTCATCATAGGTAGGCCTGGCATCAGGGTGTCGTTATAGGTAGGCCTGTCAAGGGCTGGAACTATTTTGTTCTCATATGATATATATGTCAATAGTTCGGTGATATGATACTTGATACTCAACATATTCCATCAAAGGCAAATTTAGTCAGTTACGTAAGACCAGCTTGAGAACTGTTGAATGTCATTTCAGAAAAAGGTATTTTAAAATTTATTTTGAAACCATTTCAAATTTTTGCCTTTATATGATTTGTATCAATGAAAACAAAAGAGAATTTGAAATTTATTTATTTTCCAATCCTACAACCCTATTTCATCAGTTAATGTGTTAAAACGTATTTTTAAATTCTTTTTGTTTTGACCACCATCAAATATTTAGAGAAAAAGATTTTTTGAATAAACTACTAAAAAGAGTGATGTGCTGTCTCCCCAGATGGTGGACCGCCTGGTAGTGCAGGTGCAGGATACGGTGAATGCCCTCAGCTACAGCCCCAGTGAACACTTCAAGGAGGACATCGAACATGCAGGGCGTGTGGTCAAGGATGCTGATAACTCCAAACAGGTGCAGTACGGCTAGGGTACTCTACCACAACACAAAAAATGTTTAGCTTGTCCATACTTGGCTGATCCACCAACATTTAAAAAAAAAATTTTATGTATTCCTCTTGTTGGAAAATGTCTGTCCATGAAGATACAATGACAGTTTTAGACACATAAGCAATGTTATTTAGTTATTTTGTACAATTGGGCTTTTGCAATGATATGGCAGAAGGATGTACTTTAAAGAGATACCATATAATACTTTCATGACCCTGTTTTTTGATGATGAAGTTTTTTATATTGACATTGGTGACGTTGTACAAAAGAACCTTAGTGCTACGACTGTCATAAGTCTGTGTTAAGTTCTGGGAGTTATGATCACCTTAGTGCTAAAATTGCTTTGTACAACGGCACCATGATTGACATATTTTAATCTGCAGTCAGTGATATTACAGCCATGTTGCAGAGTCCTGTCATTAATGTTTGAACAAACCAAGAACCTCCCACTGTCAATGTACGATTTGGAGATAAATCTACCGTGATTTCATTTCGGAGGTTTTAAACGTGGAACCTCAAATCTAGTTTGTAATCAAACATGATGGCCTGAGAAGAAAACTGAATCAGTTTGTGTGTGTGTTATTTTTGGGTGCAATATTCCAGGTGTATTATGTCTGCCTGTGTATAGTCCAGTCCTTGACCAAGTCACTGAATCTGACCACCTGAATCAAAAAAGTCCATCAAGTGCTGTATATGTATTTTAGCCTTAATTCCTTTTGGGTAAGACCATATGAATGACGCATTATTATCCCCTTGGTTTGAAAAACGGGTGGACAGAGCGATCACCATGTCTGTCCGTCCGTCCGTCCATCCATCAGCCGTCTGTTTTCCGTTTCCTGAGCAGAACTCCAAAACTGTTAAATATTTCTTGTTGAAGCTTTCTATATAGATCAGTCGAGTGGGGAACTGAGATTTTTCATGATTTGGGATTTTCATTCTTTTATTTTATTTTGTTTTCATGAGTTTCATGAAAAAAACAAGTTGTTTTCTGTTTCCAGGGCATGACTGCAAGAACCATTAAATATTTCTAGATGAAACTTGCTATACAGATCAGTCTAGTGGTGAACTGGTGCCTTTTGATGATTTGTGATTTTGAAAAATACTGAACAGCATTATTTGTTTCTTCACTGAACTGAAGGTGTTCAGTGGCAATGAACCAAAAGTGGGGTATGAGTAGCCAATTTCCATTTCCGAATTGCACCAGACCTGGGGATATGTCATCACCTGATGACTTGTTAATGTTGCCCATGACAAGTCCCCTGCAACCCATGTTGGTTGTAAGAGGCGACATAATTGAGAGGGTGGTCAGGCCTGGTGTCGCGGTTAGTTGCATGTTTATGTACCCCAATGGCGTGGATAGTTGTTCATAGTATCAATCACTTATTTGTCTGGTCCAGACTCAATTATTTATAGGCAACCAACTTATATCTGGAATATTGCTGAGTGTGGCGTTAAACAACATGTATGTTAAGCAATATTTGCTACAAAAGCAACTCTAATCAAATTAATTATCTTGTTTCTCTTCTATTCAGCTGCTGCCGAGGCTTCAGAACATCGCCATCAAGTCCCAGGATGCAGACAACCCGGTGGAGGTGAAGCTGCAGGAGATCGCCAACAACCTGCGACGTGAGATGGAGAACCAGATGAAGGTAGAGTTGTCTCCCTTCCTTGGCCGGCCACCATACCCATGTAAAGGACAATCATTCCTCAATGTGTTGCTTTTTGTTGACATTCTTGAAAGTACATGTTCAGTACATCAGTTATATTGATTCAGTCATTTATGAAGTTAAGTTATAATTGGTAAAATGTCATTGCCCAGAAGATATTTGCCCATATAATCAGTGTAAATGTTACAATGTTGCACATGCATAATTCACAACATTGTGTTCAGTCATTATGGATTCTCCTATATATAAGGTGACATGGGGTAGGCTAGTAGTTAAAGTGATCACTCACCCTACTGAAGGACTGGGTTTGATTCCCCTCCTGAGTACTGTATGATCCAGTTTCTTGTGTCCCCATGATATTGCATAAATATTGTTAAAAGAAGGGTAAAACATTGCCCACTCACTGTGAACAAAAGCCGTCAAAATGAATATTACTTTTATTACCTTTCTCACCTCCATGAAATGTCTGTTTTTCTTTCTCCAGAAAACAATGGCCTCAATGCTGAAATGTACGACCACACATTGCTCGGCTGTGATGGAGGATGAGGTAAGAAGGAAGATGGGTGGAAAAACTAAACAGAAACTTGAAAAAAACGAACTGATTTAAGCAAATGGCACTGATTTGGTTATTTATTTTAGTTGACTTGATGGAGCTCATCATTGATTCAGAGAGCGGGAGGTCTGGGGTTCGATCCCCGGACGCATCATACCAAAAGACATTAAAAGATGGTACTTGTTATTACCCTGCCTGGCGCTCGGCTTTAAGTTGCTAAGACAAGGACTGGTTGGCTCAGAGTCAGTATACTGTGTCTGAGTCGGGTATTCATGTTAAATTGTGGCATGGTATCTCATTGGGCTAGCACTATAAAATTGGCATCAGTCCGGACTAGTACAAACAGCCACACACATTGGCATGTATGTTGCTATATTTGTGCAATAACCTTTACGCAACATTAAACCCCATTTCACCTCGCCTCATCATTGACGCCCTTTTTGGTTTTGTATACCTCTATAATGACCTTGTAATGATTTCTGTTGTTGATGTGATAGATCTCATTGGTTTACATATTTGTACATAGATCTCATCATTAATATTTATTTTGCAGACTTTCCAGTCATCTTTGAAGGAGACCTGTGAAGAAAAAAGTAATCTGCCTCGGGACTTCACCAAGTCGGTGTTAGATGGTGTTGGCACTGACATCTTCAACAAACTCAGGTGATTATAGTT
This sequence comes from Haliotis rufescens, assembly GCF_023055435.1. Classification (NCBI taxonomy): domain Eukaryota; kingdom Metazoa; phylum Mollusca; class Gastropoda; order Lepetellida; family Haliotidae; genus Haliotis; species Haliotis rufescens. The sequence continues at coordinate 7,408,859 of NW_025963857.1, forward strand.
ACCTCTGTCCGTCCTTCCCCAGCACAGCAACCCTGTCCCTGTAGAGGTGGATACATTGTCAGTCTCAGTAAACTCGGATCTTTCACTCCTGATTCACAACCTCTCTGTTAAGATCTGACAAACTCTCCGTCAACGGTGGCGTCAGGTGAACTCTCAGAATAGAATATCCCCTTCCTTGAAAATGGACATAATCAGCCAGTTTGGAATGAAACACTACCAGGCTGTGATGTTGTGGATTTTCCACATGTTAGCAGTTGGCATACTTAGGCACCATGGCATCCAGACTGGCAAGGATTTACTATCAGAAAACATTTCTGTTTCGTACTTTTTTGGTTCCGATCAAAATTTCTAAAACAAGGAGTGTCATTTTCTTTGCCAGGGAACCAGTCCCAACAACTGCAGGAAAGACTAACGACGTTGTTATGGTCAAAGCAGTTTCGTACATGATGTCAGATCCGACGTACGGATTGACCTTGAAAACTAGCACGAGCTATGGAAAACCCCTTAGTGTCTATAGTGTACACAAACACTACAGGTCAGAGGCGGTAAATAAATGCAGCCAAATCATTTATGAAAGCTTACATTTGATTGCCTCATTGGCTGGTGTAACTTTCATTGGAACTTTCACGTCTGCTTCTGGTTCATCTGATGAGAACGGTGGAAACAGAGTAAAGGATTTGATTTTATTGAGACTGATACAATGTACCCTGACTGCCAACACTATACTGTCACACTGTCTTCTGCTCTCATATCTAATAGCATCTGCACACTTTCATGTATTCCTGAGGGTGGGGTAGTTTTGGGTTTAAAGCACTAACTTGTCACATCGGCAGCAAAGCTTGTTTCAATTGCTCACATCAACAGAGAGTGTGAGGCCCATGCTTGGTGTTCCTAGTTGGGATATTTGTGAAATATTGTTCCAAGCAGCGTACAGCCATCCTGAACTAACTCCCAGAAAACCTGCTGTTACCAGATACCTGAACCATGTCCTGGATGTTTCTGTGTGTGTGTCCCTATTTTGAAAATGTCAGACTTTAGATAGTGCTACAGGCATGGAAACTTTCATGGTCCATCAGTGCTGCACAGTTGAGAGTGCAAGACTGTGATGACGTACAACCCAGTGAAAGCTGCTGACTTTAAGGTTTTATTTGACTCTTTACTGCCGTCTGTGATATTTCTATGCTAAGGTTATTGATATTAGTGGATATCATTCCATGAAGTTCTTCCAAGTCTAGAAGGTCAAAGGTCAATGTCACAAGGTCTTGCCTACTGGTATGTAGTTACATTTTCCGCAAATCAATCACAGCTTTTACCATAAACCATTGTATATATCTTCTCTTAAAAGCGGCCATGCTTTGGAATGATTTTTTTCAAGATAATTGAAAGTCAAGGTCAACTTTATTGTTTTTTAAAACAAAGTTTGCCTCCACAGACATGAAATATATGCAAAAGTATCTTATGTATCGAAATCCTGCAACATTAAATGTCATTGGCATTGCTATCAAAGGTCAAGGTCATCAAGTATGATTCTTTGCCAGTTACTGTTGCTACCCTTCCTTAAAAGACCTTTAGACATAGTTGTTGAATCCTGTCAAGTTGTCTTGATCACTGTCTGGAAGTAAGTTTTTCAAACTGGATGTGCACATGGGAGGTTATTGGTGAAATGGCTTGATGAAATGGTTGTAGAGGGAGGGCTGCTTCAGTGTTTACAAGTACTTGCAAATTAACACCCCTAGTCCAAGTCATGGTAGTCCAAATGATAGACTCATTGAAAGTGTTTACTGGTTTGTATGACCATTTCTGAAAACTATCTTCAGAAAAGTATTTCAAACATTGCAGGTGACTGACGTGGGTAAAATGGCTCATCCTAAGTGGAAGATCAATAATACGTTTTTTTATGGAAGACGAAGATGAAATACAGCTTCACATGAAATATGATTTCACTTCTTATTGTTAAAATTGAAAAAAGACTTGTTCTTGGTACTTGGTATTCACACTTCACTGACCTTTGAGATGGAGGTCATTCCGATGTTTGGTAAGAACACTAATTCAAAACAGAGATCAGAAAGAAAAAAACCCAACATTTTGCTATGATGCACCATTTACTGTTTTGTGAAACATGAGTACTTTAAAAGCAGAGTAATGAATTAACATTTATGTGTTCACAATTCATGTATTTCTAAACCCATTTGTGTTGATTTATCTCGCTAAAAGTATTAGTGACTACTGACTGAAAATCCTAAATCTTAGCCTCCTTGAAAATAGCAACTGTTTGATCCCCGGCCGCGTCATAGCAAAAGATGTTTAATGATGGTACTTGTTATTACCCTGCCTGGCGCTTTCGCATTGAGGGGCTAAAACAAGGACTGTTCGACTCGGAGTCAGGGATACTGTGTCTGATTTGGGTATCTATTATTTAAACTGCAGCATGGTATCTCAGCGGCCAATCACTATAAAACTGCCATTAGTCTGGACTAGTACAAGCAGCCATGCACATGCACATGCATATGCAAAAGCACACACACACGCAGATGTATATGTATGTCGCTATATAAGTGCATTTATCTTGAATGCACTGTTAAACCCCATTTCACGTCACCTCCTTGCATTTGATCTATCTCACTTATATTTTTGAGTGGTTTTATTCCAGCAATATCCAAAGGTGAGATTGTGTTATGAGAAACCAACAGCTGCTGTTTTATTTACATTTCCTGACAGCTTTCTTTGTTCATGTGACAGTTGATATCATCTTCACCTCCATACTGTGGTATCGATCATTGAAAACACTATGACCTCTTTCACTGCAGCAGCTTGTTCATTGAATGTAAACAATAATCACATTATCAGTCAGAGTATGAAAAGACCTTTAATTTGATATGTAACATGTCGTAGTTGTGCATAAGATTAAAAGTTTTATTATTTTTTACATTGCCAGGGAAATGATTTGGGGGCCATATTAGATTTTCGTGGCTACCGGAAGTTACAACTATATTTCAAGGTGGCTCCTATCCCAAAACTATTCAGTATGGGTGCCTCTATCTGTGTGCCAGATTTATTGCTTTTATCCCCTTTGTAACAATAACTTGGTTAAGTCCCTTTACTAAATGACCTTTTTTCACTGCGACATCTTGTACATTTACCCATGACCACTGACAACACTTCACTGGCTTGTATACCGGTACATGATGTTCCTCCACCAGTGTGAATACACATGGCCTCTGTGTGGTGTCGTGGAGACGCATGTCTGTTTTTCGTCAGCTAATGAATTGAGACTGAACAACTTTACTGTTGCGTGACATTGCTGCATTGTGGGAGCCAGTGGTCATGACCCATGTTGCACACGTTACGTAAGTAATCGGAGTAATTAATGTTCAAAGCCCTTGCTGGCATCCCATTTCTGGAAAGGCTTTATGCATTAGTTACAAGTAGTCGACAACGTTTAGGGGCCCTGTGTATTGCTATGGCCCAAGCTGCTCATATGAAGTGAGAGACATTACTGAATATACCAAGTATTCTTAGTGATCAATGTTCAAAGCACAGGCGTCCCTCTTCTTGAATGGCTTCATTCAAAGTGTTATATGCAGTACTACGACTTTTAGAGTTCCTATATGGCCCAAGTTGCTCCTGCTGTGAAGCGAGAAACATTGCTGACTATACCAAGTATTCTCAGTGATCAAAGTTCTAAGCACTTGCAGACGCATGTCGTCACTCTCACTGGCAAGAGATTGAGAGTTGTTGCAACATTTGAACGCCCTATATGGCCATGTTGCACAAGATGTCATGTAAGAAACATGGCTGAATATTCAAGGTAATCTGGGCCCCCGTTCCGCAAAGCGATCGTAGCGATATGACAGTTGTAAGTCTATGTTAAAATATGTGAGTCACCTCACCTTAGCGCTATGATCGCTTCGTGGAATGCGGCCCGGAACTCTTGCTGGATCTCAAGATTGAGACTTGATTTAATAGCTAACAACAGCGCTTCACCCATATTGGCCATATGTACTCACTGGTGATGGAGAAGTAAGTGTATACAAGCCATGACTCATCTGAAGATTCATAGTAAGGCTGGGACAAGTCTAAATTTACTACCCGGGTACCCGACCCCCTATTACCCGACCCTACCCGAATCTTGGTCTCAAGTTAGGTACATAATGTTCAAATTGGTTTTTACTGGCAAAAAGTATTTATAGTATAAAACGATCTGATCGTGCATATAGTGAAGTTGACTGAAGCTTTGTCTTTACTAAAAAATGAAAATCAGAAGCAATGTATGCACAGTCAGAAAGAAATGCGAACATTAGCGACTTGTACTTAGCGTCCTGTGGGTACCCGGGTCCTACTCAGTACCCACCCGACCCGAGTACCCGAGTTACCCGTCCCAGCCCTAGTTCATAGATTCATTACCGTTCTGCTGTTCTGGAATCACTGAGCTCCATTTTGATAGGATTGGTATTCTCTGATTCTCATTGGTCGAAATATTGATTGATTTGGTTCAATAGGTATACTCAGATTGGACAGTATGGGCCCAGTTTAGTAGTGATTAGTGAATGGTGGTTTTGTGCTTTGATAAGAAAAAGCAAAACTTGAGATGAAGAGTAGCAGGATGGGTGACACTGTTCCTCGAGTTAGGTTTCTGAACGTTTCTAAGGCTAGGTGCTGTATTATAACAAGGCATATTCATGGAGTTGAGAAGGCTGTGAACTGTTGACTGGGATAATGATGTCATGCGCTTTGATCATGCCTTCTGGTCTTGTTCTTTACCAGAGCTAAAATCCACCTTCAGAAAAATAAATAAAAACAGTTTAAATCGTTTTTTAACCTGACTGCTCAAATGCATTGTGTATATAGGTTTTGGCCACTGCAAACATTTAAGTAAATTATATGTCATTCCAAATATACTGTATTTGACGTAATAAGCGCCCACGGCGATATTTGCTAATATATTGGCTAGTGAACAATCCCAATTAGCACCCTTTCTGATTGATCAATGTACACAAGACGTGTATATAATACGTGTGTTTATATATGCATCCTTAATTATGGGCAATTCAATTCTCGAAAAGACCCGTGAAGATTCCGGTGTAGAATAGGTCTTCAGCAACTCATGCTTGCCATAAAAGGTGACGATGCTTGTCGTAAAAGGCGACTAACAGGATCGGGTGGTCAGACTCGCTGACTTGGTTGATGCATGTCATCGATCGCAATTGTGTGGATCGATGCTCATGATATTAATCACTGGATTGTCTGGTCCAGACTCGATTATTTACAGACCGCTGTCATATAGCTGGAATGTTGCTGAGTGCGGCGTTAAACAACAAACCAACCAACCAACCAATTCTGGAAAATATATCTGTCGTTTCTTTTGTATCATTACAGGCTGTCAGCATAAACCATGAAATTTACGATCTTTCAACTCTGTTTTTTTTCACCAAATTTTATTCTAATAAGTGACCCCTATTTCTAATTTTGATAGCGCCCTGGGCGCTTATTACATCAAATACGGTATGTAATAGTATTGAGCTGCACAGTTTCATTTTAAGCTGACCCAAGCAAATTGGTCAGCCACAAAACAAGTGTGGTCATCAGGTTTACAACACAAATACATATGTTCAATATTCATACTATGTGGACTGTGTGTAGCAGTGGTGACAAGCTACAGTGGAGCATGTATTGAGTTACTGAGTTACTTCCCTTGGCTCTCTCTCCAAAACAACTAAGTTACCTCCCCTGGCTCTCTCTCCTTCATCTCCATGACTCTAGCTGTGCAGCATGGGAATGGCCTTCATCTGTCTCATATTCAAACGTGTCCAGGTTAATAACTCGAATCTAGTTTTATTTTTCAAAGAGTTTGTGTCAAGGAATTGGCTCTATTGAACTCATTTGTTTTGTCTCCAAAAAAGGAAAAGAAGCTTAAAAGAGGTTTCATTCATTCCAAGCAAAACAGATCTAGATAATTTCTTTCGAAGTTTGCAGGCTTGAAATCATACTTTACAATGTTGAATGATTTAATTTTGTTACAAGCCAGACATAAGTTTTAATAATTAGATTTCATCATTACTGGTACAATTAGAAAAATCATGTCATTATCGCCCATGCAAAGTTATAAGTTGCCAGTTTGCTTCAAGAGATCAATTAGTTATTATATATTTGTTCACGTTTCTTGTGTATGAGTTACGTTTTCCATAATCAGCTTTGTGTATTAATAAAGACAAAAAAAGTCTTTAGAATAATTAAAATTTAAAAAACAAAATTTATTTTTTTTAATTCATGAATGTAAATTGTTAGGGAAATATTTGTAATCCTGCTATTTGTAATCTTGATTTTACCTATAGCCTTCAAGGAGATGGGACAAAAAGGAATCACATGTATATTGATTCTCTTGATTCTGGAAAAATATATTTGTTAAAAGGGCATTTCATAGAAATTGATAAGAGTTGTGTTTAGTTTTGTCGTAATACGATATTGAGATGATAGGTTAAGGATTATTAATATTAGTATTTTTTATTGTTGTTTGTTAATTGTACTTTTTGTGATGGTGTGGATAATTGTTTTTTCAGTGAGCTGAATCTCGCAGTCGCGGCACACATTTCTGACCAGGTGATTGAAGAGGTTATAGAAAATCTGTCAAAAAGCCACAAGACATTGGTAAGTAATTTATTGTATGTTTGTTTTTAACTACCGCATTTGACGTAATAAGCGCCCACGGTGATATTTGCTAATATATTGGCTAGTGAACAATCCCAATTTGCACCCCTTCTGATTGATCATTGTACACAAGACTTATTAATTTGCATATAATACGCATACGTGTGTTCCCAAAACATTGGTGCAGTGTCACAGGTGGGTTCATGAAGATACAAACACACAAACCTGAGTATATATATAAGTGTACATTGAGTACACTATTGGGGCTCTGGATCAGAATACGTCACTAGCATCCTAGGTTTGCCGTAGGAGGAGACCAAATGGACCAAATGATCAGGCTCGGTGATGTGGTCTTCGACAGCATGGCTTGTTGCTCATAATATTTATCTTAATTGTGTGTCATTGTTCACACATTGTCAAAGACATGGCTTGATGCTGGCAATGTCTGGATTGTTGCTGGATGACTGTTTTGTCTGGTCGAGACTTGATTGTTTACAGACTTTTATCATACAGCTGGAATATTGCTGACTCAGCGTTAAACAATAAAAATATTTAAAAAATGTATATCACCCTGAAAACAACTCCATGAGCCACATGCTAATTAGTATAGACAGTATTTAGAAACATAATCTCTAAAGTGTAACATGTTTTTGCTCAAGTGAAATATTCTGTATGATTTTCAGTTTTGGTGAATTTAAATGTAATCTAAAAGTTAAGAGGAAATTGCTTTGTTTGAGTAATCAATAATATTCTTTGGTCGATCCTTGCAGACAAACCACCTGAATCTGAAACTCAGTGGAAGTTACAAGGAATCACCCTCCAAATCGGCTAACAAGACTGATACTGAAAACGATAAAGACGAGAAAAGAACTTCGACCGTCGGGGTGAGTACAAAAGTGGGACTGCTGGAATGTGGCATTGGGTAGTTTTAGATTGGTTTGGTTTTGGAATGGTTTGAATTGAGAATGAATAGTGAATGTTTTTTGTTTGTACTGACAATTAGAACTCTTGTGTTTTAGTGCTCTTTTCAGGAACTGCATGTGAGATCTGATTTTTTGGGGACTCTTGAAGTCTATAACATATAATATGATTTGTGTCCCAGCATTCCTTCATATAGTTTTGTGACAAGATTCCTGTTCAAGGTTCATGTCCTACCAGCATGAATATTGCCAGGGTATACTCTAGTCCTGAATATGCCTTGGACATTAGCACTGATTTTGCTGGGGACAAATGACATTAGGACATTTTCATGATCTTTAGCACTTGACAGGACAATCTCCTATATCTTTATTTGAGACGTATCTTTTAGGACAATTTGGAAGACAATCAGTCATTGTCCTATGAACTGATCTGTAACCCTGTATTCTTCATGCACTAGACTTCTATGTCCTAGAGCTAGTCATTGTTCATGTACTTGACTTCTTCATCCTAGAGCTCTGTGGTCCTAGAGCTAGTCATTGTTCATGTACTTGACTTCTATGTCCTAGAGCTCTGTGGTCCTAGAGCTAGTTATTGTTCATGTACTTGACTTCTATGTCCTAGAGCTCTGTGGTCCTAGAGCTAGTTATTGTTCATGTACTTGACTTCTATGTCCTAGAGCTCTGTGGTCCTAGAGCTAGTTATTGTTCATGTACTTGACTTCTATGTCCTAGAGCTCTGTGGTCCTAGAGCTAGTTATTGTTCATGTACTAGACTTCTATGTCCTAGAGCTCTGTGGTCCTAGAGCTAGTCATTGTTCATGTACTAGACTTCTATGTCCTAGAGCTCTGTGGTCCTAGAGCTAGTCTTTTTCATGTACTTGACTTCTATGTCCTAGAGCTTTGTGGTCCTAGAGCTAGTCATTGTTCATGCACTAGACTTCTATGTCCTAGAGCTCTGTGGTCCTAGAGCTAGTCATTGTTCATGCACTTGACTTCTTTGTCCTAGAGCTCTTTGGTTCAAGAGCTAGTCATTGTTCATGTAATTGACTTCTTCGTATTAAAGCTCTGTGTCCTAGAGCAAGTTATTGTTCATGCTCTTGACTTCTGTTTCCCAGAGACCTGTGATCCTAGAAATGTCATAGTTCATGTACATGACTTCTTTGCCCGATGAGAAGGTTGATTAATATGTTAAAAGTCTTATATAGAAAGAATTGTGTATTAGTGAAATGTTTTGTGTTGTTGACACTACATTATGTAACAGAAATACTGCTGACATGATGTTATATATAACATGAATACTGCTGACATGACATTATATATATCAGAAATACTACTGACTTGACATTATATATAACATAAATACTGCTGACTTGACGTTATATATAACAGAAATACTGCTGACATGATGTTATATATAACAAATACTGCTGACATGATGTTATATGTAACAGAAATACTGCTGACATGACATATATAACAGAAATACTGCTGACATGGCATTATATATAACAGAAATACTGCTGACATGATGTTATATGTAACAGAAATACTGCTGACATGACATATATAACAGAAATACTGCTGACTTGACGTTATATATAACAGAAATACTGCTGACATGATGTTATATATAACAAATACTGCTGACATGATGTTATATGTAACAGAAATACTGCTGACATGATGTTATATATAACAGAAATACTGCTGACATGGCATTCATTATATATAACAGAAATACTGCTGACATGATGTTATATGTAACAGAAATACTGCTGACATGACATTATATATAACAGAAATACTGCTGACATGACGTTATATATAACAGAAATACTGCATACATGTCGTATAACAGAAATACTGCTGACATGACATTATATATAACATAAATACTGCTGACATGACGTTATTTATAACAGAAATACTGCTGACATGACATTATATATAACAGAAATACTGCTGACATGATGTTATATGTAACTGAAATACTGCTGACATGACGTTATATGTAACAGAAATACTGCTGACATGACATTATATATAACAAATACTGCTGACAGGACGTTTTATGTAACAGAAATACTGCTGACATGACGTTATATAACAGAAATACTGCTGACATGACGTTATATAACAGAAATACTGCTGACATGACATATAACAGAAATACTGCTGACATGACGTTATATTACAGAAATACTGCTGACATGACATATAACAGAAATACTGCTGACATGACGTTATATATAACAGAAATACTGCTGACATGACGTATAACAGAAATACTGCTGACATGGCATTATATATAACAGAAATACTGCTGACATGATGTTATATGTAACAGAAATACTGCTGACATGACATTATATATAACAGAAATACTGCTGACTTGACGTTATATATAACAGAAATACTGCTGACATGATGTTATATATAACAAATACTGCTGACATGATGTTATATGTAACAGAAATACTGCTGACATGATGTTATATATAACAGAAATACTGCTGACATGGCATTCATTATATATAACAGAAATACTGCTGACATGATGTTATATGTAACAGAAATACTGCTGACATGACATTATATATAACAGAAATACTGCTGACATGGCATTCATTATATATAACAGAAATACTGCTGACATGATGTTATATGTAACAGAAATACTGCTGACATGACATTATATATAACAGAAATACTGCTGACATGTCGTATAACAGAAATACTGCTGACATGACATTATATATAACATAAATACTGCTGACATGACGTTATTTATAACAGAAATACTGCTGACATGACATTATATGTAACAGAAATACTGCTGACATGATGTTATATGTAACTGAAATACTGCTGACATGACGTTATATGTAACAGAAATACTGCTGACATGACATTATATATAACAAATACTGCTGACAGGACGTTTTATGTAACAGAAATACTGCTGACATGACGTTATATAACAGAAATACTGCTGACATGACATATAACAGAAATACTGCTGACATGACGTTATATAACAGAAATACTGCTGACATGACATATAACAGAAATACTGCTGACATGACGTTATATTACAGAAATACTGCTGACATGACATATAACAGAAATACTGCTGACATGACATTATATATAACAGAAATACTGCTGACAGGACGTTATATATAACAGAAATACTGCTGACATGACGTTATATAACAGAAATACTGCTGACATGACATATAACAGAAATACTGCTGACATGACGTTAAATAACTGAAATACTGTTAAGGCATTCTTTAACACAAGTCGCTTACTCACATGAAAGTTTCTACTCTTTGCAAGCAGTTCCACAAACATCAGTTCAATGCTTTGAGCACCTTTGTGAAGAACACGTTTAGAAGAGTTTGAAAGGGAGATAATCCTTGGTGGAAGGTTGCCTTGCAGCTTTGTCCTGTTGTGTCTGTGCACGTCCACCTTTGGTTTGGGTTGTGGGTACTGTATTCGACGTATTAAGCGCCCCGCTCTAATAAGCGCCCACGGTAATATTTTCTAATATATTGGCTAGTGAACAATCCCAATTTGCACCCCTTCCGATTGATCAATGTACACAAGACTTATTTATTCGCGTATGATATGCACTCGTGTGTTATATGCACCCTTAATTATGGGCAATTAAATCCTGGAAAAATATATCTGTCGTATATAAACATTTCAGGCTGACAGCATAAAGCACAAAATTTTATCTTTCAACTTTCACCAAAATAATATTCTCATAAGAGCCCCCTATTTCTAATTTTGAGAGCGCCCTGGGCGCTTATTACGTCGAATACGGTATTAGCACCTGGCTGGACTAGTCTTAAGCTTATGGTCTCGATTAACTACTTTTACCATGATTTCACACTTCCAGTAATTTAGGTGTAATTAACGAAACTATTATTTGATCATCAGTGATAATCGCATTCATGATCAGTACATGTATTTTCTTTTCAATATTTCCATGCAGCAAATTAAACAAATTTTAATTGGTACAAGCTTTTATTATTATTCCTTTAACATCATCTTCAATTTAATTATTATATTTAATTAATAAAATTATCCCCATCTTAAGATATCTTGAGGTGTTTCAGCATGCTTAGCGTTAGTTTTTGGATTTGATTGATTGAAAGATTCTTGGCTTTGGTTGTAAATTTCAGATAGAAACATTAGTTTTTTGCATGTGAGACATAGTATTCTAGCTTTAAGGAAAGTGTATAAACAGCATGGACAGCATGGATTTAGATAGCTTCTAGTCTTAAGCATGAAAACTATGAATGTGTCTTTCTCTTTGAGATGTAAATGTTATATAGCCTAAATGATTTTCAAAGATATTTATGCATACCACAGTCATCAAATGTGTTTAATTAATCTAACTTTATATAAACATATTTCTTACATTATTCATGCAAGGATGATCTCTCATTTGTTTTAGGATGAAAATTATGTACATATTAATGCATGATCAAGATTCAGACAGGGGGCATTACTCTAGGCTTATGATTGTTAACCACTTAAAAATAAATAATATTTATATTGTTTCTGCGTTTGACTTGGCTTGTGCTCTTGATACAGTGTTGCAATAATGAGGAACACTTTTCAAATTTGGAATAATCATAGCTGTAGATATGAAAAAAGCAGCCAATCAGAATGACAGAAAAATGAGAAAGCTTCGTAATCAATTTGATTGTGCTCCTGTGGAAATCATTCTGAAATGTCTTATGCCTGATGTACAGTTTATCATTATATCCATAAGCGGTTACAGATGGTCGGTCCAGCCACCTTTGAAAACCAAATGTAGTATGTTGTAGGCAGTAAAACTGATTGAGAGAGCATTTTTATATTTTGGACCCCTCCCTTTTAAGAATGCTGGATCTGCCCTGGATATCTCATCACTGTTCCCTTGATCTTCCAGGGGTAGGTAGCTCTCAGTACCTGTTAAAATGAATCAGAGATCATTCTTGAGTATATTCACTGCGGTATTAAATGCTTTTTTAATTCTGACAATGGTTTAATCCTTCACTGTGGCTTGTCTGTCTCACCACCTCATGTTGCTGATGTTTGTCCCGGCATGTTGTTTCAGCCCTGTTTGTACGCAGGAACAAACTACCTCCACGTAAGTAGCCATGTATGCAGGGACGAGAATATTCACAGGACAACGCCCTCTTTACACCACACTTTGTTTTCACTAGTTTTGATTTTTTACAGCAAAACCTGTTGGTAGATGAAAAAAGACAGAAAAGAACAGTTCAGATTGTTAGTTTTCTCACCTACTACAAATAGGCTGGTATCAACAAGAGACCTTCTTACATTTCTACATGAAATGACATGTTTGTTTGAAACATCGATGCAAAGTTATTAATAGTTAGTGAGTTATTAATAGTGGGAACATATGTTTTGGGTGCAATATGCTTTCAATCTGCTTTTCCGTAAAATATAAAAAGAGCAAATTCAGAATTTTATTTCAACAATATTTATCTGTAAAGCAAGTTGAAAAGAAGTTTGGCCTTATTTCGCTTGGAGTAGCCTAGGATCTGTGTTCAAATTAAGGGAGGTCTTGAGACTTGATCCTATAACATCAGTCAGGACCTCATGAGTCTACTAGCCCGAACATGGCTCTAAGCATCATTCTTTGAACATTTTAAGTCATATGGGTACTATTAGCTAGGCTTACTAGCCTAATCAGAAGTTTACTAGACCCGGGCTTCCGACTAGTGGCTAAAGTCGCAGACTAGTATTTGAATCTGGGGACCACCTAAATGTTAAGGTTTTATCACTATGATGACAGAGTCCCGTTGACTTTCATTGGTACTTCGAAACACTGTAGTTATTACCGTTAGCTCATCATACCAAAATCTGGATTCATTTCCCTTGGTACAGTGTGGAGAGCCATTTTCTTTAGTGTCCCATCCAGCTGTGATGGAATATTGATAAAAGTGGCATAATATCCTATATACTCACTCACTAATTCCCATGGGGCGGTTCCAGGTTAGAGTAGGTACCAAGCAAGCTATTGTTGGTCGTTATTTTTATTTCACCTTCTTACCAAAATACTTAATTAACAATAAACAGGTGACCATTGTGTGTTCCCCACAGGTGATCCACTGAATTGTTACGTCAGACTCGCATCTATTGTGTGTTCCTCACAGGCGATGGATGCTCTGAACTATTCATGTCAGACTGACAAAGGCATACACTCGCTGGACCACACCTATATTTATGACAGCCAGTATCAAATTTCTGAACCAACTAGACGTGTTTAAGAAGCATGAAGGGCTCACGAATATGCCCTAAGAGATGTGAAAACAACTGGCTTTCTTCACATTTAAAAATAAAATTTCTGACATGACAATATTTCTATGGCCTAGCGATGTGTGCCTTCATGTAGATATTGTAAAATCTAATAAGAAAATAGACAAATACTGACAAGCCCCTTCACAATCATTTTTTACCACATTTTGTTTCCCTATGAATGGAGAGACACGTTGAATAAACACTGTTCGGCCATATCATATGGTAGGTTGAACACACAATCAGCGACATTGCAGTTTATCTAAAGCAGGAAGTGGAAGCCTATCTTTATCAGTTAAAAACTAAAATAAACTGTTTTCAACTTTACAATGCTCATAGGGAGCTCGGCTCGGAAACAGGGAGGTGACTTCCTCGTGAATATTCTTGTCCCACGTGTCGTGTCGTTCGTACTACGTGTTCTGTTTCTTCCATTGCTCATATTCCATTCAGATACATGTGAGTATAGTGCCTTATACCATATTCTTTCTTACTCATGCATCGCTATACTGGACATGTACATTAGCTGTAGATATATATAACCTTGCTGGTATATTGATAGATATATCCTTGTATTGAGCTATATCCTGATTGTGCGTTAGGCCTTATCAGGTATGTATCGCCCTCTGGGTCTGCGTTATCAGGTGGTGCATACAAGCCGGTATAAAGTATAAGCTTAGTTAGATGATTAGCCACGATAGCAGTAATTGTGTTGTACTGTGCATTATATTTGTTTGATGTCCTCTGTGGCAGTGTTGGTCGTTTTTGCTTGAGTTGGGCCACCAGTGTCTCCCATTGTATTATTGTCACAGTCAGGTTTGTGATTTATTTCAACATTAAGTGTTTCAGACTGTGATGTAGGATATTTCACATCAGTTTGAACATATTTTATGAGTTTTTGTTCATGTTTGTTTTTTAGGGAATGCCAGCGTGAAAGTGTTCGTTTCATGCTGATTCGGTTAAGTGTAGTCCAGGATGGTGCTGTGGGGTTTTGTTGGCAGTACAGACCCCACTGCCTCATGCTTGTTGAACTAGTTGATGAATGGGGTCTGATGGTTGCCTTGCGTGACCGGGCTGAGCATGTGTCATCGTGACCCGGCTCTCCATGCTTGTCGTAAGGCGAATAAGGGGATTGCATGGTCAGGCTTGCTGACTTGGTTGATGCATGTCATCTTATCCCAGTTGCGTATGTCAGTGCCCATGAGGTTAATCACTGGATTGTCTCGTCCAGAATTGATTATTTTCTGACCGCCATCTTTTAGCTGGAACATTGCTCAGTGTGGCTTTTTACAACAAATGTTTAAGTGATGCGACATACACGAACTGCTGCAGCTGTGAACATGGCAATAGATAACAGGTGACAAGACAAGAGTCACAGCTTCAGGTTTATCTACCCCAGGCAGTGGGACAGGGGGTGTGTGACAGTGTTATCTATCATTTCATTACAAAGGTTAGAGATTCGCAAGAACATGATTTGATTCCAATGTCGTGGCCCGTCCTCAAACAATGCATTGTTATGCCTTGTGTATCGAAACACTCTGAAAACACATTTTCTATGGCGAATTTGTACTTCAGGCAGGAACATTTAGCATGTAGGAATGTAGTGCTTGCCCAAAACACAATACCATGCAATCCAATCTTGAATTTGAGTTTGAATTGGTCGTTAGCTTGTACCGGGGTAAGACAACTAATGGGATCGGGGGGTCAGGCTGCTGACTTGGATAATGCATGTGATGATATCCCAATGGCGTACATAATGCTTGGGAAGTCAGTCACTGGATTGCTTGGTTCAGAGTCGAACACTTACAGACTGGCATCATATAGCTGGATTGTTGTTGATGGTGTTAAACAACAAACAAACAAACAAACAAAGATACCATGGGAAGTTTCAGACCCGAACCAGCTGCCTATAGAAAATATCCAAATCACTTTTTTCTTTTATATTAATTCTCAATGAAAAAATGTTCAATGAATACCATGTAAATATACAGAGAAACACAATTTCACAATTTTAGCTCAATTGGTCATCTGCATTGTCCATTGCCAGAACATATATCTATCAATTCAAAATCTTGTTAAATATTTTAAAATAAGGCATGCTAATTAATTTGATTATAAATCACTTTGGAATGAATTAGGTCATGTGATCTAATGATATCCTTTAGGGTTTGCAAAGACTCAGAACTTTACAGAGTTGCTTCCCTTAGCTGTCAGAATCTGCTAGTCATGGGTTCACATCCCATGGCCTTTCCGCTCATGATCCTTGGTCTGTAATGACTATACCCCAAGCTTGCAAAGTTTCCCAAAGAGACACATGTGCACAAACAATCTGTGTCACTGTGTACTTTAAGTCCTCCCATAATAAGCTATCACCCATAACATGCGACTACACCATTTAACCCAACTCAGGAAAGAGGCCCTCGAGAGGTCAGCACAGTATTACTACCCACCCTCATCCTGAAATAGAATATATATCTACAAACTACTTTTTTTAGAAGTTACAAGAAATTGACTTTTTCAGTTATTTTCAGCATTCTCTGTACCTCTCGTGAAAAGCGAATAGTCCAAAGTTGATGTTATGCAGATACAAAGAGTATCTCAGAACAATATGACTGTATGTTATTATGAACGTTGTATATATTTTCAGGGATCTCCGAAGTTAACAAGCAAGAGGAAAAGTTTATATGGCAGGAAACTTCGGCCTCAGTCTGTCATAGGTAACAGGTCCTCCCTCACTCCACGTATACTAACACCTTGACTGGATCACACTGACACCTACAAGGGGAGCCCGGGTCCAAACAGGTCCCAACAACCATAAAGTGGATCGGGTGGTCAGACTTGGTGTCTTGGTTGATTGTGTGTCAATGTACCCTGATGATGTGGATCATTGTTCACAATATCAAGCACTGGATTGTCTGGTCCAGATTCGATTATTTACATGTTACAGCCGAAATATTGCTGAGTGTGGCATTATGCAACAATCATGTTGAAATGCAGGGCTGCTGCTGATTGCCTTGACCAGTAGGTCATAGATCCAGATTAGTACAAACTACATTGGCCCTTTAAATGCTTTGGTACATGCTATCTTCTTCTGTACTGGTCTATTTTCTTATGATTCCCTGAAAGTTAAGCCCCGTGTTTCTCAAAATGTATTCTATTCTTAATTCTACATCCAGGTAAATTTATCTATTTTTACAATATTTATGAACATGAAATTGGTAAAGCATTATCAAATATTATGAGTATCGGTTTACAATGACGATATTTAAGTTAATTGTATCCATTTTACTTCTAAAATATTTCGATTTTAAGATTTGTTCAAAAAGTCTATAGGAAAACAGTACATGAGATTGGGCTGTGGAATAAGATTTGCTTCATCACACAGTCATCTTTATTGCTTTAAGAGCGCTAACACTACTGTGGTGGAGTTCTTTCATGCTCATTCAATCACTCACTCTCTCTTTCACTCACTCACTCACTCAGGCCTATCTTCGTTTCATACAGCGTCCTCTGTACGTTCATCCTCCAATACAAAAGGTGGGTTTGTTACCATGTTGTTCCAACTAACATACAGTGTATATACCTGCCATAGAGCATGTGTAGAAAGAGGCATGTGTATGAATTACCCCCCTTGGTCACCATAGTACTTACCTCCCTTGATCAACATACCCTATGCATTTTAGAGAAGACCTAGCATGATAATACCCTGAATTGGACAGTTATGATTGGTGTAATCCATATCTGTATTGCATCATGCAAGCATAGTGAGTGGTCAGTGATAGCCGTTACAGTGGTTGAAATTTTAATTAAGTTCACTAGAGGTTAAAAAATTCAGTGAAGACTAATGGTATTTCTGTAATGGAGTAGGAGTGAGAATACCAATTCCAGAATCAAAGGATCTTATGGTTGATATATCATTTTATTTTAATTTTGCATAAAAAGTTTTGGTTGCGTCAGTTTTACTTGTTTTAAGAGCATGTTAAGAATGGCCGTTGTATTGCTGGCTCAGAATCGACTGCAACAACAAGAGTGACGTTATCGTAATGGTTCACCTTTGCCATGGGGTAGATGGGAACGCTGTAGCAGACCAGTTTTGAGGACCAGTGAAGATAAATATTAGTTTCTACCCAGATTACTGTTTCTTGAAGGCATATCATCTCCATGGCGATGCAGGGATTTATGCAATCAACCAATTGGGATTGTATTGACGAAGGTCATGAAAGTGACCATAATGGGTATGAGATGAATTCTGAGACTGGATAAAAGACTTGAAGTAACACGACCCAGGCTTTGCATTACTGGTCCCAGGATAACAGACAGACACTTATTTTGTACCTAGGTTAGAACTAAACAGATTTACTAGTCCGAGTCAAGGTAAAATACCCTTATAATTGTAAAACAATGAGGAAATTGGCAAACTAGCCTGCAGGAATCTGTATTTATTTAGTTCTAACTCTGCAATGATTGTGTTCCATGTTTAACTCAAGAAAATCTTCAAACAAGTTTTTTGGAAATAGTTGGAAAGAGTGTGCCAGTCACAGATTGGCAGGATCTTGTATCTTACCTGGATGACGTATTACTACATCCTCTTGTATTTTCTCCTCTGGTGTGATATATGGAGGATATATACCTCGTCTTGTCAAACAGCATGTTTATCTTATCAAGGGACCTGACATGTTGATGTGTGCATGAGTGGCATAGCCACCTGGATGGTCTATTAGTACGTCCTCTTATTTCCTCCTCTTGGGGAGATATGTCACAGTTATACCATCATCCTGATGTGTAATAATGTCATATGCATCAGGATGACATATGAACGTGTACGAGATATATCCTCTGAAAGTCATCAATATGTCCAGTATACATCATAGAACAGTCAATTCACCATCTTCCCGAGGCAAGAGAGTTAACTGACTTTAAAAGTACAGTTTCCACCCTTGCCGAACTAGGCTGGAATTCCTGGGCTCGATCGTAGCGCCACCAGTGGCTATTACGAGTTATGTCCTTTCTATGCCTCTACTATTGACCAATCAGATTCAACCTCTCGTATCACTTGCATTTGCTTCAAACAAAACGGTGGCGCCCAGTCAAGACGGTCTGATCGATAATCAAGATCTATATTGTGATAAAACGAGTCTTACAACGCGAAGTGCATCAAATCACGTGAGCACCTTGATTAAAACATGAAAAGATTTAGAAAATATCTGTTGACAACGAGTTAGCGGTGCACATGCTTTGCAAATTCTGCAGTCGACCGAAATCTGCATGACACTTTACGAACCGGATTTCGATTTCGGTGTGCGATTTTGATTGGATGCATGGACTCGTTAGTCCAGCCAAAATGTAACTCCATAATACCAGCCTAGTTCGGCAAGGGTGGAAACTGGACTTTTATAGTCATCTAACTCACTTGCCTCGGGAAGATGTCAATTCACATGATACTGCCCTGCATGTAATATGACAGCAACGTTGATCAACCTTGTGTCAAGTCATACATGGAAGCTCACACTATTAACCAGTGATTCCCCTGATTCAGCTTTGTATACAATGGAATTAATGATGCAATGTCAACTTTATATACCGAGCAAAAAGAGTAAGGGATCATGAATATTTGGGTGATATTTTTATGAAATTGTCTTCACTGAAAAAAGTATCCCCCCCCAAATATTCATGATCCCTACCTTTTTTTTGTTCAGTATAATGTTAGCGAGGGCATGGTATTTCTTGGCAGCAGATATATCACAGGGCCTGTCCTGGATTATCCAGTGTATTCTATCTCAATTCTATTGTGACAAGCCCCTGGACTGATTCTCTGCTTCAGCTTCATTAAGGAAGATGATGTCACCAGCTCCATCGTTTGTACCACTGACCGCCTGCGTGGTCTAGTGGTAGAGCGTCCGCTCGGAGAGCGGAAGGTCCGGGGTTTGATCGCCGGCCGCGTCATACCAAAAGACGTTAAAAGATGGTACTTGTTATTACCCTGTCTGGCACTCGGCATTAAGGGGTTGAAACAAGGACTGGTCGGCTCGGAGTCAGTATACTGTGTCTGAGTCGGGTATTCATGTTAAACTGCGGCATGGTATCTCAGTGAGCTAGCACTATAAATCAACATCAGTCCGGACTAGTACAAGCAGCCACACAAACACACACACATACATACACATCGCTATATAAGTGCAATACTCTTGGATGCGACGTTAAACCCCATTTCACCACACCTCACCTCTTGTACCACTATTGTAGTGCAGAATTTCTCCTGCTCATGTCCTTCAATTCAACAACCAATCAAAATGCTTGTTCTGAATGCAAGTAGGAATAGATCGAATTTCAAAGTCACTCTTCATAGTGGGCATCGATATATTCAAGTGTGAGAATCTTCCGTAGATCTGCAAATTGCCACAAATATTAGTGACCACAAACACCCCCTATAAATACCCCCAAATTATGGACCATGCTTTACTGAAAAGAAGTTTCAGCTGAAAAGGAAAACATCCCTGTATATTTGATCAAATTGGGCAGCTGTTGCAGAAGATCTTGCTGAAAATTTGTTTTAAGGAGAAATAAGAAAGATGAGAGAAGTCATACCCAGTTGTGTTCGAGATGGTGCTCAACTAGACGAGTACTGTTATGTTGTTGTTTGTTTCAATCAGGAAAGAACAGTGTTATTTGATTGGATGGCTAACTGTAGCTTCTTGTCCCTCCAACCGGACTCAAAACTGTGGCCTGTGAAGATCCGGGGTAGAATAGGTGTTCAGCAACCCATGCTTGCTGTAAAAGGTGACTGTGCTTGTTGTAAGAGGCGACTAACAGGATTGGATGGTCAGGCTCGCTGACTTGGTTGATGCATGTCAACGTATCCCAATTTCGTGGATCGATGCTCATGATGTCAACCACTGTATTGTCTGGTCCAGACTCGATTATTTACAGTCCGCCGTCATATGGCTGGAATATTGCTGAGTGCGGCGTTAAACAACAAACAAACAAACAAACAACTGTGGCGGCAAATGGGTCCAGGGTGTGTCATTATGGAGATGTGATGCACTATGATAAACAAAAACTGCTGATTATTGTAATAATTGACTTGCCAGTCTTCATTTAGCTGACTTTGCTCAGTTCAATGCTGTTATCTCCCCTGTACTGTTAGTTTCCCTGACCAACAGACTGTAGGCTGACTTAGCTCAGAGACGGTTCTAGGCACACCATATTTGGTGTGGATTGAGGCATCAAACCAAACAACAATTGTGTTTCCAACTTACAAAATAGTGATCGACCCCTAAAAACCCCAATAAACCTCCAATTTCTTGCACTATGGGTTTAGTACCCGAGTAAGATTGGTCACATGGTCTGTAAGGGTTCAAATTGATCTGAAGACATTCACAGGGTTGGTACCTTTTGATCTGGTGTATAAATTCTTTATATTCCTAGTCGATGGGAGCAGAGAAATGTATTGGTTAGAACAACATGGATGCAAACACCTTGTAATTCATGTTTTCTGTGTGTGAAGTAACTATCATTATTTACTTATTCTTCTTCGTTTTCAACTTTTCATTGATTGCTTCCATGTCAAATAACCAATCTCACGTGTAGGTCCGACTAAACTGAAAAAGTGTTTTATTCTTCACCTTTTTCTGATGTCTATTATTTACAATTATAGTTTGAAAGTGACAATTTAATCACAACTATTAGTTCCTTATTGCATACTTTGGCAGACTTTTTTTACTTCTTGGTTTACAAATTTGTTGGGGTACATCTTGTTCTAATGGTACAAGAAAGAAAAGGAGGAAAAAACCAACACATTTACATATATTTTTTATTAAAAAATGTTTATGAATATGTTGCCACATGTGCAATGTTTGTTAAGCTGGTCATCCAACATGCAGTTCTACTGATGTATTACACAAGTCTCAGTTTGCGGAATAACATAAATTGGCATTTTGGATTTGATTTCCCCCCTACTTTCAATTCTTTTTTGGCAGGTGAATCTGAAACCAATCAAGAAAGAGTGTTGTCTTTTTTCATCACTACTGACACTGTCCTTAGTTTCTATGCATATTATTTAGAAGTAACACAAAGTCATTGGTTAATTATGAACTAACTCCTGATCACGCCAGTAGTCTTTAGATGTGGTGACACTGAATGTTTATCCATGTAGACCGCCATTGCTTTGTGTTGACGTTGGAGGAGGGAGAACCAGATCTTGGGGTACTAGGTCCTCGGTCCGATATCTTGTTCAACCCTTTATATAGTGGCCAGCTGATTAGGTGCCAACTTATCATGCCAAACACCAGGCACCATATTCACGAAGCTGTCTTACCTATGACAAATCTTAGCGATATGTGACTAAAATTACGACTGCCATACAAGCTAATCTTGAAGCTGTCTTAAACCCATCTTAACGTTATCTTACTTATGACACTAATCTTAACTAAGACGACAGCCACATCTTTGCGACGGAGGTAAAATAAGCTCAAGGTTTCCAAATACCGTCTTTGATTGTTCGGGGAATTCCTAGTCTGAAATTATCTGTTGGTGTCATGAAAATGCCAGAGGGGGGGCATGGGTGGCCCAGTGGTCTAAGGCGCCGCGATTGGCTGTGCAGAGTTTCCCCCCTGTGGACACACCAGAAACCTATGATTGTGGGTTCGAATCCCGGTTCGCCCCGATTATGTTTCTAGGTTTGTCAGCACCATACCCGTGCTCGTGGGTTTCACCGAAGTGATAAACGTCTGAGACCTGCATCACTTCGGGCTTTCCTCCCACATTAAGCTGACATACCGTGATATAACTGTAATACTGTTAAAAGCGGCGTAAAACACAACTCACTCACTCACTCACTGAAAATGCCAGTGGAAACCACTTGGTTGGGCACCTGGGAATTAAACACAAGACTGCCAAGTCATTTTCTCACTAAGCTTCTAAGACAGGTTCGACCCTGTGTTAGCTTTTGTTCCAAACTTAAAGATGACTTAGCGCTAAGACAGCTTTGAGAAGAGACTTTGCTGAGATTTCTTTTGCTACGACACCTTTAGGACGATCTTAGCACTAAGAGAGCTTCGTGAATTGGACCCTAGGTTAATTGTCAGGGGGTCCCAGGTTAGAAAAGGTCTAATGCTTGGTGTAAGAGGAGACCGAATTTGATTCAGTGGTCAGGCTTTGTGACTTTGCTGATTGCTTGTCATCGAACTCTGATAATGTGGATAGTTGCTCATGTTTTCAGAATCAAAAACGTGAAAACTCCATTCGAATTTCATAAAGATAATGAACTTGTGAAACCCCCAATCAAGTGTCAATGCAAATGAAGAAATCAAAGTAATATGAGAGTATCGTCCAAGTTTTTTTGAGATTTGAACAAGTAATGATCCCAGCTTGGTTCTCCTCCCTCCCCGTCTCATCTTTGTATGCGATGTCTGACTTGCTTTCGTCATGTCTTGTCCTGTAGACCGTGAGCGTGTTCTCAAAGCTTTGCAAATGCAAGATATAGACACCGGTGACCCCAAACCCTCAGCCGCAGTTGATGATGTTGCTGCTGCTGCTGCTGGCAGCGCAGACACCAAAGGTATAATCCTTTATTGTATAGCATCTTACAGTTGGTGTTTTTTTTATCTTTAGATGATTTAAGATCAAATGTATTTGTTACATGTAATGTAAATTGATTAAATTCATTTTTCTGATTATGAATATCTAAACCTTTATTAGATAACATCTAACTGATGATTTTTGACAGAAGTAAACATTTTTGTTTATTAAATTTAATCGAAATTCGTGTAAAGGATTTATTCTGATGTTACCATTCCTTTATTTTTTGTAATTTGAAACAATATGTTTCTTAGGTCCCCATGACAGTAGGCCAAAATGGTATTGCTTCATTAGTGTTTTAGTTTGTGCCATCTCTAGGAAAACTTGCTTATGTAGTTGTTTGGTAGCTAGTACACATAGATTGCCTATTAGTGACAGTGGTCAGGCCTTCCATCACCTGTGTGACATGTTGATCCTATGTCTTTTCACTAATTCCACTCGCTTTAATTGTACTTTCATTGTGATGATTCCCTGAAAACAACTTACCATACCATTTGTCATTCACAGAGCACTTGTTAACTATTTATTGTTTGGTTTTCTATTGCTGTATATACACATGAATAACAAACAAATAGTGGCCTTGTCTTCATCAATCATCTAGTCACCAACCCATCAATGAATCACAAATGAGGATTTAGTTTCATGGTATATTTTTTACCCAGTATTTGGACTGAAATTCCCTTGTGATATTTACCTAAGAACTACCTCCATCCACCTTGATAAATGAAGAACTGCAGATGGTATAGACTGAACAGGTTACATCGTTTGTTTGTGAACATTGCCCTGTCTCCCCCCAGATGACCTGGCCGACCTGAGCTCCAGTCTACATGATGGTAAACTGGGTCGACTGGAGGAGGAAGTCAGAAGTAAAGGTAGGAAAGTTTACATGATGGGTGTAACGGCACAGTAGGTGAAGAGGTGAAGTGAGATTAATGTCGCATTCAAGATTATTGCACTTATAGGCGACTTAGGACTTGTAGGGGGCATGGGTGGCCTAGTAGTCCCTTGGACACACCAGAAACCTTTCTAGGTTTGTCAGCACCATACCCGATGCCGCGATTTAAGTGGAATGCTGTTAAAAGCGGCGTTAAACCCAACTCACTCACTCACTCACTTAGGACTTGTAAACTAGTCGCCGTGTCTTTATCTGAAAATCCTCTTAAGGGCAATATGGGTTCCTAGATCTTCATTTCCGCAACTGGCGGTGCCCTGTTCCACAAAGCATGCTTGGCACTGGGACTAATGTAAATCGTAAGAGGTGACTAATGGGATCTGGTGGTTAGGCTCGCTGACTTGGTTGATGCGTGTCATCATTTCCCAATTGCGTGGATCGATGCTCATGATGTCAATCACTGGATTGTATTGTCCAGACTCGATTATTTACAGACTGCCATCATAAAGCTGGAATATTGCTGAGTGCGGCGTGTAACAACAAACAAACTAATGTTAATCTATTACGACAGTTGTAGAGCTCAGATTGCTTTATAGAATGAGGCTGAGGTCCATTATTTTCAATTGACTGCTTAACCCAAGTGTATTTCAACCAATCTGAATGCTTGTATATCTTTTATGTGAAGACCAGTGTTCTTCCTTCTTTTATTCCACAATCATTGAATATCACTCTAGACCCAGCGCCAATATCCTTCGACACCCTGGAGTCCCCTGAGGCCTCGCAGACCCCCGTTACTCTGCAGCATCTCAACAAGGCACGGCCCAAGCGCATGAAGAATAAGCCGCCAACTCGACCGGTGGCGCCTAGTGTTTTGGAGGAGACTGAAACGGATGGCGTCAATGCCTTCTACAAGACTCTTCCAGCATCCAAGGACAGTTTGGCATCGAGCAGTGGCGATGCTCCTAAATCAAGAAAGGAATCCACAACAAGTCCCAAAGAAGAACAGTCGTAAGTTTTGTTATGATTTTAAAACAAAGCTTTGTTTAAGACCAATTTTTTTTATTTTTGTTAAGTTTCATAAGTTCATTTTCCACCTTGAGGGGCACTGATGGCCTTAGCACCATAATGAAGAGCTATGCAGAGTTGCGTCCCTTAAATGTGCCAGGATCTGTTTCTTTGTTCTTCTATTCCATATTGCTGCCTTGACATCGTTCTTTAGATATATATATGTCTATCTGGAAAAATGGACACAGTAGTCTTAGGCACTGGAATTCAGTGTACAGAGTTGCTTACTTTAGATGCACAAGGATGCGCTGATCATATGTTTCAATCCGGTATTTGCTGCAATTATGATCCTTGGTTTGTCTGTGACATGTCCATTGGTTTAACCAAACTAGTAAATGTCTACAGCCTGCTTTCCTACCACGATACACATTCCGTGATATGGATAAAATACTGTTTAACCAAACTCACTCCTGTTCCACGCGTTGTGTCAGTCTGTTCCCTGTAGCAGGTGATTCGCATTTCATTTCCAGGGACATACAGAGAATCCCTTTAAAGTGTCTTTTGTTGTCCAATATGTCAACAAGAGTCAATAAAAGTGTAGCTCTGAGACTTGCCGAGGAGTTTTAAACTTATTGATGAGTGTGTATGTGATGAGATTCTATTTATCATTTGAACAATTCTTCCAACTTTTTCTCTGTGTATTGAGTTATAACCAGTGGCTTTATTGTAAGAAAGTAGGATGAACCAACTTCAGTGGCAGAGACATGAGTGATGTCATTTGATAAGTGATTGTCATGGTAACCAATGACGTCACAATGGTGGGCATTGCACATTATCATAAAGATATCACCTGTGGAATCCAGGCTTGGATGATACATAGAGATTATTATACTTATAAATAAGTGTCAGAATTCTTATATTTCTCAAGCAAAAGCGTGGATAATGCACAAATTCTTACGAGTTTTTAAAACAAGTATGATACACATGCGAGTGTCATAATTTCTTTATTTCCCATTATTTCTAATTCCTTTTCCTTCATAAAAATTCAATTCAATGATGTCAACCATCTTCAGCTCTGATGTTACTTCTAGTGTGGGGCGGTCGGGTAGCCTAGTGGTTAAACCGTTCGCTCGTCAGCCGAAGACCCGGGTTCAATTCCTGACATGGGTACAATGTGTTAAGCCCATTTCTGGTGTCCCCCGCCTTGATATTGCTGGAATATTGCTAAAAGCAGCGTAAAACCATAGTCACTCACTCACTCACTTCTAGTGTGACGTCATTCCGACCTCATGTCATAATAAGGTTTGAATGCCGTCCAGATGATGTACATAATACACTGGTGCAAGTGAAGTGATATTTGACCTGATGCACATACGATTTTTATGAACTTGGTTATTTGTATCCCTATGAGTAATAAATGTATTTATGTATTCTCCTAGATGTCGCTGCATTGTCCTTGCATGAAATTGCATCACAATGCTTTTCAAACCGTTGTGATGTCGTCGGTTACCATGACGTCAGAATCAAATATTATCACTAATCTCTCTTCCACTGGCAGACTTTTCTTACACAGAGACTCAATTGAGCCTCCATTAGTGACATATAGGAAAACTGATATTAATTGAGGAATGGATTTGAGGAAAGCATAACCCCCGCTATGTTTTACTTTTGAGTGTACCTGTATGTGTTTTTATCAGATGTTGCGACAGTGTCTCCATGTGAATTATCACATCTTCATGATGTTCTGTTGACTGTGTTTATCAAAATAGATGAGTGTCTTAAGTTCTCTTCTTCATTCACATTTCTAGGAAACCTGAGGGCAAGAAACGCTGGTTCTCCAAGGACAAAGATAAGAGTTCTTCCAAAGAAAAGGAGAAGAAGGAAAAATCGTACGTTTCTATCTTCTTACTAATTCTTTTGTTGTCCAGATTGTATTCTGTTGGTCCGTCAATGATAACAGTCCTCTCACAGAGGTACTTGAGGAAGAGGGGGCACGGGAGGCCCAGTTGTTTCAGGTGCCACATTTTGCTGTGCAGAGTTTTGTCCCTTATGTGTGACAGGATCAAATGTTTGGCGCTTCGAATTCTGGTTTGCCTTGATTATGTTTCTTGGTTTGTCAGCACCCTACCCATGCCTGTGGGTTTCAAGGAAGCAGCAAACATCTTAAGACCTGCTCCACATCAGGCTTTCCACATCAAGCTTTCCACATGTGATATATCTGAAATACTGTGGAAGGCGGCATTAACACGACTCACTCACTCACTCAACACTTAGGAATGTCCACTGGTCTTTATTTATCTTCTTTAATATAGAATTTTCTCAGCTTATATGAATTTGGGATGATTGGAAGAAAGGCAGTGATGATTGAGACAATTGTATTTTTGTGTGAAAAGAAATGTGTCCAAGAAACAAGTAAATTGAGGATTACAGGTCATTAGGATTCATCAGGTACAGATTGGTAGCGCATGCACTCATTTCCTTGTAAATCTGTTTGCAAAGTTTATTTCTGTCATCTGCATGGCAGCAGTAACCAGTTGTAACAAGTTTGAACTAAATTGGCAAACTTAGGCTGGGCCAGTTTTCATATTTCAAACTCTGCTGTAACTGAGGCGTTGTGTTTCACAGATCCATTGCATCAGGGTTCTCCAACTTCTTCCATCGTAAAACCAGTGGCGGCAAGTCAGCAGATGTGAATGGAAAGGATAAGAAATCAGATTCTAAGACAGACCTTAAAGCAGAGGTGAAACCAGAGGAACCTAAAAAGCTGGATATACTTGATGAGAGCAAGGACAAACCTGAGCCCACCAAACCCCAGGAAGTGAAAACAGAGGTCACAAAACCTAATAACACAAAGTATGAAGCCTTGAAGCCTAAAGTACAGAAAGTTGAAGCTTTGAAGCCAAAGGAGACCAAGGTCGAGGCCTTGAAGCCCAAGGAGACAAAAGTTGAAGCCGTGAAAACCAGTGAGGTGAAAGACACAAAGCTTGAAGCCTTGATGCCTAAAGTACAAAAAGTTGAAGCTTTGAAGCCAAAGGAGACTAAGGTCGAGGCCTTGAAGCCCAAGGAGACAAAGGTTGAAGCCGTGAAACCCAGTGAAGGGAAAGTTGAAGACTTGAATCCAAAAGAACCAAAAGTGGAACCTTTGGAGTCTAATGTTGAGACTGTCAAACCGAAAGAGGCAAAGCTTGAGGTCTTAAAGCCAAAGGAGACAGCTGAGCCCACAAAACCTAAAGAGACAAAGGTTGAACCAAAGGAGTCCAAGGTTGAGATATCTGAGCCTCCTGAGACTCCCACGGAAGCTGTGAAGTCCGAGACAGAGGTTGAGCCGACCTTGAACCCAAAAGAGGTGGAGGTGACCAATGGAGAGAAGGAGCAGGCTCCAGAGACAAAGACTGAAGAAGTGAAGACAGATGGCGCTCCACTGGCAGAAGGTAAGAAACTGAGAGTCTGAAAGATAGGGGAGTAGATGTTGACCCACTTTGTAGCAGTGTTAAGCAGTATGCGGTGGGTGTATATCATGAATGAGCTTCACTCTCTGTTGCACAGTTAACACCATCTGTGATGGAAATTTGAAATTTTCCTGTCAGCTCATGACTGATATTGAAGGTCAAGGTCATTAGACTTGAAGTGCATAGGACGATATTGACATAATGAGCATGGATCTATGCAATTGGGATACGATGACGTGCATCAACCAAGTCAGTGAGCCTGACCCGCCGATCCTGTTAGTCGCCTCTTACTGCAAGCATGGGTTGCTGAAGACCTATTCTATGCTGATCACCATGGCGTTGCCTACAGGTTAGGGCATTAGCTTGTCATATCTAAGGCCCGTGTTTGATTTCCCACATATGTGGCTACAAAGCATAGACCTTTTGATCCCTTGTGGTTTCCTGGTTAGAATAGGTCCCAAGAAATGATGGTTGATGGATGTAAGAGGCGACTAAATAGATTGGGTGACGAGGCTCTGTGACTCGGTTGATAGCATGTCATCGTACTCTGACAGCATGGATCGTTGCTCACAATATCGATCACTGGATTGCCTGGTCACGACTTGATTATTTAGAGGCAGTCATCAAATAGCTGGTATATTGCTGAGGTGGCGTTAACAATAAACAAACAAAAAAGTCTTGGTGTCCCCCACAATGATATGAAATGTAGTTTGAGCTGTTTTAAAACCAACAAACTCACTTGAGTAAAACTGCTGGAAAACTGTCCCTTGTATAATGATTATGGCTGCAAGTTTTTGGCCATCTTCCCGAGGCAAGTGAGTTAGATGACTATAAAAGTCCAGTTTCCACCCTTGCCCAACTAGGCTGGTATTATGGAGTTACATTTTGGCTGGACTAACGAGTCCGGTTCGTAAAGTGTCATGCAGATTTCGGTCGACTGCAGGATTTGCAAAGCATGTGCACCGCTAACTCGTAGTCAACAGATATCATGCTTTTCATGCTTTTAATCAAGGTGCTCACGTGATTTGATGCACTTCGCGATGTAAAACTCGTTTTATCACAATATAGATCTTGATTATCAATCAGATCGTCTTGACTGGGCGCCACCGTTTTGTTTGAAGCAAATACAAGTGATACGAGAGGTTGAATCTGATTGGTCAATAGGAGAGGCATAGAAATGACATAACTCGTAATAGCCACTGGTGGCGCTACGATCGAGCCCAGAAATTCCAGCCTAGTTCGGCAAGGGTTGAAACTGGACTTTTAAAGTCAGTTAACTCTCTTGCCTCGGGAAGATGGTTTTTGGTGGTTACTTTCATTCTATTTATCCACGTTAGGAAGACAGTTAAGTCATAGAGAAGTATGAGTGTGGACAGCTGTACTGTATTACAAGGTGCTTTTGATGTTAGGAAGGACTATTCCAGTTAGAGTTTTCCCAGAAAATCTGATGTTTGTGCAATGGTCAATTTTAGCCACTAGTCCCAACATGGGCCCAACACGTTTGCAGTCTAGAAATCGAAGCTAATAATCGAAGCTGAAAATGATGTTAAAGTATGGGAGTTATGATCATCTCAGCGCTCAGATCACTTTGTGGAACGAGGTCCTGGCAAGTTGACTCAGAAGTGTTAGTCACAGAATGAAGGTGAAGGTTTCAGCCTGATTGGCATCTGTATGACCTGTGTCGTTTTGTCGTCAGCGGAGAACACAAAGGACGAGGAGGAGGAGGAACCAGAAGCTGCACACAAGCTCCCTGCAGGGATGCCTAAGATCGGACTTGGTGGGAACTTGTTGGCCGAGATGAAACAGAAACAGGAGAAGCGGTTGTCCCAGAGATTCCCTCCCCTTGGACCCCCTCCCTCGGTGCCGGTAAGACTTGCATTTGTCCTAGAGATTCCCCCTGCCCCCCTCAGACCCCCTCCCATGGTGCTGGTAAGGCTTGCATTTGTCCCACAGATTCCCTCCCCTTGGACCCCCTCAGACCCCCTCCCGTGGTGCCGGTAAGACTTGCATTTGTCCCACAGATTCCCTCCCCTTGGACCCCCTCAGACCCCCTCCCGTGGTGCCGGTAAGACTTGCATTTGTCCCACAGATTCCCTCCCCTTGGACCCCCTCAGACCCCCTCCCGTGGTGCTGGTAAGACTTGCATTTGTCCCACAGATTCCCTCCCCTTGGACCCCCTCAGACCCCCTCCCGTGGTGCTGGTAAGACTTGCATTTGTCCCACAGATTCCCTCCCCTTGGACCCCCTCAGACCCCCTCCCATGGTGCTGGTAAGACTTGCATTTGTCCTAGAGATTCCCCCTGCCCCCCTTGGACCCCCTCCCCTGGTGCTGGTAAGACTTGCATTTGTCCTAGAGATTCCCCCTGCCCTCCTCAGACCCCCTCCTGTGGTGTCAGTAAGACTTGCATTTGTCCTAGAGATTCCCCCTGCCCTCCTCAGACCCCCTCCTGTGGTGCTGGTAAGACTTGCATTTGTCCCACAGATTCCCTCCCCTTGGACCCCCTCAGACCCCCTCCCGTGGTGCCGGTAAGACTTGCATTTGTCCCACAGATTCCCTCCCCTTGGACCCCCTCAGACCCCCTCCCGTGGTGCTGGTAAGACTTGCATTTGTCCCACAGATTCCCTCCCCTTGGACCCCCTCAGACCCCCTCCCGTGGTGCTGGTAAGACTTGCATTTGTCCCACAGATTCCCTCCCCTTGGACCCCCTCAGACCCCCTCCCATGGTGCTGGTAAGACTTGCATTTGTCCTAGAGATTCCCCCTGCCCTCCTCAGACCCCCTCCTGTGGTGTCAGTAAGACTTGCATTTGTCCTAGAGATTCCCCCTGCCCTCCTCAAACCCCCTCCCGTGGTGCCGGTAAGACTTGCATTTGTCCTAGAGATTCCCCCTGCCCCCCTCAGACCCCCTCCCATGGTGCTGGTAAGACTTGCATTTGTCCTAGAGATTCCCCCTGCCCCCCTCAGACCCCCTCCCATGGTGCCGGTAAGACTTGCATTTGTCCTAGAGATTCCCCCTGCCCCCCTCAGACCCCCTCCTGTGGTGTCAGTAAGACTTGCATTTGTCCTAGAGATTCCCCCTGCCCTCCTCAAACCCCCTCCCGTGGTGCCGGTAAGACTTGCATTTGTCCTAGAGATTCCCCCTGCCCCCCTCAGACCCCCTCCCATGGTGCTGGTAAGACTTGCATTTGTCCTAGAGATTCCCCCTGCCCCCCTCAGACCCCCTCCCATGGTGCTGGTAAGACTTGCATTTGTCCTAGAGATTCCCCCTGCCCTCCTCAGACCCCCTCCTGTGGTGTCAGTAAGACTTGCATTTGTCCTAGAGATTCCCCCTGCCCTCCTCAAACCCCCTCCCGTGGTGCCGGTAAGACTTGCATTTGTCCTAGAGATTCCCCCTGCCCCCCTCAGACCCCCTCCCATGGTGCTGGTAAGACTTGCATTTGTCCTAGAGATTCCCCCTGCCCCCCTCAGACCCCCTCCCATGGTGCTGGTAAGACTTGCATTTGTCCTAGAGATTCCCCCTGCCCCCCTCAGACCCCCTCCCATGGTGCCGGTAAGACTTGCATTTGTCCTAGAGATTCCCCCTGCCCCCCTCAGACCCCCTCCCATGGTGCTGGTAAGACTTGCAGTTGTATGTAGGGTAGAGCTTGTTCAGTATTAAGAGTTCCTTGTATCAGGCGGACAATGGCATAGTACCTGTTCCGTGAAGTCATACCTTGGTACAACACTTGCACATAGATGTGAAGCTGTTTGGGGGATAATCACGGAGATTTTTTTAGAAAAAATGTTCTCGAAAATGCTGGGAAAAGAGAACATGATATCACAAAATACAATCATGGAAGTTGTTTTAAAAAATAATGTATTGTATGATCCACCAAAATGGTTTGGCTCATTCTTTCAGAGAACAATACTGACTTGAACACTGATTGAAAATATGTTCTGTCTCAAAGTGCATGGGACCCGTGAAGATTCCGGGGTAGAATAGGTCTTCAGCAACCCATGCTTGCCGTAAAAGGTGACTGCTTGTCGTAAAAGGCGACTAACAGGATCGGGTGGTCAGGCTCGATGACTTGGTTGATGCATGTCATCAATCCCAATTGCGTGGATCGATGCTCATGAAATTAATCACTGGATTGTCTGGTCCAGACTCGATTATTTACAGACCGCCGTCATATAGCTGTAATATTACTGAGTGTAGCGTCAAACAACAAACCAACCAACCAAATGAAAGTGCATGGTTGCTTTCTCCACATTGGCCCAGGTTTTGATGAATATGTTATGTAATTCTCCATCAGACGGAGAAGGGGAAACCAGAGGTTGCTTTCTCCACATTGGCCCAGGTTTGGATGAATATGTTATGTAATTCTCCATCAGACGGAGAAGGGGAAACCAGAGGTTGCTTTCTCCACATTGGCCCAGGTTTGGATGAATATGTTATGTAATTCTCCATCAGACGGAGAAGAGGAAACCAGAGGTTGCTTTCTCCACATTGGCCCAGGTTTGGATGAATATGTTATGTAATTCTCCATCAGACGGAGAAGGGGAAACCAGAGGTTGCTTTCTCCACATTGGCCCAGGTTTGGATAAATATGTTATGTAATTCTCCATCAGACGTAGAAGGGGAAACCAGAGGTTGCTTTCTCCACATTGGCCCAGGTTTTGATGAATATGTTATGTAATTCTCCATCAGACGGAGAAGGGGAAACCAGAGGTTGCTTTCTCCACATTGGCCCAGGTTTGGATGAATATGTTATGTAATTCTCCATCAGACGGAGAAGGGGAAACCAGAGGTTGCTTTCTCCACATTGGCCCAGGTTTTGATGAATATGTTATGTAATTCTCCATCAGACGGAGAAGGGGAAACCAGAGGTTGCTTTCTCCACATTGGCCCAGGTTTGGATGAATATGTTATGTAATTCTCCATCAGACGGAGAAGGGGAAACCAGAGGTTGCTTTCTCCACATTGGCCCAGGTTTGGATGAATATGTTATGTAATTCTCCATCAGACGGAGAAGGGGAAACCAGAGGTTGCTTTCTCCACATTGGCCCAGGTTTGGATGAATATGTTATGTAATTCTCCATCAGACGGAGAAGGGGAAACCGGAGACCAACAACAACATCGGGGAGAAGTCGGACCCTGCCAAGGGCGGAGAGAGCGCAGAGGAGAAGAAAGCCCCGACACGGGCAGCAACAGTGACAGCAAAAAACCCCGTCCCAGCCCCGCGCGGCCTCGCAGCAAAACGCCCCACGGTCATGTCTTCCAGCCCCGCCCCTGCTGTTGATGGTGAGTACTCAACCTCTATACTACTCAAAAAAGTTAGGGATAACCCAATTCTTTCATATAGCTACAGTTGATCAGTCATGACATGATAGATTAAGTATAGTGATATGAAAGAATCAGGTGATCCTTATTTTTTTTTCAGTAGTATGGTATCAGGTTCCAGTCCATGAAGAGATCTAAGAGCTTAGTTCATTAGTCAGTGTAGTGGGTTCTAGAAGATTTTAAGATATTAGTCGAACCTTTTACATGTGCCATGCAAGTAGTATGTCAGACTGTCTGGTCAAGACTTTATTATTTACAGACTATCAAGACATAACTTCTTTGAGAGGCATTTAGAAGTTGGAGCACTACAAAAGGATAAGATATATGGATGAACAATAATAATAGCAATAAAGAAATAAAGAAGTTGTTCTTCCATATATCTTTTCCTTACTTATCAGGACTGATATCAGTAACTGAAATACTGTAAACTACGGTTATAACGAACACGTTATAACGAACTGACTGATATAACGAACTTACTTTTTAGTCCCGGACATTTGTTGTATATATGCTGTATATGTGCTTATAATGAACTACGGTTATAACAAACTAAAATAAGTGGTGCCTTTGAGTTCGTTATAACCGTAGTTTACTGTATTGCAGAGTATGACTTTAAACAACAAACAAACATAATGCAAGAAGTGTCTCATGTTCTTTTGTCTACTGTCACTGAGCACTTGATGTCATGTGGTTATTTACTGTGGCCTGTGTAGGTGACGGTCCCCCAAAACCTCCAGCTCGCCCCTTGCCCCCCAAGAAGCCCCCCCAGTTGCCACCGAAGCCTCGCAACAGCCTCAGATTAGCTAAAGACTCTCCAGTAGAGGAGGAAGGTAAGTCAGATTTACGCAAAGTGAACACACTGGTTTTGTGTGTTTAGAACGCCCTAAATGGCAAAGAAATATTGAAGTCAATTCTTATAAATAAATGCATAAAAAAGATTACTTCACAGACTGCTTTACACACAATAATGTGGACAACAATAGGAAATCAGTGAAATCGTTAAGCGGCAATAATCCAACAAAAGTCCCACCCATTCAAATATCACCCAATCAGAAAACAGTTTTACACTTGTGGATTGTGGGCTACATATTTTAGGTTTATGGGAACATAAACGCAAGAAGAAATTGCTTGCTTAGCTAATGCCAAACAAATGCAACAGAATCCCTTGCAAGTTATTGATGTTGAGATAAACCTTTGTTTTAGCTGTTATGGTAATGAGCCCGTATCATCTGTATGACCATCAGACGTGGTAACTTTGTTCACTGCATGTCATTGTACCACATCAATCACTGGTTTGTCTGGTCCAGAGTGAAGCTCTTACAGGCCACTATCATAAAGCTGGAACATTGCTTAGTGAAGTTTTAAACAACAAACGGAAACAAATATATTAATTGTCTTTGAAGCGAAAATTCTTACAATAGGGGAAAACTGTCATCTAGTCTTGTGCAAAACAGTGTTCGTGTCAAATACAAAAGCGCATACTTGTCTTATACAACGCTCAGTTTACTTTCACTGCCCACTCTAAATAAAGGCAATGTGGATTCTTCATCCAATCAGATGTCAGCTTTCTAAAATGATTTGGCTTCATTTTTTTACCACCTTGATTGTCCTTCCTGTTGGGTGAAGGTACCACGGTGATCCGAAACGACAGGGTGTTTGAAATATCCACAACATTATAATGATGCTCCTTCACCTTCTACTTTCGAAACTTGGTGTATTAATTCGTTACAGAGATACAGAAATCAGACATGATGGTTTGAATGCTTCAGTCACGCATATTGAGAATTTAAACGCCTCGACACTGATTGGTTTATTAGAAAACTCACCTGACGCAACCTCCTATGGTTGTGTCCTCAGATCTCCACAAGAGTAAGATTTGATTTTTATGAGATTGTGTTCAAAGTGACATTAATTCACTCACTCACTCAAACACTCACTCACACTATGCTCATTCACTCACTCACTCAAATGCTCACTCGCTCATTCACTCTCACATTCTCACTCACTCACTCACGCCATGCTCATTCACTAACTCAAATGCTCACTCTCACATGCTCACTCACTCACTCAAATGCTCATTCACTCAAATGCTCATTCACTCAAATGCTCATTCACTCATTCACTCTCACTTGCTCACTCACTCACTCAAATGCTCATTCACTCAAATGCTCATTCACTCATTCACTCTCACTTGCTCACTCACTTACTCACACCATGCACATTCACTCATTCCCTCAAATGCTCACTCACTCATTCACTCTCACATGCTCACTCACTCACTCAAATGCTCATTCACTCAAATGCACATTCACTCATTCACTCAAATGCTCACTCGCTCATTCACTCTCACATTCTCACTCACTCACTCACGCCATGCTCATTCACTAACTCAAATGCTCACTCTCACATGCTCACTCACTCACTCAAATGCTCATTCACTCAAATGCTCATTCACTCAAATGCTCATTCACTCATTCACTCTCACTTGCTCACTCACTCACTCAAATGCTCATTCACTCAAATGCTCATTCACTCAAATGCTCATTCACTCATTCACTCTCACTTGCTCACTCACTTACTCACACCATGCACATTCACTCATTCCCTCAAATGCTCACTCACTCATTCACTCTCACATGCTCACTCACTCACTCAAATGCTCATTCACTCAAATGCACATTCACTCATTCACTCAAATGCTCATTCACTCATTCACTCTCACATGCTCACTCACTTACTCACACCATGCTCATTCACTCACTCACTCACATGCTCATTCACTCACTCACGCATTCACTCTCACATGCTCACTCACTCACTCACTCACTCATGAATCAAACTGTTGAAATGTGTGTCCTCCTTTGTGGACCTAGGGTCCTGTGAAAGCCCTGAGAAGAAGCCTGAGGAAGGTGTGGTGTACGATTCAGCCACACTGCGGTTGACCGTGAAGCAGAAAGCGATGCGCATCCACGATGGAACCAAGACACCCCCTTCTGTCAAGGCCAAGACAGGCTCCCTTCCAAGGGATTCAGGTTAGAGAAGAAGGATAATTTTTTTAACATACTCTCAAGTTTGGGAGATTTTGTTGTTAGTGATCACGGAATTGTATCTCATAGATAAATAAAACCTTACTTTCCCGATTCTAACAAATAATGGCATGGGGCAGCCAAATGGATAATGTGTTTGCTAATTGCTCCAAAGGCCTGGGTTCGATTGCCCACATGGGTTCAATCTGAGTCCTCATTTCTGGTGTCCCATAATGATATTGGTGGAATATTGTTAAAAGGGGAGCGTACCATATTCACTCACTCACCTACTCTAACATTAAAATACACAAGCTTTTCTTCAATCCTCTCTGCTGCTGTAATTTAGTTTTCTGGATCATTCGGTACCATAGACAGTAGAAGAATGCTTAAATCTTAACATTATGAAGGTGGTGTGTGAAACTAGTACAAATGATCAGATTAAACTGTTTCTGTTCAAACAGATGCATCAGATGATTCTAAGGATGATGTTAAGTCTGACAGTTCAATCTTAACACCCGACGAATGTGACGGCGCACCTGGAAATATAAGCTCAGACTCCCAAAGTAAAGAGTCAGACTCTAAATCAGGGGAGGCAACTCCGGATAAGGAAAATGGAGACGATGGCTCTCCAGTTGTGGAGAAGAAGAAAGGCCCAGCTGGAAAAAATGACCCTGATGAAATCATGGTTTGAAGTGCCTGTGACAACAATATTTTGTGAAATAACCACACTTTTTTATATATTAATGAGGACACATTTTCTAAATAATCATTTTCGTCACCAGTGCACATGCATGTGTTTTTGCTAGAATGGACTCTGTTTGAGCTGTGTTCAGGGTGAGAAAATGACTTTCAAAGTTGAACACTACTTGCATGGTTAGATTAGAACATTCCAGGTCGGACTTGCATCAACTCGACACAGGTGTGTACACTGGTGATCCCCACCATGTTGCCTCTGTCGGAAGGGGAGACTCGCTGTTTACATCCTGTGAAATATTTACATTTTATATTCATACTGATTTCTACATTTCTACATTTTCAAATATTTCATATGGTGTTTCGTGCAACTGCAATGAAAATGTCCCATATTTATTTGATTTCATGTTGAATCCAGTGATTGCCTGATGAAGACAGGTGGAAGAGTGAGAGGATCACACTTGCTGATATCTTGTCCTATAGTTTATACATAATATACAGAGAAATGAATGCTTATGTAGTGCAGCCTAACACTGGACTGGGCATTTAGGATGAAGGGGGACAACTGATCCTGGGTTTTGGACTATGAATTTGGAGTTACTCCCCTTTGCAGTCTTAGGAATTTGGGTTTTTTGCAAGTCCAGATGACTAGAGTAAACCTTATTTCGCTGGACCTGGGGGTTTGTACTTAGTCCTGCTTGAACAAGACAAAATTGTTTATTATGTTAATTTTTCTGTCAGTTTCAATCAGTTCCAGTTTGTTACAAAATTGAAGCATTAAAAACTGGTTCAGAAATATAGCCGTCAAATGCTACTGGGCACTGAGTATCATTATTGGATTTTTACTTCTTAAAATTTGGTAGTCTCAAGCTGGGGGACCAGCATGAATTTCGAAGACTGCCCTTTGCCCTAAAGGAACCATCATTATGGTATCACATTTGTCAGCACTCGTCACTTTCCATAACCTGAAGAAGACTCGTGTTCCAAGCGATCAGAGCTGTATGGGATAATGTGAACCAATCAGAATGCATCTATGGATATAATTATTTTGGTCAAAGAATCCCTCTGTAATATTTTTACTGGGTGGGGGATGGTATGAAATGTATTGGCTTACATCATGCATTTGATTCGTGTCTATTGTTTTTGTGGTCTTTGTTGATCCCAGGTGGCCAGCCTAGTGCAAACATCCCCTAAAAGACTTGTCCCTCAGCTCGGTAGCGTAGAAACTTGTATCCAGGAAAGGGTATTACACTGAAAGTACTACGTGAGTGAAATCACAGTTGGTAATGTGTGTGTAGTTACCAGCACAACTTGACAAGCATATTTGGTTCACAAGCATCGGCAGATGAAAATCATTAAAATCCTGAAAAGTCACCTTTTCACAAAATACAATAATGAAATTCCAATGTTATAATTAACATGATATGTTTTCAAAAGCCATTGTTTGGAAACAAGTTGTTTTAATTTGTATAATTAATTTTAATCTGTGTCCAAAGAGGTTTTATTTGCGAGTTTGTTGGTGCAGAGCAATTTCACTACCTAACTGTCGTGAAACTTTGAAACCAATTATTTTGAGTACGAGCTCACAAAACATTTTAGAAACTGATCCCCCCGAGGGTTGAAGCCACTCATTGTATATGCATACCCATGGTGATATTGTAAGTATTAATGACAGTATTTCACAGATGATCGAAACATTGTCTCCAACGACCTGTGCTCACTTCGTTAAGTAGCTGAGTGTTTTAGAAGTGTTAGAGAAAGTAGGTGGTAGACTCGTAGTGTCTTTGTTATATACATCATTAATACTCTGTGTGTTTGAGATAATTCCAAGAAATACCAAAGCTGACAGTTTGTTGTTCATCAATTCAGGTATGTCTTGTAAACATAAGTTCTTGGTTTCCTCTGCTGACAGAACAGTACCCTATTTGACATGGTGAATTTCTTGTTGAGAACATGTTGGTCAATTTGTGTGCGAAAAGATTAATTTGTGACAGTTTAATAACACAAATATATCACCTTATCGGACATCTTCCATTAGGAATCAATTAGCTGTGCAGAGTTGTGTCCCTTACCTGTCTGGATCAGATGATTAGGT
Organism: Haliotis rufescens; assembly: GCF_023055435.1. Taxonomy (NCBI): domain Eukaryota; kingdom Metazoa; phylum Mollusca; class Gastropoda; order Lepetellida; family Haliotidae; genus Haliotis; species Haliotis rufescens. The sequence goes on from NW_025963857.1 coordinate 7,448,800, forward strand.
TCAAATTCTGGATTCAAACTGATCGAGTTATATGGTTTGTCTACACCATCCCCAGCACATAGTTTTTCAGTGTATATGTTCACAGTCAGCATCACATTAGACTTTCTCCAGCATTAAGCTGACACGAACTGATATACTACTGGAGGTGAGGTGAGGTGAGGTGAAGTGGGGTTTTAACGTCGCGTCCAAGATTATTGCACTTACATAGCGACGTGCATGCACGTGTATGTGTGTGTGTGGCTGCTTGTACTAGTCCAGACTGATGCCGATTTATAGTGCTAGCTCACTGAGATACCATGCCGCAGTTTAACATGAATACCCCACTCACACACAGTATACTGACTCCGAGCCGACCAGTCCTCGTTTTATCCCCGAGCGCCAGACAGTGTAACAACAAGTACCATCTTTAAACGTCTTTTGGTATGACGCGGTCGGGGATCAAACCCCGGACCTTCCGCTCTCCGGGCGGACGCTCTACCACTAGACCACGGAGGCAGTCTTATATACTACTGGAAGGACAGTGTGGTAGCCCAGTGGGTAGTGTGTTTGCTCATCGAGAAGACCTGGTTCTACATATGTATACTGTTTGTGAAGCCATTCTTGATATTCCACAGTGAAATGGCTGCAATACTACCAATGTGGTAAGGGATCAATCTCAGTCCTCAGTGTGATTAGCCAACACCTGAACTACTGGGCTAACCCTCTGCCCCTTTTGAATACATGAAGCTCTGTATGTCCTTAGGACCAGGTATTGGTATAAATGGGAAATGGTTAACAAGTGGGCAAGAGTGGCGATGTTGCCTAGGTTGCCGCAATTCGATGTACAGAGTTGTGTCCCTTAGCAGTGAAAGGATTTGATGATCACTAGTATTGCTCAGTTATCCTCCTATGTTAGCACTAACCTGTGTCATGGGTTTCACTAAGGTGGTAAATATCTATAACCAGCATCATGTTGGTCATTCCTTCCATGTTAAGCTGACACACCAGGATGTCACTGAAAGAAAGAATCTTTAAAGATATTAAATATGTCAAATACGGTAACTGTTCTTTATCAGTCCGATGCATCATGTCTTCTCTACAGATCGTTATCATCGAGATATTTTTACCATGAAGTAGTCATTACCTTAAGAGGCCATTGTGAAGTAGTAAAGATTATTTTAGCTTATTAAAGATTATTACTTTATGCTGTTTTGAAGACCTCTATTTTGTAATGTGGTAAAATAGTGTGTTTTTCTTGTAATTAAATCAGTTCTCAGAGAATCGCGGGACAACTTGGCGATGTAGTATCAATCAGTATGGAATAACTAGACTGGCCTCAGTCTCTTTCTTGCTTCTGGTCCTTGATCTATCAAATCCATGCCGTGAGGTTTCAGCAAAGAGACTGTGCAGAGTTGTGTCCCTTACCTTGCCAGGATCAGCTAGTTCACTCTGATTATGCCTGGTGAGTCTGTACATTGGTTTCACTGGTAATTAACCTGCGTTTCTTCAGTCTTTCCTCTATCTCAAGCTAACAAGCCAGGACATAACTGATCAAAGTGGCGTTAAACCAAACTCCGCTCTCACTTTATCATTGAATCCACATTGAATATCAAAAGGTGTTAGAGATAGTTGTAAGAAATGCATTTTTAGAGAAAGGCCTTTTAAGGTAGTGACAACTGTATAGTTGATTTTCAGTTTGAAGACCTTGTTCTTGACATTTTGCTGATATTATGGACCAAACCAAGTGTTCAGGAACAAAAGGGCAGATTTATAACCCACAAATGTACAAGGGGTGCCACATTGGATCTAGCATAGGCTTTCTGCACTGCATTTGATCATGGGTGCAAATCCTGTTGCGATTCTAGCTTTGTTAGCACCATACCCGTGTTTGTGGGTTTCACCAAAGTGGTAAACGTATCAGACCTGCATCACTTTGGGCTTTCCTCCCACTTCAAACTGATACTCTGTGTGGTATAACTGAAATACTGTTCAAAGCAGCGATAAACCCAACTCACTCACTCACTCATGGTTGGTGGTGATATGCCACTGATCCATGTCATAAGGCTTTGTGGGATCATTGTTGAAGGAATTATTTTCACAGTTATTATTTTCTTAATTTTCAAAATGGTTATAAGATGTGAATTTCATGGCTGTTTTGAATCACCCATGAATGTTTATATGTACAAGGAAGAAGTATTATGACCAGTTAAGGACCAGGGCTGATCCAGCATTTTTAAGGGGTTTGAAGGCTGGTTCACCTCAATTGTGTTTCTAAGTTTGTCAGCACCATACCTGTGCTCGTGGGTATCAAACCCAAGTCGCTCACTCACTCACTCATGCACTAACTCACTCACTCACTCACACTCATGCACTCACTCACTCACTCATGCTCTAACTCACTCACCTACTCACTCACTCACTCACACTCATGCACTCACTCACTCACTCACTCATGCACTAACTCACTCACCTACTCACTCACAAACTGATGTTAAGGAAGAGCATTAATGTCATATATACATTTAGATTTTTCCTTTTTGACAAAATGTCTGGAAGGCTCATCTCCAGAACAAGAAAATAATATGTTGGCCAGGGAAATAAATGAAATAATTCCTTCAATGATTATATGGAACTGCTATTGGTTGATGTAGCCACTGAGTTTTCAGTTTCAGACCACTTGAGGCTTTACTTCTCAATACAAATTCCATTTCTGATCGATATTGCTGATTGGTTACGTAGAAGCATCGAAAGTCTGGAGAGTCCCATGTTAGGTCAAGTGTGGTATTTTAATTAATCACATGGGTTGTGTGTAAATACGGAATTTATTTTATGTACAGTGTAAATATATATATTTCTATAGATAAACTCATCCTGCTTTAAGTACATTTTCATATATTGATATATCTGCTTGATTTACAATTATATTACACTCAAAGGACCATTTTTCGTCTTTATATGCTGAGTAAGCACATTTTGTATTCACTTTATTAGCCATGTCGTGTGTTCAGTCGGAGTTAAGCTTAGCTTCATCTATAGGATACATAGAGAGATGACAGTTTATGTGTCTACGTTGTAATGTTATTGTGTCAAAAATCCTTTACACATTGTTAAGCTTCTGCTTTATGTGTTCGTTATTTCCCTTCATAGGTAGAGCTTGTTATAAGGTCTGTGCTCGAGTCTTATCAAGGCGTATACAAGGCTGAATATTTTTTTTGTCACAGTTTAAGCCTCTTGTCAGAACAGTTTTACCTAAACCACATTTGTTACCCCCGGAATGTACGACGGTTTGTCTCTGGAGCCTGTTGCCGTGGAGATGGTTACTCTGGAACCATGGCTACAAGAAGCTTTGGGAGATCACTGTTAGGAAACCGTACAGGTTTTCTAATTGAATAGATGTTACTGTGTAGCTATTATTGTTGGTCCGGAATTATTAATTTGAACAATTTACCCTGGAACAAAGGTGTCTGGAATAACAGCACCATACCCGTGCTCGTGGGTTTCACCCAAGTGGTAAACATTTAAGACCTGCATCACTTCGGGCTTTCCTTCAACATTAAGCTGACACGGCATGGTTGACTGGAATACTGTTCAAAGCCTAACTATTTCACTCACTCTTTTACTCACTCAATCACTCACTCACTCCGGAGCTGTAAAGGTCATGGACCCACACAATTTTAGGAATTCCTGCCGTATTATGAATGACTTTATAAACTAAAATCCTGAGAAGCAGGTTAGACCACAAGACACTCACTCCTATGTACTTAGCACAGAATACAGTTCACAATATTGTGTAATGACCCAGGCAATGTGCAATACAATGCATATTGCTGCACACGAGAAACTGATGCTTCATGTGTGGGCTGGGACGAGTCCAAATTTACTACCTGGATACCCATTAGCTGACCCTACCTGGGTACCCACAGTAGGTTGGGATGTTTTTACCATAGCCCTGGCAAAATGTATTTAGATACATGTATTAAACAATCTGGTCATGCATACACTGAAGTTGACTTCATTTATATCTTTATTCAACCATATGAAAAGTCAGAAAGAATGGGTGCATAGTCAGAAAGAAATGTGAACGTTTGTGACTTATAGTGTAACGATAGAGTTCTAGATAATTTTTGTCATTTTAAACAAGATATCACATGACTAACCACAGGTCCGGGTAGTCCTGTGGGTACCCGGGTCCTACTCAGTACCCACCTGACCCGGGTACCCAAGGTACCCGTCCCAGCCCTACTTCATGCCAACAAGTGTAATGCTGTAAATTTGTTTTTTTAAGCCTATACATGCCGCTTTTCATTGCTTTGAATCCTACTTACGTTACTTAACTGCATGATCTCCAAGGTACTTATAACTTCTTTACATTGTATTTGACAACTGACTTGGCTTATGTTGCTTTTGAGTTAGGTCCAGGAAGCAATTGATACATTGTGTTATTACTCATCATCTCTACCACTGAAGCTCTGTTCGTGTCCAGTTGTTGGGAGAGAGCTGACGTGTACACTGTTTCGTGAGATGTTACACCTCCCATTTATTACTGAGGACAAGATTCAGATGAAGAAGACGTTTGTCAGAATTGATTTGATATACAAAGGGTTAATATATGCTTAAAAAACTACGAAATCAGGATGTTGATTGTACTATCGTTGAAAAGCCTCTTTGAAAAATAATATATACCAGATACACATGTTGAAAATAAGCAATTAATTTAAATTTTTGCAAATTTAGAAATGAGCTGTCAATTAAATAAGAGAGTAAAATGATCAGGCATTTCCTAAGTTAAAAGTGTGTCTTGTTGTATTTTCAGTATATTGTTGTTCCTATTAATGTCACCATCTGGTTTATGTCAATAAGGGTTAAAGAGGTCGAGATAATGATGATATAATGCACAGTATTAAACACTAAATCAAAACTTAATCTTGTGCCACAATTGATGTATGTGAGCCGCTGGCCACCGAAGCTTGTCTTATACGCTGGTCAGCCTGTAAATATCCCAAGATCCTTATGTAATCACTGTTTAATCTCAGGATAGTATTGTTTGGGTGAATGTGGGCTTCATATCTTTGACTGTTGTCTTATATCCATGGTAACAGTGCCAGTAATGGTAATTTAAGCTCCTGTATTTTTTCCTGCTTTTATAAAACTGTTGTATTTTCTTGTAATCATTTGTATTTTTGGAAAAGATTGTATTTTAAGTCATTTAGTTTCATTTGTTTGACTGTAACACCATCATTTTGGATATTGATGCAGTGCATCACTGATGTGATAGAATAAAAGGTATTCTTCATCAGCACAGATTACAAAGATTGTTTTCATGAACATCACTTGTTTAAATTCAAGAAATTCATGGAATTTGATAAAACTTCATTCACAAATTCCAAGAAATAAACTTTTTGAAATTGTGAAAGGCGAATCTCTAATATAAGATCTGGATAAAAATCAGAATTGAAGTTAAAAATCGTTTCAAAACTTGATTCCTTGTCAATCTTTTGACCAATAGCTATCCTTATATCGTCTTTCTTAATTATGTGCCTTTCAAATTCTACTTGTATATAATCATATTTGTTTTTTGTACATCTTTTTTTTATAATTTGTGTTCAAAACACATACAGACTGCTTGATTGATGAAGATATTTCATCCCATCTTTTCGTTCTTCCAACGAGATTTTAGTTGTATTTAATTTTATGAATCTGAAATTGAAAAGTGCTGCTATTGTAAGATATATATTTCCTTGGTTTGAGTTTCAGGTGTTTATTCATGAGACTGTCCTACATTTACCTGTCACTGTATCAGGAACTAGTTAGCCAGAGCTGTGTTAATCTGATGATGTCACTGGAAAGCAGATTCATGGTGTTACCCTCTATTCCAGTGTAACACTACCACTATGTTATGTGTATGTCCACATGGTGCTTCTATAGCTGCCTTATTAAGCATAATTTGATAATTAGGGTTGTAAGACCACAATTATCTCTAAACTGATCCAGCTGTCTTTTTTTTAATGATCATTTGACAATTTGTTTGTAACATGTATGCTATTGTGCTGTCGTGGTGTGAATTTCAGAGAGCAAGTAATCACGTTGTTTAGTCAGTTTAGGTCCATTATTATCAAAACCTAGGACATATAATCTTATATTTACCAACTTCTGGTTATGAATGAGATAAACTTTTAATGTGTGATTTGTAAGAAGTATGTGTAAGTTACCAGATATATGCAAACTGAGCAGTATGCTTGTACACTGTAGGGGGCATGGGCGGCCCAGTCATCTAAGGTGCATCCTTTGGGCATGCCAGAAACCTATGATTTGTGGGTTCGAATCCTGGTTCACTGTGTTTGTGTTTCTAGGTGTGTCAGCACCATACTCATGCTTGTGGGTTTCACCAAAGTGGTAAATGTCTAAGACCTGCATCTTCCACATTAAGCTGACATGCCGTGATATAACTGGAATACTGTTCAAAGCGGCTGAAACCCAACTCACTCAGTTGTATAAAGTGTATTGGTTGGAGGACATTAGGCTGTTATTGTATTACAGGGGACCAAAGGAAACACGCTTGTTGGACCAGAGTCTTTAGCGGTGCTCTCTCAAAAATAACGTAACAATTCTAGGCCACAACACATGCATTATTTGTACATAGAGTAGCTGCTGACCTCTCTGTTACTATACTTGTTCACATAATTACCAACTTTCATTGAAAGCGGCCTTCAAAACTGGGTAAGGCAAAAATATACTTCCTAAAGTTTATTTTTAAGGAAAGAAAGAGGAGAACCTATGATACCTAATCATTAATATTTCCTCAGTTGATTAGATATAAACTAATATATGCCAAGATAACTAGCCATTTTATTTTCCATATAATTGATGTCATTTCAAAGGAAACACATCTACAATGTCCTTGATTTGAGAAAGTAATATCCGAAAACAATAATTTATTTAGAGTTGATTTATGAAATTATTTTGTTGTAACAAGCCTCATGTAGATAAGATGCTTAGATCATATACTGTAAGACAAATAGGTGCTAAGAGTTAATATATACTTTGTATACATGCATCAAATTGTGATTTTGTTGTACAAGTTTATACCTGGTTTGAAGTCATTTTATCACACAGTGCATTTTGTGAGACAGATAGTTGATGCTGCCAGAGTCCACCATGCTCTTAACATGGGTCTTTATGAAGAGGACCTCTATGCATTTGGGTAGATTTCATTGGCGTTTTTTTAATGTAAGAAATCCCTTTGGGACAAGTATTATCCTTCATTAAACTGATGAATAAATTTGACATTTTTTACATTTTACTTGAAGGAGTTCTGTATGTGCTGATTTATTCATTGTATGTACATGTTTTATTTTCTAAATTGTTAAATTTTAAGGGTTTAAAAGACAATGTACTTATACTAAGAATCGATAAGGGATTTGAGCATTTAGAACTATGTAATTAAGTCATTATGACAATGATGAAATAAAAGATGGGATACGAAGATTATGACACCAGTGCCACACAGTCATGGCTAGATGTTGTATCTGCATGTGTATTATATAGTGTTATTGTGCATGTGTGTTTAACTCAGTGTATCACATTATTTTCTCTCTATTGTGTACTTGTAACAATGTAAATACATATATACCATATACATTATGCAACCCAATCATGACAGGTAGGAATTTCCGTTATACTTTCAATTGTACCAGAATGGAAATTAATAAAATCTGAAAATAATTTTGTTGGTATTTTATTTCTCTATTGTAAAACCTTGTATATATTTTGTGTCATGTTCTCATCCCATATTGTCCTTCTAAACATTTACCTGGAGAAACCATTGGGATTTCTGCCTTACGATCGTAGCACAACAGCCTATTCTGTTAGGAAACATGATTAACTCTGTTAGGGGTCTTTTGTCAGGTATATTTTTTAAGGACAATTATGGGTTGAATGTTCAGGTTCAAGTTGAAGAACACTTAATTCTTTCATATTCCTATTGTTAATCTGTGGTTGCTCCTCGTGGCCATGGCTCACAGTTTGTCTTGGGGTGGGACTCTGCTACTAGGGGTTAAAGCGTTCCATTGTCACGCCGATTCCCAACATAGGTACAATGTGTGAAGCCCATTTCTGGTGTCCCCTGCCGTGATATTGCTGGAATATTGCTAAAAGCGACATAAAACCATACATTCTTTGATGTTTTAACTATTCCCGAGGATGTCTTTATGCCTAACACCCATATGGTCAAAAATGAGGAATTGTTCCATCTCATACCTGCGTTAGACCTTCCAGCAAGGAGGAACTGCCAACCAAGCCTTTGATGAAGTGTTCTTGTTACGAATGGCCCCTTGACTAAGTCGGAGGAGTTCAGCACACTACGCTTTCTGTCCTATACTAACCACGTGATAAAGAGGATACATGTGTCACTGAATGCTTCCTAGCCATCAAGATTAATCTCAGCCTTCCTCCGAGCAGCAAAAATGCCAACAAAACACAATTATCATTTTCCCCTGCTTCTTCCCATTGACAAAGACCATCATGACCTAGTGAGAGCACCGTCGACCACGAAGCAAGTCGAGATGGCCAGGCCAATGACCTGGACACGGTTGACAAGCAAATGTTACTTACTTACTTACTTTGGAGATTTAACGTGCGCTTTCCGACTGATGCGTATTTCGCACACGGTAGCAAATGTTGAACATCACTACCTACTTCAACAGGGTTGCCTGGAATCATTCAGCAGGTCCACCTTTGGAAACCAGAGTTGACAGGAGCCTCAAACAGATGGGTTTCGTCCACAGCTCTTCAGACCAAATCATCAAGATGTACGAAGATCTCAGGCGGTGCAAGTATGATGTCTGCAAAGTTTCTTCTCCCGCAAGGCAACAATCTCATTCATCACATATGTCGGAGCATCCCAGTGAGCCTGAAGAGGAGCATGCCGTCACAGCCTATCACATCCTCATAGTTGTTCAACTGCAGCCTGCACTCCATCACGGAAGAGATCGCCTAGTCAACTCACCAGAACTTCCAGAGGATAGAAAGCGTTCTGCCGAGTATCAAGTTCAGCAAGATCCTACCAAGAGAAGACACGTGACATGAGGGCATGACTCCTTTCTTGCTCCAGCGTGGAAAGACAAGATCTTCACGAACGAAGGCCAACTGCTCCAAAGGTGGCAGAGGCATCCCCAGAGCTGTCAAATTGTGTCGGAGTGCATACTTACTCCTTCATCGGTGTAGATGACAGTCATCATGAAGGAGTAAGTATATACTCCGAAACGTTGTGTGCCACATAATAAAAATTCTCTTCCTTATCGTTTATATATGGGCAAGATTTCATCAAGTGTATCCTACTGCCTCCAGAGGACAGATACGTAAGAGCAAAATAAATTATCTTAAGCGCCCACGTCCAGCCCATCAGGTCACACACCATTAGGGGATGTGATGTCTCCGCACGCTTACATCTCTCGAGGATCTCACGTACAGGGGCAGTGGGGTAGCCTTGTGGTTAAAGCGTTTGTCACGCCGAAAGCCCGGTGTCGATTTCCCACATTGTTACAATGTGTGAAGCCCATTTCTGGTGTCCCCCGCAGTGATATTGCTGGAATATTGCTAAAAGCGGTGTAAAACCCAACTCACTTACTCACTCTAAAGGTACAGAGGCAGCCTGCAGTTAATTCCTTGCAAAACTAGATAAATACTATCAGAGAGTTAGATTTAGATGAAATAATAATCACCATCAGTATAGCTGTCAGGTGGCTACTACGTCCCAATGTGATGCCAGGTCTACCTCCCATATTTCCTGCTCCAAAACATCACCTCTACATGTACGCATCAGACGAGGGATGGGGCGCTCACGTGCACGACGTCACAGTACAAGGGGAATGGTCAGCCAGAAAAATGAAGATGCTATATTCCAAGCTATCAAAGCATGGCAACTTCGGCTACACCACTCGTCAGTGCTGATCACGACAGAAAACAACACAGCTGTAGCGTATATACAGCATCAAGGGGACACGATGTCCTTTATTGAAAGAGGTTACACATTTATGTTACTTGGCAGACTTAGTGAGCTGCAGGATGAAATCCCGGGCAAGTTAAACACACTTGCAGATTGCCCTTTCCGGAAGAACAAGATCGTGCCCACGCAATGGCCCCTCCATCCTGAGATATTTAGGTGGATCCCCTCAATATAGGATACCCCACATCTCAACCTATTCGACACCTGCCTCAACAACAGGCTACCTGTATACATCAGCCCCTCCAGGTAGATGACCTATCCATGAACTTGAACAAAATTCCCTCCTTGGTCTCTCCTGGGCAGAAAAGGATAAGAGAGGACATGGATTGTATGTCTCAAAAGACCATGGTTTCCGAGATTGTTACCTCTCCAACTACAGTGAGTGAGTGAGTATGGTTTTACGCCGCTTTTAGCAATATTCCAGCGATATCACGGCGGGGGACACCAGAAATGGGCTTAACACATTGTACCCATGTCGGGAATCGAACCCGGGTCTTCGGCGTGACTAGGCTACCCGACCGCCCCTTCTCCAACTACAGTATCGTCGCCATTTTTTTGCGACGGCTACTCTAAGCAGAGACCATATGGTCTCTGCTCTAAGTCAGCTTCACAAACAGTGGTTTGCTTATGGAGACTACCCTCGACAACCATCTTTAACAGAGGTTTGCAAGACGTGGATATAACGGTAACTTTAGATGCTGATTTCTTACTTTCTTCTAAGAAAGGATAAGAATTTCCGACATGACACCACTGAAGGCTACAGGGCAGCCCTGGCCTCAGAACTACAACATTGCGGGCTCTTTATAGCCACTCAACCATTACTAAATCTACACATGATGTCATTTTTAGCGGGAAGATATAAAACTACCACAAACATTACCAAAATGGAATTTATCAACTGTACTGTCAGCATTAATGGAACCACCTTACGAACCCATGTCAAACGCTACTCTACTAATAGCTTCGAAACAGCTTTTCTCCTAGCTATGGTCACTACGGCCATGGATAATTACTAATTTACACACGCACTAGGCTAGAGTACAATGTCTTTCAGGAATATATTGCCACAAAAGCAGTCATCGGCATTTGGCCACCTCGGACATCGGCATTACGCGATCCCTGCCTTAAGTAAAACTGTGGATTATCCGGACATGCTAGTATGTCCCATCACAGCTCTGAAATACTGTAGTAGCATCTATCACAGAAAGCATAGAAAACGAGTGGTGGCGAGCTGCCAATGGAAATCCCACAATACTTTTCTAACTTCTAGTTTCGGAACGTACAAGCAGATCTTGAGGGGCTATTCTCTATGGTACCCGATTCCAGAAGTACTAAAAGACAACGTGAGTTGGCCATTAAATCAATGTCTACCAGGGCGTAGGCAGGTCGCTGGCTAGCGTCTTGAATCATAGATCGAAGTGATATAAGGTTTCTACATGTAAGCCTCGGATGTAACAATGTACATGCCACGGGTACCGGAAATTACGTCAAATATACACGTAAATATCATCAACAGGAAACGGAAGTGACGTCATAAGTAGGAAATGTCGACATTTAATAAGACCTAGGAATGGTAATGGATACGTCACAAGTGATCTCAGAACCGGACGTCGCTATATAAGTGCAATAATCTTGGACGCGACGTTAAACCCAAATTCACCTCACCTCAGAACCAGAAGTCAGAAGTACGTCAAATACCACGAAAAGGTAACATAACTGACGTCACAGAAATGTAATTGACGTCATAAAATGCCCAAACTTGAAGATCTATAATATATATATATTCACCCACTTCACTGCCGCCAACTATCTTGGATACTAGATGCCATATCCCAATGGTCCCTCTTGTGTATGATGTAATAGAGGTAAGATATTAAAAGGAATTATCAAACAAATATTTATCACTGTGTATAATTCCAATTATACTACCTCTATTACATCAGGAATTAGTTCCTCCCACCTCCACAGTTGCATTAGTGCGGAGGATAGGGATTTCCTAACAACTATTAGATATATTGGCAGGGAAGAGAGCCCAAACAGGTATTTATGACTATTATGTAATAGAGTTACCATCTTAGAATTATACACAACGATAACTATTGTTTGCTTTCTCCGTACAGAAGTGTCTATAATTTACTCACAGATGTGTGACCTATCTGTGAACTTTTAAAATGTAATTGTGGCCACGTCATACCAAACGACGTTAAAAGATGGTAGCTGTTATCCTGCCCAGCGCCCGGCATTGAAGAGACACGGCATGGAGTCCGTATACTGTGTGTATATCCACGTTATATTGCGGCATGGTAAATCAGAGGGCTCGCACAATAAGAGCTTCCCCATTCCACGTCACCTAACCATATCTCTAGTCCTATTTTAACACTGACCAGCCGACCCAGTGAGTGACATCATGAAAATCAATCCACGCACTTTGGATGCGATGACATGCAATCAGCTAAGTCATCGAGCGGGACCACCCGATCCATTTAGTTGACTCTTACGACCAGCCTAGGTTGATGGGGGCCTATTTTAACCCGGAATCGCGAGTTAGGATACGATTTGAGTGAAAAAGCAGGAAACTTGATATCCTCGGCCGCGAGGCACCACCAGTCGTATCTGTCGCACCACCAGTTTATGAGTGAGAGAGTGAGTTGGGTTTAACGCCGCTTTTAACAGTATTCCAGTTATATCGCGGCGTGTCAGCTTAAAATGGTAGGAAAGCCCGAAGTGATGCAGGTCTGAGACGTTTACCACTTCGGTGAAACCCACGAGCACGGGTGTGGTGCTAAAAAACCTAGAAACATAATCGGGGCGAACCGGGATTCCAACCCACAATCATAGGTTTCTGGCGTGCCCAAGGGACGCAACTCTGCACAGCGAATCACGGCGCCTTAGACGACTGGGCCACCCGTGCCCCCTCACCAGTTTATGAATCATCGCGGAATCATCGCGGAATAGATCATCGCGGAATAGGATTCGCTTGACAAATCAGTCTCTGTTGGTATTAACATTATCAGAGTTCTTTTGGGGTTGGGAATTAAAGTGTTTTGGTAATACTACATTGAACTTCTGAAGTTTTCCCTTGTCATGTGTCCTCGCGACACACGTGGTACAACTCAATTGTGTGATGGGCATTACTTACATGTAGAAGTTGACAGATGACAAAGTAGACACAATTTATGGATAACAGCTTCTTTATTTACTGTAAGGGCGACGTTTCGGTATAGATCCTTATACGATGCTTGACAACGGCGTTAGGATCTATACCGAAACGTCGCCCTTAGAGTAAAACAAAAGTTGTTATCCCTAAAATGTCTACTTTGCCGTTATATAACACTGACACTAGAAATACCTGTAGAGGGTCGTTTCCACCAGTCAGCCACTTTCAGCGATGTCACAATAACCTATAAATGTGAATACATGACACTCTTTATTCTTTGTAATGACGTTCCCTAGCAACTTCTTGCCCCTTCGTCGGGTGAATATAATAAATAAGAGCACAGAGACTCTCTTCATTTACAGAACAATGCACATTCTAGACTTGTGAACTATTATAGACTTGCATGGGCTGTATTGGATATATTCCTTTCCTCTGTATGATAGGACCCGTGAAGATCCGGTAGAATAGGTCTTCAGCAACCCATGCTTGTCGTAAAAGGCGACTATGCTTGTCGTAAAAGGCGACTAACGGGATCGGGTTGACAGGCTCGCTGACTTGGTTGATGCACGGTCATCGATCCCAATTGCGTGGATCGATGCTCATGATATCAATCACTGGATTGTCAGGTCCAGACACGTTTATTTACAGACCGCCGTCATATAGCTGGAATATTGCTGAATGCGGCGTTAAACAACAAACCAACCAACCAACCAACTCTGTATGATAGACGAGGTTCTTGCCAACGACATGAAGCACTGAGAATCTATTTGGCCACAGACACTCCACGGGAAGTACATTACCAGAACGACAATTCCTAATCTGATACAGCAATTTAGAATCATGTAAATTATTGAATTCGTTAAAAATGTTGAATAAAATTTTTCTAAACAAAAGTCCACAAAACCCTGATTCCTTGACATGTTTCGCCAATAGCTTCATCATCAATAGTCAATAATCCAACCACTCTAACTCGGAGAAAACAGACGGAATTGTCCCAGCGCATAATGGATATGCATTGTATTAAGTATAACCAAATACTCGCAGACAGATCAAGTGACATTTCTACACTCAAATCCCAATTAATTCGTTGGACTGTTTGTTCGTATCAGTCAGTATGCCAATTAATCAACAGCCACGTCCTGGCGAGCACTGTAATCATGTACATCGACCAGTGTGTAGACCTGCCACGGAGATAGATGATATTCATAATAGGGTCTTCCATAATGATCAGAGAGAATTACAATGGAACATTGCGAAAAGAACTTTCGTTGAGGGTGGTATACATTCTGAGTAGAGTTAAACTATTTCATCTACATATAACGATTAAGATGATGCAACGTTATGGTCGACCCGTGAAGATACGGGGTAGAATAGGTCTTCAGCAACCCATGCTTGCCGTAACAGGCGACTATGCTTCTCGTAAGAAGCGTCTAACGTGATCGAGTGGTCAGGCTCGCTGACTTGGTTGATGCATGTCATCGATTCCAATTGCGTGGATCGATGCTCATGATGTCAGTCACTGGATTGTCGTGTCCAGATTCGATTATTTACAGATCGCCGTCATATAGCTGGAATATTTCTGAGTGCGGCGTTAAACAACAAACAAAACAACGTTATAGTCCTGGTAGGATTGTTATCGGCCCTACGCTTGTGTCAAACTTCGGAGGACTTTGGCTATTTTCAGTGGGCACCATGACTTGTATTTAGTTTGAACTGTATGTCATGCCCTGTGTAATGTAATTACTGGCCAAAGACATTATACACCCATGTTTTGTGGTGGCTAACATGTAACAAACAAGAAATGGTTAGTCGATGGTGCTGCATTAGATGCGGGTATCGTCAGTGTTTCGGCGACTGTTTTAATCCTAGTAACGTTTCGATAACATCAGAATGTTATATTCATGTGTATACTTTTCCCCCGACAGTATACATAGGGTATGCATGTCAGTTACTATCGTGATAAAATAATAGTGAAGTGTGTGAATGAATGTTATTTGGCTCCGCATTCAGCAATATTCCTGTTACATCACGGCGGCATGTACAGAAGCGAATTTGGATCAGGCAAACCAGTGACTGTTAGCATTACCCGCGGTGTCTATCGCTAAATCACATAACTATCTCTTGAGGAAAGTCTCTGAATAAAACATATTGACTGCGGTACTAAAGATTATAAACATGAACAATTTTTGTGTATTTCAGTTTTGTTCAGAGGATTGATGACGCCCCGAATATTGTTAAATGGAGTGCTGAATGCCGACCCTCAACAGGATCACAAACACCGACCCTCAACAGGTTCACAAACACTGACCACCAACAGGTTCACAAACACTGATTAACAGGTTCACACACACCGACCCCCAACAGGTTCACAAACACCAACACCCAACAGCTTCACACACACCGACCCCCAACAGGTTTATACACACCGACCCCAAACAGGTTCACACACACCGACCCTCAACAGGTTTACACATACCGACCCCAAACAGGTTATCAAAAACTGAAACTCAAAAGGTTCACAAACACCGACCCCCAACAAGTTTACACACACCGACCCCCAACAGGTTTATACACACCGTCCCCCAACAGGTTCACACACACCGACCCTCAACAGGTTCACACACACCGACCCCCAACAGGTTCACAAACACCGACCCCCAACAGGTTCACAAACACCGACCCTCAACAGGTTCACACACACCGACCCTCAACAGGTTCACACACACCGACCCTCAACAGGTTTACACACACCGACCCTCAACAGGTTCACACACACCGACCCTCAACAGGTTCACACACACCGACCCTCAACAGGTTCACACACACCGACCCTCAACAGGTTCACACACACCGACCCTCAACAGGTTTATACACACCGTCCCCCAACAGGTTCACACACACCGACCCTCAACAGGTTCACACACACCGACCCTCAACAGGTTCACACACACCGACCCTCAACAGGTTCACACACACCGACCCTCAACAGGTTTATACACACCGTCCCCCAACAGGTTCACACACACCGACCCTCAACAGGTTCACACAAACCGACCCCCAACAGGTTCACAAACACCGACCCCCAACAGGTTCACAAACACCGACCCTCAACAGGTTCACACACACCGACCCTCAACAGGTTCACAAACACCGACCCTCAACAGGTTTACAAACACCGACCCTCAACAGGTTTACAAACACCGACCCTCAACAGGTTCACACACACCGACCCTCAACAGGTTCACACACACCGACCCTCAACAGGTTCACACACACCGACCCTCAACAGGTTCACACACACCGACCCTCAACAGGTTCACAAACACCGACCCTCAACAGGTTCCCAAACACCGACCCTCAACAGGTTCACACACACCGACCCTCAACAGGTTCACAAACACCGACCCTCAACAGGTTCACAAACACCGACCCTCAACAGGTTCACACACACCGACCCTCAACAGGTTCACACACACCGACCCCCAACAGGTTCACAAACACCGACCCTCAACAGGTTTACAAACACCGACCCTCAACATGTTCACACACACCGACCCTCAACAGGTTTACAAACACCGACCCTCGACAAGTTCACACACACCGACCCTCAACAGGTTCACACACACCGACCCTCAAAAGGTTCACAAACACCGACCCTCAACAGGTTCACAAACACCGACCCTCAACAGGTTCACACACACCGACCCTCAACAGGTTTACAAACACCGACCCTCAACAGGTTCACACACACCGACCCTCAACAGGTTCACACACACCGACCCCCAACAGGTTCACAAACACCGACCCTCAACAGGTTTACAAACACCGACCCTCAACATGTTCACACACACCAACCCTCAACAGGTTTACAAACACCGACCCTCGACAAGTTCACACACACCGACCCTCAACAGGTTCACACACACCGACCCTCGACAAGTTCACAAACACCGACCCTCAACAGGTTCCCAAACACCGACCCTCAACAGGTTCACACACATCGACCCTCAACAGGTTCACAAACACCGACCCTCAACAGGTTCACACACACCGACCCTCAACAGGTTCACAAACACCGACCCTCAACAGGTTCACACACACCGACCCTCAACAGGTTTACAAACACCGACCCTCAACAGGTTCACAAACACCGACCCTCAACAGGTTCACACACACCGACCCTCAACAGGTTCACACACACCGACCCTCAACAGGTTCACAAACACCGACCCTCGACAAGTTCACACACACCGACCCTCAACAGGTTCACACACACCGACCCTCAAAAGGTTCACAAACACCGACCCTCAACAGGTTCACAAACACCGACCCTCAACAGGTTCACACACACCGACCCTCAACAGGTTTACAAACACCGACCCTCAACAGGTTCACACACACCGACCCTAAACAGGTTCACACACACCGACCCCCAACAGGTTCACAAACACCGACCCTCAACAGGTTTACAAACACCGACCCTCAACATGTTCACACACACCAACCCTCAACAGGTTTACAAACACCGACCCTCGACAAGTTCACACACACCGACCCTCAACAGGTTCACACACACCGACCCTCAAAAGGTTCACAAACACCGACCCTCAACAGGTTCCCAAACACCGACCCTCAACAGGTTCACACTCATCGACCCTCAACAGGTTCACAAACACCGACCCTCAACAGGTTCACACACACCGACCCTCAACAGGTTCACAAACACCGACCCTCAACAGGTTCACACACACCGACCCTCAACAGGTTTACAAACACCGACCCTCAACAGGTTCACAAACACCGACCCTCAACAGGTTCACACACACCGACCCTCAACAGGTTCACACACACCGACCCTCAACAGGTTCACAAACACCGACCCTCAACAGGTTCACACACACCGACCCTCAACAGGTTTACAAACACCGACCCTCAACAGGTTTACAAACACCGACCCTCAACAGGTTTACAAACACCGACCCTCAACAGGTTCACACACACCGACCCTCAACAGGTTCACAAACACCGACCCTCAGCAGGTTCACACACACCGACCCTCAACAGGTTCACACACACCGACCCTCAACAGGTTCACACACACCGACCCTCAACAAGTTCACAAACACCGACCCTCAACAGGTTCACAAACACCGACCCTCAACAGGTTCACACACACCGACCCTCAACAGGTTCACACACACCGACCCTCAACAGGTTCACAAACACCGACCCTCAACAGGTTTACAAACACCGACTCTCAACAGGTTCACAAACACCGACCCTCAACAGGTTTACAAACACCGACCCTCAACAGGTTCACACACACCGACCCTCAACAGGTTCACAAACACCGACCCTCAACAGGTTTACAAACACCGACCCTCAACAGGTTTACAAACACCGACCCTCAACAGGTTCACAAACACCGACCCTCGACAAGTTCACACACACCGACCCTCAACAGGTTCACACACACCGACCCTCAAAAGGTTCACAAACACCGACCCTCAACAGGTTCACACACACCGACCCTCAAAAGGTTCACAAACACCGACCCGCAACAGGTTCACAAACACCGACCCTCAACAGGTTCACACACACCGACCCTCAACAGGTTTACAAACACCGACCCTCAACAGGTTCACACACACCGACCCTCAACAGGTTCACACACACCGACCCCCAACAGGTTCACAAACACCGACCCTCAACAGGTTTACAAACACCGACCCTCA
The DNA here is from genome assembly GCF_023055435.1 of Haliotis rufescens. Classification (NCBI taxonomy): domain Eukaryota; kingdom Metazoa; phylum Mollusca; class Gastropoda; order Lepetellida; family Haliotidae; genus Haliotis; species Haliotis rufescens. The sequence goes on from NW_025963857.1 coordinate 7,467,674, forward strand.
ACATGTTCACACACACCAACCCTCAACAGGTTTACAAACACCGACCCTCGACAAGTTCACACACACCGACCCTCAACAGGTTCACACACACCGACCCTCAAAAGGTTCACAAACACCGACCCTCAACAGGTTCCCAAACACCGACCCTCAACAGGTTCACACTCATCGACCCTCAACAGGTTCACAAACACCGACCCTCAACAGGTTCACACACACCGACCCTCAACAGGTTCACAAACACCGACCCTCAACAGGTTCACACACACCGACCCTCAACAGGTTTACAAACACCGACCCCCAACAGGTTCACAAACACCGACCCTCAACAGGTTCACACACACCGACCCTCAACAGGTTCACACACACCGACCCTCAACAGGTTCACAAACACCGACCCTCAACCGGTTCACACACACCGACCCTCAACAGATTTACAAACACCGACCCTCAACAGGTTTACAAACACCGACCCTCAACAGGTTTACACACACCGACCCTCAACAGGTTCACACACACCGACCCTCAACATGTTCACACACACCGACCCTCAACAGGTTTACACACACCGACCCTCAACAGGTTCACACACACCGACCCTCAACAGGTTCACAAACACCGACCCTCAGCAGGTTCACACACACCGACCCTCAACAGGTTCACACACACCGACCCTCAACAGGTTCACACACACCGACCCTCAACAAGTTCACAAACACCGACCCTCAACAGGTTCACAAACACCGACCCTCAACAGGTTCACACACACCGACCCTCAACAGGTTCACAAACACCGACCCTCAACAGGTTTACAAACACCGACTCTCAACAGGTTCACAAACACCGACCCTCAACAGGTTTACAAACACCGACCCTCAACAGGTTCACACACACCGACCCTCAACAGGTTCACAAACACCGACCCTCAACAGGTTTACAAACACCGACCCTCAACAGGTTCACAAACACCGACCCTCAACAGGTTTACAAACACCGACCCTCAACAGGTTCACACACACCGACCCTCAACAGGTTCACACACACCGACCCTCAACAGGTTCACAAACACCGACCCTCAACAGGTTTACAAACACCGACCCTCAACAGGTTTACAAACACCGACCCTCAACAGGTTTACAAACACACCGACCCTAAAGAGGTTCACAAACATTGACCAACATGTTCACAAACACCGACCCTCAACAGGTTCACAAACAGCTACCCTCAACAGGTATAGGGTTCGTATAAGCAGCTTTCCGACTTTGTTTTAATGAAAGAAGATGCTATAAGGTCAACCGCACCTTCAGGTTGGTTTTACTGGAAACTGGGAAATTTCGATTATGTCTGACCAAGGTAAAGCCAACTCATTTTTTTCTTTCTTCGTAACAATATGAATCTTATGAGACAATTCTTAATAAGGTCCCACCATCACTCAAAAAGGCGCCTGATTTTATAGCTCTTTTGTCACACACTCCGTAAGTAAGAGGCGGAACAATTCCATTAACACAATTTATATTGCTTTTTGAGATTTGTTAATAAAGTGTTATTTGGATGTACCACTTCAGTCTGAAAATATCTTCCCGTGTACACAAAGCAGTATTTATTCCATTATCGATTAACTATTGATCTGTGGTTGGGAATGACGTTACCACCCAATTGCCGTGGATGGATTTCACAGAGACCATCTCGCGACATGATCGGAAAGACTGTTCTCTAATAGTGCCAGGGACGGCAGAGTGCGTCTAATTGATTTTCTATCTTGAAATGGGGGAACCTAAAAACTTTCGATACAACGGATTAATATATTGAACGAAAATATCAAGCGTTGAACTATGCTTGATTAAGCAGCGATTTGACGTTAACCCTTCATTTAAAATCTGTGATGACAAGAGAGGGAGTATTGAAATCAACTCGTTTATTGAGAATTATTTCGCGGCTTTATTTATGATATTCTAACTAAAAATGGGGTCGAATTTTCTAACGCTCGTCACAGTTTGTATAGTGATGAAGATTATGAATAGAGAACAAGTCGATGCCACTACGCGGCAGCTGATTGCACGTGCAATTCCTCTAAAAGACAGAAAGTTGAATACGGCACCCCTAAAAACAGTTTTAACTCGATCGAGGATTGAATGTCTCAAGGAATGTATTCGAACATCCGGATGTGAAGCCCTAAACTTTGGTAAGAAGGACAAGTGTGAACTTCTTGGCACCTTCCTCTGCGCGAAGACGGCTAGCCTCATCCCTTCAACAGACTTCGCCTACTATGACGTGGAGTTTGAGGACACGCTGTCGGTAAGTTGTGTTTACTAATTCAACAATCACGTTGGGGAGTTTCAAAGAGACGTTTACTGTTGGTTTGAATTCATTTGTCTTTCTCGGTTTGACGAGTGGTCTAAGGCGGTCTAAGCGGAGTTGCGTCCCTTAGTTGTGTCAGGATCCTCTGGTGGTGGGTTTGATATAACCGAGATACTGTATAAAGCGGAGTTTGACACACCTGGTATAACTGAAATATTGTATAAGGCGGAGTTTGACACACCTGGTATAACTGATATATTGTATAAGGAGGAGTTTGACACACCTGGTATTACTGATATATTGTATAAGGCGGAGTTTGAAACACCTGGTATAACTGAAATATTGTATAAGGAGGAGTTTGACACACCTGGTATAACTGAAATATTGTATAAGGAGGAGTTTGACACACCTGGTATAACTGAAATATTGTATAAGGAGGAGTTTGACACACCTGGTATTACTGAAATATTGTATAAGGCGGAGTTTGAAACACCTGGTATAACTGAAATATTGTATAAGGAGGAGTTTGACACACCTGGTATAACTGAAATATTGTATAAGGAGGAGTTTGACACACCTGGTATAACTGAAATATTGTATAAGGAGGAGTTTGACACACCTGGTATAACTGAAATATTGTATAAGGAGGAGTTTGACACACCTGGTATAACTAAAATATTGTATAAGGAGGAGTTTGACACACCTGGTATAACTGAAATATTGTATAAGGAGGAGTTTGACACACCTGGTATAACTGAAATATTGTATAAGGAGGAGTTTGACTTGTTGTTTTTAAAAATGGTGGTACACTAGCTAGTAGAGAGAAATGGTTTTATCAAGGACATTTTTTGGATGTTGTATCGTTCTATAGGCACTTAGGTGTATATTTTACAAACATATTATCATGGAAGATGCATGCTAACCTAGCTGTGGTACACGCGAAGATCTTAATTGGAATTCTACAAAATATTAAAGTCCTTGGAAATATTTCCTATAATACATTCTTTAAGATTTTCGATGAAAAGATCAATCCAATTTTGGAGGTTTGGGGATTAGAAATAATTGATGTTTTAGAAACAGTACATTTATACCATGCAAACGATTCCTTGGTGTGAAATCTAGTACGTCTAATTTAGTGGTCTACGGTGAATGTGGACGATACCCATTAACTATATTTTGCCAAGGTAAAGACGATAATATACTGGATTAAATTAGTTACAATATCTTACAAGATACCCATAGAAATGTTATAACATGCTATTACTCTATGATCGAAAGGGGCAGACTAACTGGGCATATTCTGTCAAACATCAACTCTATTTATGTGGTTAAGGTAATAATGTATGGACAGAACAGGGCACGGGGATACCAGATCAGCTCATAGATGACCTTGAAGGATTTGTACATACGGACCCAATCACATCAATTGACTATATCTAAGATCAAATGATCACATTAGGTCAATGACCTTCTATGATATGCCTGTGGTTATTTGATTGCATGTAAAAGTATTGCCAAAACTATTGTGATCGTTTTTTTCTGTGTTATATTTGAAACATAATAGGTACGAGTGAAAATATCTCTTTTCCCCCTCGTCACTCGATGAGCGAAACATATTTCACTCGTCACTTGAAACATTCTATTTTCTATCGGAAAATTAAAATATACCATTAAATAAATATATTACGATAAAGGGATATAATTTAAGGGGAGTTAACTCTTGTATGACAGTAGTTCCGTCAAAGTGTTATGTTATTACTGAAGTTAGGAAAGCTAAGCGCGCTTATGATTTGAAATTAGATGATACTATTAATTCAGAATGTGGTACTAAATCATGGTGGCGCTTAATTAAAAAAATTATACAGCATAAAAGAAATTCAAATACACAATCCCCTCCTATTATGATTAATGGGAACGTTGTTGATCATCCCAGGGATATTGCTGAGGCTTTTAATGACTCCTTTATTCAACAAGCCCAAGTTTAAGAACCCGAGAAGAAAACTAATAACTTACATGAGCCTGTAAATAAACTTAACGACTTGCTCTTGTTTGAAAAAGAAGTCCATGATATTTTATTAAGCCTAAATACTACCAAAGCTAAAGGTCCAGATAATATTGGTAATAAGCTTTTAAAAAAATTAGCTATACCTCTATGTGCTCCCATTACTTTGCTGTTCAATTTATCGCTACGACTTTCCTCCTTTCCTTGTCAATGGAAAAAATCTCTTATTGTTCCAATCCATAAAAAAAGTAGTGTTCATGATTGTAATAATTATAGACCAGTTGCCCTGACAACTTCTCTTTCTAAGGTATTTGAAAAATGTGTATTTAAGCATGTCTGCAATTTTTACTTGGATAATGATATCATAACCACTTCACAATCGGGATTCAAACCTGGAGATTCAACTGTTTATCAGTTAACTGAATTATATCACGTGATCTCCAAAGCCTTGGATGATGGAAAGGAAGTTCGCGCCATATTTTGTGATATAAGTAAGGCGTTTGATCGTGTCTGGCATGAAGGCTTATTAGTTAAATTAAAGTCAACAGGGATAGGGGGTAATCTTCTGGACTGGTTTGGAAGTTATCTTTGTAATAGACAACAGTCTGTAGTAATTAATGGCTATATGTCACATTATAAACCTGTTCTAGCCGGAGTGCCACAGGGCTCAGTTTTAGGACCCTTGTTATTCCTTATTTATATTAATGATCTGACTCATGGGATAACGAGTAATAATCAACTTTTTGCTGATGATACATCTTTATTTCTAATTATTGAAGATCCTGAATCCACAGCCGCTATATTGAATAGTGATTTAGAATGTATATCAAACTGGGCAAGTAAATGGCAGGTGAAATTTAGTCCTTCCAAAACGGAAGCAATGTTATTTTCTACTAAAAGTAATCCTAGTCCTAAATTACCTCTGCGAATGAATGATATTCTTATACCTGAAGTAAGTGATCATAAACATCTAGGACTTGTATTCCAGGAAGATGGAAAATGGCACAAACACATTGATTATATTGTACGTAAAGTGAGCCCATTAATTAATTGTTTGCGTAGCCTGAAATACCGTCTAAATCGAAGAACGCTCAAACCATGTACAAATCTTTTATTTTACCTATTTTTGATTATTGTGATAATATTTGGGATAATTGTAATAATGAACAAGTAAAACTATCAGAAAATTTACACTTGGATGCTCTACGAACAATATGTGGAGCAGTACGAGGAACCAGTCACAAAAAACTTTATAGGGAAACGGGTTTATGCTCACTGTCCGACAGACGACATTACCATAAATTATGTATATTTTACAAAATGGTCAATTCGCTAACTCCTAAATATCTATCTTTATGGGTCCCATCTAATATATCCAACATAACTGGATATAACCTTCGTACTTCTAATGTCGTCCAGACCAGTGCAGGACGCTTATCCCAGTATAATCGATCTTTTTTGCCATCTGTTATACAAGCTTGGAATGCACTTGATATTAATATTAGAAATGTAGATTCCTTATCTCGGTTTAAGCAATTAATTTCTAGAGAAACTAAGCTTACTTCAAATTTCACATCTTTTGCTAGTTATGGCCAGCGGCAATGCCAAGTGATTTTATCTAGACTTAGGCTAGGTTGTAGTGATTTAAAATCACATTTATCTGACAGATTTCTGATTGATAATCCCATCTGTCCATGTGGCCTGAATAGAGAAGATGCTTTCCACTTTTTTCTATCTTGTCCACGCTATGCCAAGTTTAGAATTGATAAATACTTTTTTGTTAACCAGCTCAGCATACATACTATACTCCACGGCAATGAAGATTCATCTTCCTCAGAAAATGAATACATTATAAAATCAGTTCCCAATTACATCATTGAAACAAACCGCTTTACGTAAGTTATGTGTCAACTTAAGAATATAAAATGCATTTGGTATCTTGCTTTCCATTTTATTTCATTTTGTGTTACTCATTAATGTCTGCTCTATAGACGTCATTACAATCTACATGTATGATGTACAATATTAGGAGAAGCATTAATATAGGCCTTTTTGTCCTGTTTGCTAATCCTTGTTCCATTTTGTAACGATATGTAATGTAAAATCTGAATGGAAATAATATACTGTTTAAATCAAAGTGTTATGTTCACTGCGGTGAAATATCAAGTGTTATGTCCATTGCAATGAAAATATCACTTTTCTCAACTTCAGAAAACTCTGAAGTATATAATAAATTCGTGACTGTCAATACGTGTTATGGTTTTATTTCATTTGACAAGTGTTTCCCATTGTAAAAAAACAAATGGCCCTTGTATTGTGCCTACACTATTTCGTTGTCTCAGTATGGACAAGTTTATCCCAGGTAAAACAGGTCACTACGGAAGCCTTTTAGGGCCATTTTTTTTTTTTTTTTTCCGATAGTATCTTGAAATTTCAAGATACTAAGTTGAAATTTCAAGATACTAAGTTGAAATTTCAAGATACTACTTAATATCTTGAAATTTCAAGATAGTATCGAAAAACAAAAACAAAACAAATGGCCCTAAAAGGCTTCCGTAGGTCACAGTCATGTTCCCTTCACTTTCTGAGGTCGTATCATTTTATTATTTTATAATGGGAAGACACCATTGTTACATAAACCACCAGAAATCTATATTAGGACTACATCGATTAAATGCAAAACGTAAGGTTCAAGATGGCGATAGACAGAGGAATAGTACTTATTCGATGTGTTGAAAAAAATAATAAAATAATATTTATTCTTTTCACTTTTGATGAAGAATGTGTATATATCAGGCCGCAGGAGTACAAGCGAGGGATAGAAATAATTCGAAGTTGTGACGGGGCGTTACTGCGGAATTACATAAAGTTCTATTTTATCCAAATGTCATGTCTCAAATTAGTGATAGGTCGTACGTATTACGTTAATTTTGGTGTGATAATGTTTTCGACAAATGGCGAAATCTTGCAAGGGATAAAACAAATTGTAATTAGAATTCATTGTACTCCTCCAATTTTGGAAGAAATGCAACTTAATACTTAATTATATATTGCCGTTGATGACAAGAGTCGTCTGGAAAGCTGTATTTCCGGGATAACGAGGTTTCACTCATTCGTCACCACTCGCATGTTTCCGTAACCTTCCGTGATGCGGCTTGTCCTGGAATGGGAAGAGTTGGTCACGAATGGGTTTCACTGTATGTAATCGTAGATAGAGAGTGGTACCGAAGTTATCAAACCCGGGCCTTTGGTGTGACTAGCGAACTCTTAACTACTATAGGCTGAGGAAGAGATACAATAAGCAACTACATCACCCTGTATGTATTAGGGTGGGTATGAGGCGGGATGGTATTGCGGATACAGACAATCTCGTGCCAATACAGCTGGTAAGTATACTACCCAGGGAGCTGAGAATTAAATCTGAATGCATTCAGAACCATTCCCTCGATTACCCAGTGTACTGAATCTCTATCCAGTATCATAACAGAATTGATATATAATACCCTGGATCATCGAGGATGACTGATTCACTCACCGGGTGGTCTATGCCGTGTTTCTCCAGTCTGTCTGGTTTGTGTAGCCTTGTGCTAGAGAAACCACCACACTGTTGTTATTAAAACACTAATTGTCAGACTGTCTGCAAAAAGGCATTTACATGTACGCAAGAGTCATATTGCTTTATCCACTTCATCACTATCTAGGATACTGAATCCGCTCATTGATTAACCGAGTGTTCCGAATAAATCACGTGAACACAATTGATCGGAACAGTTGGCCAGATATCACAATTAACATGAAATATACATCGCCTGGACTTGACACAGGCTTGTAAATAACCAATATGCCAGCACCTTCTTATTACATACACTGACCATACCGTCATAATAACTTTTTGTCGGATGTGTGCACCAATGGAAGCGTCTTGATAATAAACCCACATATAACCATAAAATATATTATATGCGACTTCAGAAATGTTGACACTCGTAGGGGGCCACGGGTGGCCCAGTCGTCTAAGGCGCCGCGATTCGCTGTGCAGAGTTGCGTCCCTTGGGCACGCCAGAAACCTATGATTGTGGGTTCGAATCCCGGTTCGCCCCGATTATGTTTCTAGGTTTGTCAGCACCATACCCGTGCTCGTGGGTTTCACCGAAGTGGTAAAGGTCTGAGACCTGCATCACTTCGGGCTTTCCTCCCACATTAAGCTGACACGCCGTGATATAACTGGAATAATGTTAAAAGCGGCGTTAAAACCCAACTCACTTACTCACTTACTCACTTGACGTAACGTCTGTCGCACAGCCCCCGAGCCGTAGTATTTTCCCTTCCACCCAGCCTTTACTGTAATGCTATAGCCCTAAATGAAGCAAGTCTAGATTTCCCACAGGTTCTGAATATCCCATTTCATTGGGGCTCCTTTTCACTGTAAATGTAGTTGCTTGTTTCTGTAATGTTTTTATATCTTTAGAGACGAAGCGTTAGTCTAAGGGACCGATACCGGATGGGAGTAGCTGGGAAGCGAGAGGGGAACTTTCTCTGGGTAAATGTTTACACAGTAGTCGGAAGGAGAATATCCTGTAATGCTTTGACGAATCATTTCATAATGAAACCTTCCCGTGTGACATGTGTATTTTCGATATTGTATTAATGTTCTTGTCAAGGATGATGGTTGCCATGGTATTGTTTTATCAACTTGGGTTATATAACTTGCGCCATGTATTATGCCCTGAAAATGGATAGAACAATGCCTCGTGAAGAAAGTCCTCACAAAGCAGGGATGCAGCGTTGCGTCCCCTTGCCCTGACAGGATCCGTGTCCGAGGGCTACAATTCCAGATTCACCCCGAATACGAACCTTTGTCTGCAGGCATCACATTATTGGTTTTGACAAAGCTAGAATACTATTTTTTATCTGAAATGAAAACATTTTAAGATTTTATTTGTCATTTGATGTATAAAAATGAACCCGGAAGATTTCTTCAGAATCAGAAGAAATGTAAACTTGCCATTGAATTGTTGATTTGCTTGTTTGTTTCGGATAGTTTTGGTTTAGAGTCGGTTCTAGACCGCGTCTATATGTGGACCGATTCACATTGGTTATCCTCCTACATTCAGCTCACTCGACGAACCTTATCAAAGCGGCGTTAACCCCAACTCACTCATTCATTCGCCAGATATCTATTGACGGGTTGTCTTCTCCAATGTACCACACAATGCTAATGCGGACCTTCCCCTGACAGACGTCTGATATCTATAAGCTGAGTTATCATATGCTGTGAAGCCTCGTTCACCCAGACCCCGGTATCATCCCCCCCCCCCCCCCCCCCCCCCCCCCCACACACACACACACACACACACACCACCACACACACACGCGCACGAACACACACACACACACACACCGTTATTCCGGAAACCCCAGCCCACGCACACACACACACACACCGTTATTCCAGATATCTCACACACACACACACACATACACACACATACACACACACACACACACACACACACACACACACACACACACACACACACACTCACTCACTCACTCACTCACTCACTCACTCACTCACTCACTCTCATGCACGCATGCACGCACGTACGCAACGATATTCCAGAAACCTCATGTCACACACGCACGAACGCAAGAACGCACGAACGCACACACACACCGTTATTCCAGAAACCTCACGTCACACACACGCACGCACACGCACGCACGCACGCACGCTGGCATAAGTTAAGCCGGACGCAATCTCATTAAAATCAGACCTTAGTTCTCGCTGCCGCTACTTGGTTAAGCGGTAGCGAGAACTAAGATCTGATTTTAATGAGATTGAACCGGACGATTTCAGGGGGAACGCTTCATGGTATTGCGTTATTTAAAGGCTTTGCCGATCCTCCCGAACCCAGTCATTCGGGCTACCGTCCCTATAACCAATACAGGGGGCATCTCTCATGAATTGAGAACTATCAGAGGAATGTTGTTGGTTGTTTGTTGTTTAACGCCGCACTCAGCATTATTCCAGCTCTGTGACGGCGGTCGGTAAATAATCGAATCTGGACCAGGCAATCCAGTGAGCATCGATCATACGATGACATGCATCAACCAAGTCATCAAGCCTGAAAACTCGATCCCGGAAGTCGCCTCTTACGACAAGCATGGGTTGCGGGAGACCAATTCTAACCCGAATCCTCATGGTTCCCCTCGTCTAAGAGATATTCTAGGACTGAAATGTGTTGTTACTATATGGTACGTGTACTGCTGTCGATGTCGACACGGGCCAGTTAGTTATTATCAAGCTAATTGTACACTATCGCTTTGTTCCAGAGTATTGGTATCTATGACTCCAAACCATCTTGCAAGACCGAGGGAAAGTGTTCTCCGAAATGTGGTGAGTAAACCCGGGTTCGATTCCCTGCCCTTATTGATATTGGGGTCCCTAGCAGTGAGATGGCTCGATCACGGCTCCTGGACAGATGACTACCCGACCAGTAAGGCCATTTGTCAAGCGCCATCGCTCCGTTCTTAAGTCGGCTCATTGAGTACACTATAACAGTCTCATTGAAATCTGATATTTTACCACACCTTTTCCGTGAAAAACTGAGGACACCTCCAAAGAGGCCGCGTCAGGTGAACGCTGATTAAATATTATAATCATCATCAACTACCACAACTAGCGCGGCTTTCATCTCTTTAATCTATATTCCCTTTCAACATACAGGAATCGTATATGCTTGTCTACATGCTTCGTTCACGCACACTGTGAATTTAATAACGTTAAAAGCCATGATTTCCTGATTGGAAAGTTTCCCTTATGCCACCCGCGGAGATCTTCAAGCAGAGAGTGACATGCCATGTTATCACTTGAGTGCCTTGTGAGCACGCTCTACAGAAAATAACTGGTCGCTGTTTGGTGATTTTTTCTTAGACTGTATATTGTGTTTTATAATGTAAACACATACATGTTTGTTGTTTGACGCCGCACTCAGCAGTATTCCAGCTATATGACGGCGGTCTGTAAATGATCGAGTCTGGACATAATCCAGTGATTGACATCAAGAGCATCGATCTAAGATGACATGCATCAACCAAGTCAGCAAGCCTGCCCACCCGAGCCCGTTACTCGCCTCTTACGACAAGCATAGTCGCCTTTTACAGCAAGCATGGATTGACTACCCAGGATCTTCATGCACAGGTCTTTAATTATTTAAAGACTATGTGGTTTAACTCTATCCCAACTAAGTTGCTGAAGACCTAGTCTCATCCGGGTCATCACCGGATCTAAACATGTTTAGATATGTGTTTAATCCTAAACTGGGTACACATTTGAGTTCGACCTGAACACTTTTTGGGGTCTAAACATAGGAAATGAGATTTCTTCTCGCAGTCTAAACTGCGTGTGCGTGTGTGTTTTATAGGTTTCAGTAGGATGTAAACTCATTTTTAGAGTGTACTTGGAATCTCCGTGCAATCTCTGAAAGACGCAAAGACCAATAACGAATCCTAATTTGTGGTTCCTAAAATATCCTCAATGTTCCAGACTGTGAATGGACATCCGACTTCGACGTGATGCCGGGGTTCTACGTCGTTGGCTTTACGATGGAGACCGTCGCTGGGGTGACGCTGGCAGAATGTCAACAACGTTGTGTGGACGCTACGGCGTTCCAGTGCAAGTCCGCAGATTACAGTTTCTCCACGTGCTACCTGTCTCACGTCAACAGCATCGACGTCCCCGAGGCCTTCTCCATACAGAACGGCTACACCTACCTTCACAGAAAGTGTCAGTAGAGCCCACTGAGCCCGCCTTACACAGACTGCTGTTTGACATGTGCATTTAAGTCCTTGGTTGTACCACACTACTGTATTTTAATAGTTAAGAATTCTTTGAAAAAAAAGGTCATGTTAAGGTCACCACCATGTATCCTCCGAAAGGTCTGTTTTGAGGTTGCCAAACCCCCTTTTGGTTCCGGGATTTCACGATGCTTTTGTAGATTTGTTTCGGGATTCAGGGGTGAGCTATTAGACGTGGAAAAAAAATAGATGTTGGTCTTGGTAAAATCATTCTGCGCCAGTGTATTTCAGTAGACAGTGGGTATGTCTGCTAGGTCTTCAGCAACTCATGCTTGCCGTAAAAGGCGGCTATGCTTGTAAGAGGCACTAACGGGATCGGGGGGTCAGGCTCGCTGACTTGGTTGATGCATGTCATAGTATCCCAACTGCGTAGATCGATGCTCATGATGTCAATCACTGGATTGTCTGGTCCAGACTCTATTATTAACAGACCGCCATTATATTGTTGGAATATTGCTGAGTGCGGCGTTAAACAACAATCAACACTTGAATGTTTTCACCTTTCCACTAAACCAGGAACCATACACCGATAATGGCCTCTTGCTAAACCATATCCCGTACATGGGGATCCGGGGTAGGCTCCGAGTACCCAGTGCTTGTAAGAGGTGTGTTAATGATGATCTGTTGCCTACGATGTGTGAACTGACTGACTGTGTCGTGGTACCCCGACGGCGCGGGTCGTTGGCAAGCAGCCACGGAGTTGTCGGGCCTTCTGGCGTAAAACTGTACACACCATGTTTTTTGTTGTAAATTGTGAAAAAAGGAGTATATTAATACAAATGATGATATACCGTCGGCGAAGCAGAATATTCAACTTTTACAAAACGCATATTCAACTTGACAAGTTTCACATGCCATACAGTCAAGTTATCCCACATAATTCAGATATCCAGAGATGATGCGCCCGTAAAATATACAATTATTGGTAAAGTATACATGCGTGCAGCAGATTTCAAGGCCGAGCTCCATTCTGGCTGAGTTTGTATGTGTTCGAACCCTGATGACAGGCGTCGATGTTCATACTTTTGACCCACGGTTTACCGGTGTTGACTAAACCCGAAATACCCCGACTATACCCAAGGATGCGCATTTTGTGGTAACGTAACCTACGTTGCGTTGGGAATGAAATATCTTTTGCACAGCTGACATGGATTATCTCGTTCACCATAGTGCCACATATCCCGACCCCGCTCGTCCACATACACACAACACATGCGCATCCCCGTCCAACCCTCACCATATTTACTCTAAAAAAAATACCTGATTTGCTCACAAAACATCATATCAATTTCAAACTTTTCATTTTAACTTGGACGATTTATTCCACGTTTTGTTCTTGCGACTGAGAAAAATTGTTATTTAGGGATAAAATATTCCTACTCACTAACAATTATCTGATAATTCGGTGTTGTAAATATAACCAATCTCATTAAAATCAGATCTTAGTTCTCGCTAACGTTAACAAAGTAGCGGTAGCGAGCACAAAGATCAGATTTTAATGAGATTGCTTTAAAACAATTCAAGTGCGATTCACATATTTGCATATTTCCCAGGATGCAAAGCCTTTTCCCATGACGTTTCAAGCTAACGGGACAATGCCTTTCAATATACGCACTTCCTAAACTCAACACACTGGCAGAGCAATTACTGAAGGTACACCCTCCTCTCCAACTATCTGTCTATCTCTGTAACATATATAGATACTGTTTGTTTACCGCTGACAGTAACGTTTATGTTTAATAAATGAACTCGACTTGTAGTCAACACAGAAGTAAACAAGAACGAGACAGCAATTGTTGTTGTGTTGTTTTACCTGTTGTTTCCGTGTCAGAACACATCACTTCACCACAGTTTTGCAGACTATTTATTTGCGTTCAAGAGACTTCTTTGTGTTAAGGAAACAACGTTATCTCCTGTGAAATCAGGTAACTGCTTTTAAATTATGTCGTTTTGCTGACTGTAATTTAAAGCCTGAGATACTAAATTCGTATTCACAAATATTTACAAAAGCAATAAAGACGCACCTGGGGAAGGTACTTTTTGTTATTTGTATTAGAAACCGACTTACCCCCATTTATGTATCAATCAGCAAACATCTTTAAGTTTAGTAAATTTATTTCGTCTGTAAATATCAATAATATCAATAGTATAATATTATTTGCAGCAGGATCATCGGTTACTTGGAGTTTTATGCATCCCGCGTTATGTTTTATACCTATAAAACCTACATAACCTACATACCTTTAATACCTAACGAGGGACGCTTAAAACCTCGGCGGGTGGTATAAAATCCAACGAGGGACGCACAACCCTATGTACCCCGAGTGATCCTGCTACAACGAATTTATCTTACGACGTGTTTTGATATGACGCGGTAATAGAATTAAAAGAAATTCTTTAAAATTGATGGAAAACAGTTGTTAGATTGAGCTGAGGTATTATGCCACGTGGCTATCACTGACTCGGCAAAAGCGTGCGGCTTTTTGCTTCGAAGCGGGGAAAGTGGGTTTATTCTCCCGCAGAAAAATCCACATACAGCCTGTTTTCTCCGTGGCGGGGTATAAGAGATTTATTCTCCGGCTGAGAAATTTATTTCCGTCCAAGGCGGGATACGTGGTATTTTATCAAGACCACGTGAACCAATCAGATCTCATCATTTTGACATGGTGGTATGATAACAGCTTATATATTTCGCGCAAGGGCGTTCAGAAATGATAAAAACAAATGTCAACAACTAAAAATCTGCTATCCACAAATAATTATAAACTGCCGGGCCAAAGCAAGTATATACCCATGTTCGATGGTGGCTAAAATGGCACAAACAAGAAATGGTTATTCGATGGTGATGTATTTGATACCGGTATCATAAATGTGTTTTGAATCTTAAGTTTGCGGTGTTTCGGCGACTGTTTTCAGCCTAGTAATATTTTGAAAACATGTTTTGGTCAAATCCTGTTTATATATTTTGCTCGGCAGTTTACTATAGCCCTGTTGCCTGTTAATATAACGATATCAAATATTTTTATCACAAACAAAATAGTATGGATACCAACATTTTGTAAGTAAGTGTGGGTGGTGTTCAACGCCTTCATTGGGTGATCAACAGTTCTGAGCCTAGCTATGATGGACGTTGATAGGCAGTTGACGGATGACAAAAAAAAAGGTTTTAGATAAGAACTTCTTTATTATACTGTAATAACGACATTTCGGTATAGATCAAGAAAGCGGTATTAGGATCCACCCCGAAACGTCTCTATTACTGTATAATAAAGAAGTTGTCTACTTTGTCTACTTTGCGTTGATGGAGTTCGTTGCTAATTATTTTTCAACATAATCCACTACGAGCTCAACACACTTCTGCCAATGGTTCTGGAGTGCATGGACCCCGCGGCAGGACAAGGCTTCTTCCTGGTGGGGTAAAAAGTCCTCCGCAGCAGAAATGACGTCATCATCATTTGCGTGATGCTTGCCTGATGATTTTTAGGTTGGAAGGAGGTGGAAATCTGACGGTGCCAAATCTGGTGAATAGGGAGGATGTTCAATGGATTGAAAGTCCCAGCCATGCGTTACAACCATTGCGATAAGAGGATTGTGCACGTGTGTATTGTCCTGGAGGAACATCACACCTTTAGTTAGTTTTCCACGACGTTTAGCCATTATAGTCTCCGCGGTTGCCTTAGCAGGTTAACATAATATTGGCCTTTAATGATCTGACCTTTCAGGAGGTAGTCCACCAGAAGGATTCCTACCAGCTGACGGAACATAGGTCTGTTCAGTCCCTGGCTGGTAACACCCGTGAAGATCCGGGGTAGAAAAGGTCTTCAGCAACCCATGCTTGCCGTAAAAGGCGACTATACTTGTCGTAAGAGGCGACTAACGGGATCGGGTGGTTAGGATCGCTGACTTGGTTGATGCATGTCATCAACCCCCATTGCGTGGATCGATGCTCATGATATCACTCACTGGATTGTCTGGTCCAGACTCGATTATTTACAGACCGCCGTCATATATAGCTGGAATATTGCTGAGTGCGGCGCTAAACAACAAAACAACCAACCAACCAACCCTGGTAATGGCGAACCTAAGATTCATCTATGGTTACGGCGCTCAACAAAAGCAGCTGGATGTGCTTCACAACGACGTACATTCTTACGAGGGATGATGGTGTGGAGTCAGAGGCCATGTGCTGAAATCCTTGTCATGTCTAGTTCTTTGCTCAGAAGGTTCTCAACTTTCTCAGGAGAGATGGTTCCTGTATTGGCTAAGTGACGTGTGGTGAGTCGTCAATCATCCATTTTCAAATCATGTATTTTATCCACATTTTCCTTAGTGGCAGTTGAAGGTCTTCCTCGGTCCTGTTCCACAAAGCGACCATAGCACTACGACTGTCGTAAGCCTATGATAAAGTATGGGAGTTACGATCATCTTAGCACTAAGATCGCTTTGTGGAACAAGGCCCTGATCTTGGATCATCCCCGAGGCTCTCTCAACTCTGCTGCCCAATTCTTAACAGTGTGAAAGGAGCATCATGATGATGACACCTTATCCCCAAGGATGGCTGTTGGAGTTAGCCCTTCAGTTGGAGATACTTGTGACAGCGCGGTAGCCAGTTTTGTCCATTTATATTAACAGAGAATACGGAGTCACTCTGATGCCTGATGAAATGCCTGGTTTTATACTTGGTTCAACTGCAGCCTGGAAGCAGTGAACGTAGTGTACTTAATACATCCGTCGTAGCTAGGCTCAGAACATTTCAGCCTCCCCTCTTTTATAACCGCGACCTGTAAATAATCGAGTGTGGACCGCGACCTGTAAATAATCGAGTGTGGACGACGACCTGTAAATAATCGAGTGTGGACCGCGACCTGTAAATAATCGAGTGTGGACGACGACCTGTACATAATCGAGTGTGGACCGCGACCTGTACATAATCGAGTGTGGACCGCGACCTGTAAAAAAATGAGTGTGGACCGCGACCTGTAAATAATCGAGTGTGGACCGCAACCTGTTAATAATCGAGTGTGGACCGCGACCTGTAAAAAAATGAGTGTGGACCGCGACCTGTAAATAATCGAGTGTGGACCGCGACCTGTCAAAAATCGAGAGTGGACCGCGACCTGTAAAAAATCGAGTGTGGACCGCGACCTGTAAATAATCGGGTGTGGACCGCGACCCGTAAATAATCGAGTGTGGTCCGCGACCTGTAAATAATCGAGTGTGGACCGCGACCTGTAAATAATCGAGTGTGGACCGCGACCCGTAAATAATCGAGTGTGGACCGCGACCTGTAAATAATCGAGTGTGGACCGCGACCTTTAAATAATCGAGTGTGGACCGCGACCTGTAAATAATCGAGTGTGGTCATTGACTTAAGAGACCCTTCAGCAGCTACGTTCGTATTGCTGTCCCGTGCCGTCGTGATGCTGAGCCGCTAATCTGCAACTCGCATGCATGTATTGTCGCACACTCACACAAGAATTAACGTTACATACGCTTTGATACTCACACACACCTTCCTGCACTTAAGCCCCCGAATACCCGGCCAGCTGGACAGTGCAGGGTTTCCACAGAATGGTAAACTGGGGGCGACTGACTCGATCTCATGACCGTACTACTCGCTTGCGCACGAGAAGGATTTTTTAAGGCGTTCGGGGCCTTGAATCACATTTCATTTTGATTTGTGTGTCATCCTCAAAATGCTTCTAAATTTAGTAACACTTTACAGAAAAGCAAAACACATTATCGAACATATTGAGCAGGTAGCCGCCATATTGGACTGCCATTTTTTCAGGAAATGTCAAGGTTATTTGAATGCGTTTTTACCTTATAACAAGCCTACAACGTTATGGTAAACGATGACCAGTAGTTCCAGATCCTGACCACCCGATCCCCCTTTTAGACAAGCATGATGTACATGGGATCATTCTGACACCGAATCCCCACAGGGCCGAAATGAAGTTGCCTTCCATACCATTGTTCATGAATACCTCAGTGCTCTTCTAGAATGCACTTTATGTTTAATGGAAAACAACATGTCAACGTTTAATGCACCTAGTCGTGACGTCATTATTTTGTATATACACTAACAAACGAGCCACGTGCTGAAATGAACTGCTCCAACATGTAATGGACTGGTTCGTAACAGCCTTTCCGTGCGTCACTTTTTGGTGAATCTATTTTATGCAACAGTCCACTTTCGATAGCTATTTTGTTAAACGCTCTATATTTGCGTTCTAAACACCCTGATGGTAAAACATACATTGTTATCCAAAGTTGTATAGACTTTCAGTCACTGGTTTCCTCGGTCCAGATTCCGCTGTGCAGAGTTGCGTCCCTTGGGCACGCCAGAAACCTATGATTGTGAGGTTCGAATACCTGTTCGCCCCGATTATGTTTCTAGGTTTATCAGCACCATACCCATGCTCGTGGGTTTCACCGAAGTGGTAAACGTCTGAGACCTGCATCACTTCGGGCTTCCCTCCCACATTAAGCTGATAGGCCGTGATATAACTGGAAAACTGTTAAAAGCAGGGAGGGCAGTTGCTCCCTAGATTTTTTTTTATAGAAAACAGTTTTATTTGAATCAAGTTGGGACAAGTGATTCTTGCACAAATATTTGCGCCCCCTGTCAAAAAAAAATAACTACGGCCTTGCTATTGCTCTACCCACACGCCTACCAACTTGCTTCATTGTCAGAGTATCGCTGCCGATAACACTCATAGTCCCACGACCCCGTCAGGCGACTTCTGCTCTCTCTATAGTTATGTTGTTACAGACGACATTCGATGACATTCACCTGTAGTCGGCTGTTTCCGGAAATTACGAGATGCATAATGGACGGCACGAGTGTAAACATATGTCAATGCTGATGCTGCCTATATGACGAGAACAGTCGGACGTAGGTTCGGGGCGTTAAACCCAACTCACTCACTCACTCATTGGTCTAGATTCTGTGTACAGGCAATGATATAACGGGAACAGTGCCGACTTCCGCATTAAACAAGAAAACAAGCACAATGATTGAAATAAGAAATAACGCATGAATACATGAAGCGTTATATGGACAACAACTTTTGTATTCTTTGTAACGAGGTTTCATGGCTACGTCTTGCCCTTCATCAGGTGATCACTGAGTGCGCCTATCAACGACTTGAGAAACAAACACCAACAACCGATCACCATCCTGTTATTAACTTACCTAAGGTAATAAAAGAAGCATAAATAAAACAATGACCGTATCATGTCACACTTTAAGAGAACAGTAATGTACCCAACCTGGCAAACTGTTCCTAACGCTATCACACCCCTCAATAGGGTTCTGTGCAATGGTACTCTACACCTTTACCTCTTCCTTCAGTGTATGGCTGTGTAATAAATCACCTGTAGCCTTGTGGATATGTCAGCAATATTTAGTGTTGCAGTCGACTAGTTCCGGCTGAATGGACCATTGGTTGTGACCCTAATCGAAAAGACACAAAACGATGTTAGTTGTCAAGGATGCCGACATTTTAACCGGTTTGGTGGGTCGGGGCACATTGGGAACATCTCTTTCGCAGTTCCTATACTCGTGCGTTCCGGAAAAACACGAGGACGTGTGAATGTGCACATATTGGCTGTAAAGATTCGGAGTAGTATTTTTTGGGTTTCTTTATGTCATTGGCGATCACAGCTGCGTCAAATACTGTACACTGTCGTTAAAAGGAAGGGAGCTAAACCGTGGGCGATAAATCTTGTCACCCAAACCCCATGATATGGCGGCAATGTCATTAAAATCAGATCACTTGTTCCAATACGCCATCTCTCTGCGTGAAGACTCGAGGACACATCAACAGGAGGTCGTGTCGGGGGGACTTTCTAATCAGCCAATCAGCGCCATGGTTTCTAAATTCAACAAACATTCAGACTAGCATATCTAATTTTTGTATACCCGAAACAAATATAATCAGGGACTCCCAAATGCAAAAAAACCACACAGGCGCTATCATATTGTTGTGGACATGTCACATATCATGTGGTATCTCAGCGCCGTGGCTCCTAAACACAAAATGGCGTGCTATCGAGGGCATATTTGTGTTCTGTGACTGGATATTTGGATGTGAATGAAACTTCCGAACAGAAGGGATACATTTATGACGCCAAAATGATATTGTAAGCAGACATCTGATTATCTCCAAACCCCACGCATCCTTCATTTAAATTCGGTCAAAGTTCAGGGTTCACCTGACGCGACCTTCTATGTGTCGACAGGTCTTGACGCAGGAGGAACAGGTCTAATCTTAATGACACTTGATACGGCTGAACCAATCATCATGCGAAGCTTTCAATAACTCACTCACTCACTTCACTGTATATTGGCTTTTGGACTTGGAATGCGCTTTACACCTTTGGCTGAACTACTGTTCAAAGTATAGCTTTAAAAACTACTTTCTGAGCAACATTTGACAAGGGGTTGCAAGAAAACACTACACGTGAAAATATCAGTAATGGGGTTTTGAATCTACGCCCCAAAAAGCCAGCCAGTTGTAGGTAGTACACTGCCGACTGACACCAGGTTGACAAACCATCCTAGTCCTGGGCATTCCTTCCGTGAAGATCCGGGGTAGAACAGGTCTTCAGCAACCCATGATTGCCGTAAAAGGCGACTATGATTGTCGTAAGAGGCGGCTCAAGGGATCGGGTGGTCAGGCTCGCTGACTTGGTTGATGCATGGCATCATATCACAATTGCGTGGATCGATGCTCATGATGTCAATCACTGGATTGTCTGGTCCAGACTCGAGTATTTACAGGCCGCCATCATATAGCTGGAATATTGCTGAGTGCGGTGTTGAACAGCAATCGACATCAACATCAACACCTAAATGATTTCACCTTTCCGCGGCGTTAACAAACAAACAAACAAACAGCCTTCAGTATACTCGGTACCGCTAAATATGCCAATATATAGACTAGTATACAAGCTGCATCTACTATCTTCAATCACAAAAATGTAAATAACACTCAAACCAGTGAGACTCACAGAAGTTCTTATGAAGAACAACTCGAAAACAATTAAATCTCTTTTCATTGCTATGATGTTTTCACTTCCACCTTTTACTGCTTTCTTGCCTAACAGACATTCCCCGACGGAAGCCACTTTCGTTGTATCCAAACCCATGAAACGTTGATGTATGTAACAGCCAACTGAACATTCTCATAGTGAGATTTATGGATACATCCTCCGATGTACTCGATTGATAACGCTGATGCACTGGGAAGACGAAGCGATCAACTCCCAACTCTGACACCGCGTGCGTCCCTCGGAGATTCTGGCTCAGAACATATACCCATCCCTGATTGATGAAGGGAGAGGCGTCTAAATAGTTCGGCTGGTCAGGCTGAGTTACTTGCGTGTCATCGTACCCCGACGGTGGGGACGTTTCTCATGAAGTACATCACAGCTTGTTTGTCTTTCTAGACCCGAATGTTTACAGACCGCCGTCATGGAGTATTGTTAAGTGCGGCGTAAAATAACAACAAACCAAGTTCAGAGAGGAATATCGAGAATATCAATGGTAACAGCCGAGAATAGCTCCCAGCAGTACGAGGCGACTAAATTCGACCGGTACCTGTGATGAGGCTGATTATACTGAGAGGGTGGGTACTTGTTCATTATTTCATTCACTGGTTTGAAGGATGTGAAAGATTTATATCATAGGAAATATCATCCTCTCAAGAAAGAGCCTGTCAGTCCTTCATTGTCACCCTCACCAGAGCCTGTTTAGTCCTCCATGATCACCCTCACAAGAGCCTGTTTAGTCCTCCATGATCACCTTCACAAGAACCTGTTTAGTCCTCCATGGTCACCCTCACAAGAGCCTGTTGATTCCTCCATGATCACCCTCACAAGAGCCTGTTTAGTCCTCCATGATCACCCTCACAAGAGCCTGTTTAGTCCTCCATGATCACCTTCACAAGAGCCTGTTTAGTCCTCCATGATCACCCTCACAAGAGCCTGTTTAGTCCTCCATGGTCACCCTCACAAGAGCCTGTTTAGACCTCCATGATCACCCTCACAAGAGCCTGTTTAGTCCTCCATGATCACCCTCACAAGAGCCTGTTTAGTCCTCCATGATCATCCTCACAAGAGCCTGTTTATTCCTCCATGATCACCTTCACAAGAGCATGTTTTTTCCTCCATGATCACCATGACAAGAGCCTGTTTAGTCCTCCATGATCACCTTCACAAGAGCCTGTTTAATCCTCCATGATCACCATCACAAGAGCCTGTTAGTCCTCCATGATCATCCTCACAAGGGCCTGTTTATTCCTCCATGATCACCCTCACAAGAGCCTGTTTAGTCCTCCATGATCACCCTCACAAGAGCCTGTTTAGTCCTCCATTGCCACCCTCACAAGCGCCTGTTTAGTCGTCCATGATCAACTTCACAAGAGCCTGTTTAGTCCTCCATGATCATCCTCACAAGGGCCTGTTTATTCCTCCATGATCACCTTCACAAGAGCCTGTTTAGTCCTCCATATTCACCTTCACAAGAGCCTGTTTAGTCCTCCATGATCACCTTCATAAGAGCCTGTTTAGTCCCACATGATCACCTTCACAAGAGCCTGTTTAGTCCTCCATGATCACCCTCACAAGAGCCTGTTTAGTCCTCCATGATCATCCTTTCAAGAGCCTGTTTATTCCTCCATGATCACCTTCACAAGAGCCTGTTTAGTCCTCCATGATCACCATGACAAGAGCCTGTTTAGTCCTCCATGATCACCTTCACAAGAGCCTGTTTAGTCCTCCATGATCACCATCACAAGAGCCTGTTTAGTCCTCCATGATCACCCTCACAAGAGCCTGTTTAGTCCTCCATGATCACCTTCACAAGAGCCTGTTTAGCCCTCCATGGTCACCCTCACAAGAGCCTTTTTAGTCCTCCATGATCACCCTCACAAGAGCCTGTTTAGTCCTCCATGATCACCCTCACGAGAGCCTGTTTAGTCCTCCATGATCACCCTCACAAGAGCCTGTTTAGTCATCCATGATCACCCTCACAAGAGCCTGTTTAGTCCCCCATGATCACCTTCACAAGAGCCTGTTTAGTCCCCCATGATCACCTTCACAAGAGCCTGTTTTGTCGTTCGTGATAACCCTCACAAGAGCCTGTTGATTCCTCCATGATCACCTTCACAAGAGCCTGTTTTGTCGTTCATGATCACCTTCACAAGAGCCTGTTTAGTCCTCCATGATCACCCTCACAAGAGCCTGTTTAATCCTCTATGATCACCCTCACAAAACCCAGTTTTGTCGTTCTTGATCACCCACACAAGAGCCTGTTCAGCCAAAGTCAATCAAAAGGAGTTTATTGTACATATACAAGAGAGAGTTACGCAAGTAGATACAATCATAAATGTTACACATTGGAATATACACGTTGTTTGATTAATTCATTTCTTTGGGTTAATGCATGCTTAATATATAGAGAAAGCTGTAATATATTAGATTCGTTCTTTGAAAGGCGTTTATGGGTGACATTGCTATTAAATAGTCTTTCATATTTCTTTCTAAGATCATTGTAAAATGGACAAACACAAAAAAAAATTCATTTTCTATCTCTAGATTACATAATGGATAAATTATTTTCTGTTTTTTTCAATGGACAGTTTTTTCCTTCATTTACAAATAGGTCTTGTAAACCAAGTCGATATTAAATCAAATGGTTTTTTTTAAAGTTTTCCGTAGTGAGTACTGATAAATATATTTCTGGTTGAAGTAAAGTCTTGACAGTTTTGTAATATTCATAACGTGAACTATCCTCAAAAGTGGAATGCCATTCTTGGTAGAACATATTTAAAAACCGATTTCGAAATTCATTAAGAAACATATTTACATTTCCAACTGACTGACATAGCCATATAAAACCAAAACCATGGGAAAATAAAATATTTCTTATATGCTATGTCCAAGTATTCCTCCCCGTGTTCTCTAAATGTAGAAGCATGTTATAAGCTAATTTAGGGAGACGTTGTTCATGCATATGACGGATTTTAAACCAGTATTTTAAACATCTAATCTGAGATTTAATATATAATGAGTATCTACAACATTCACCATAAACCATACAATTTGGTGTAGAAGATCCGACACAAAGAAACTTTATACATGCTAATAAGTGAACCTTCCATGAACAATTATAACGTTGAAATCCCCATAATTCATAACCATAATAAAAACTGGTTGTATCTGGGTATCATTAGGTGACATCGTTCCAACTTTATGAGCAATAGACATTGCTTTCTTTGCACGCAAGGACAAGTCAGTGGCACATTTCTTCCAATTCATTGTGTGTGAGAACCAGATTCCTGAATATAAATAGTGATCTACTATATTGACTGACTGACCATCGAATGACCATCTTTCTTTCGACGCTATTGGACCACCTTTTCCAAAGATCCCGATTTTAGTTTTTTTCCAAATTTACTGATAATTTACCTACTTTCGTGTATGTACTTAAAGTATTTAATTGCCTTTGTAGACCAGCAACAGTATCTGACACTAAAATGACATCATCTGCGAAAAGTAACACTAATATTTCTGTCAAATCTGGAAACATTTGGATACCATTTTTACCACCTGCAGCCATTTTGTAATATAATTCATTAATAAATGAAAAAAAAGATGGAACTCAAAATACAGCCTTGTCTTAGGCCCAAAGGACAATCAAAGAAATCTGTTACACTATCCCCACAACGAACACATGATCTCCTCACATTAGAATACATTGATTTTAGAATAGTAAAGATTTTTCCACGTGAACCAGCTTTTCGTAGACATGTCCATAGGTTAAAGCGATTAATAGAACAAAAAGCCTTTTTGAAACCTACAAATGCTACATACAATTTATGCTTACGCCGTGACAAGGTTTTTTGAATAAGTGCTTAAAGTGTAAATATATGATCTGAGGTAGAATAACATTTTTATGAAGCCAGCTTGAAATTCAGGAATCTTATCACGCATGCTCGTCCATTTAGAAATTCTATTGTTTAATATTGTAGTGAATGCTTTTCCTAAAATGCTCATTAATGAAATACCTCTGTAGTTATCTGGGTCACTCCTGTCTCCTGTTTTATGCAGGGGAGTCATTATAGAACATGACCATTTGCTGGGGACAATTCCATTTTCAGATAACGTATTGAAACATTTGCAAAGAAAAGACATAACTTCAAATTTAGAACACTTCAACATTTCAATAACTACATCATCAGGACCAGCTGCTTGTACCTTTT
Organism: Haliotis rufescens; assembly: GCF_023055435.1. NCBI lineage: Eukaryota > Metazoa > Mollusca > Gastropoda > Lepetellida > Haliotidae > Haliotis > Haliotis rufescens. Next base: position 7,493,102 of record NW_025963857.1, read on the forward strand.
TAAGATGATTTATCGCATCTTTTATTTCGTTTTCAACAATGGGTGAATCTAGCATAACTTCATCAACATCCGTGCAGCATTCACTAAAATAATTTTGCATATCATCAATTGCCGCAGTGAATATTGCATCGTTTGAAAATACCTTCGTTAAATAATTAAGCCACTGCGATTTTGTCATGTTATCTGCAGCAGAGACAATATTCTTGAGAGGTCGTATTAGTTTTCAGAACGTAGGAGGGTTGTTAATAGACTTTTTTAGTTTGTCATGTCTATATCTACGCATAACAAATTTGTATTTCCGACAGCAATTTTTATATTTATTCCTACTTTCACAATATTTCTTTCTGTCAAGACTAGTACGAGTAGTTCTAAATCTTCGTAGCGCTTTGCGGGCGTTACGTCTTTTAATTCTACATCCAGTATTAAAAACTTTATTTTTATCCATGTTCAGTTTTAATTCTTTTCTCATACAAGATTCTGAAATTAACATAATTTCAGTCTTTCATGATAACCTTCAAAAAAGCTTATATATTAGTTTCATTTCTGATTTGTTTTCAGTTAACGATATTCAATATATTTTCCTGTTTGGTTTTACAAAGCAATATATCATTTATTTGTTATCCCCAATTTAAACATTTTAGTAAAAATCGGTCCTTTGATAATAATTTATTTTTCATTAATGGAAAACCATAGGTGTCGATACAACTGATTATAAGACGTTAAACTGGGTTCAAATACCGGTTCGCCCCGATTATGTTTCTAGGTTTGTCAGCACCATACCCGTGCTCGTGGGTTTCACCGAAGTGGTAAACGTCTAAGACCTGCATCACTTCGAGATTTCCTCCCACATTAAGCTGACATACCGTGATATAACTGGAATATTATTAAAATCGGCGTTAAACCCAACTCACTCACGCACTCGCTTAATATGGTAAAATTCCCGAACCTACGTCCGACTGTTCTCGTCATATAGGCAGCATCAGCATTGACATATGTTTACACTCGTGCCGTCCATTATGCATCTCGTAATTTCCGGAAACAGCCGACTACAGGTGAATGTCATCGAATGTCGTCTGTAACAACATAACTATAGAGAGAGCAGAAGTCGCCTGACGGGGTCGTGGGACTATGGGTGTTATCGGCAGCGATACTCTGACAATGAAGCAAGTTGGTAGGCGTGTGGGTAGAGCAATAGCAAGGCCGTAGTTAACTTTTTTTGACAGGGGGCGCAAATATTTGTGCAAGTATCACTTGTCCCCAACATGATTCAAATAAAACTGTTTTCCATAAAAAAATCTAGGGGGCAACTGCCCTCCCTGCTTTGAACAGTATTCCAGGTACATCGCGGCCTGTCAGCTTAATGTGGGAGGAAAGCCCGAAGTGATGCAGGTCTCAGACGTTTACCACTTCGGTGAAACCCACGAGCACGGGTATGGTGCTTACAAACCTAGAAACATAATCGGGGAGAACCGGGATTCGAACCCACAATCATAGGTTTCTGGCGTGCCCAAGGGACGCATCTCTGCACAGCGAATCGCGGCGCCTTAGACGACTCGGCCACCCGTGGCACCCTTATGATTTAAAATAATAATGATTGTCTTAGAGACTTGTGCAAGTCTAGGGTAGATAAGACTCGGCGATTTGGTTGGTTGTGTGTGATCTTGCCCCTACAGCGTGGTATATTGTCTGGTCCAGACCGCAATCATATAGATGAAATATTGATGGCTGCGGTGTCAAATAGTATTCATTCACACACATGGTAAACAACGGTAGAGCTTACGTCATTTTCAACGTTACATGGTATGTTGCTAAATGGTCACATGGCTTGATACATAAGTAATAAACAAAAATCAATGTCTTCTGATCGCAAGTCGTAGACATTTAAGATTTAAACTACGGTAAGATATACTGCACATAATTTCGATGCACAACCCAAAACAGTTTTTTAAGACAGACGCCAAGGTCGCGACCTTGACACTTCCGAGGTGAGGTCAACACGGGTCATGGAGGCTAAGTCGATGCAGCGGTGGACCGTGAACTTTATGGGGTCATCGTTTGTTTACGACCATCACAGCTCGGATTACCTTGCACAAAAACAACACGATGTACGCGTGTTTTTCTCAGATGGTGTTGAAGTAGAACCAAGAATGCTGGTAGTTTCCGACTTTCAGTGTGATTGTATCGTTTACGGAATTTTAATGAAAATACATTCCTCGTTATTTACCAATATTGTCTAAAACGAAATACCATTGATAACAAGAAGGGGGAACCAGTATATTAATTGTAACCCCAATGACACGCTGTAGTCGTGAACAATGTGTATTATGTTCCTTAAAGAGGGAGAACTTCGAGGAGCTCTTGGCGACCAGAGCAGGTGTGAGTGAGGTCATTCAGAAGAAGAAGAAGACGAAGAAGAAGAAGAAGAAGTTTATTCATGAATGAAGACCACATGGCCAAGAGTTCATTTACATGAGTAATATATACTATGCACATGCACATATTTTCTTACAACAAACGTTCATATCTTTTTTGTATTTTTTGTATTTACATAGGTAAATGTCTTTTCAAATATATGGACAGGTTTCTAATAACAGAATCATTTCTGGTAGATAGAAAACTGATCAATTTTGAAACAGATTGTTGCACATGGTAACATTTTGGAATTAAATTTTCTCTACTACTTTTATAAAAAAGGACAAATAAACAAAAAATGGTATTCATTTCATAGCGGTTACATTTCATACATAAACTAAAAGATGACTCTGTGGTTGTATTAAATCGGGTTTTCTGTACATTTAGATTATGGCATAAACAACGGAATTTACATAAAACTCTAAGAAGATCTCTTTCACATGCTTAAGTAGACAGATATTTTTTATTTTTATATAGTTCGAGTAATGATTTAGAAGATGAATAAACATCAAGGAAAGAAGAATTGGTGATTTTGTAATGCCAGTTTTGGAATTCTATATCTTTACATCGTTGTTTAAATATATCCATGAAGCATTTCATATCGCCGCAATCCTGAGACAACCACACATATGAAAACCCAGTTTGAAGCAATAATTGTCTTATAGAAGAAACCCAGTTAGTTTGACCATTTTCGTCAAATGCTCTTAACATCTGGTAACAGGCATACGGATATCTTGTTTCATGTAATCTAAGCAGTCGACACCAGTACTATATACAACGACTGTAATAGTGTACACACAGTGATGTTCTCGCCAGCTCTCTTACTTACTTACTTACTTTGGAGATTTAACGTGCGCTTTCCGACTGATGCGTATTTCGCACACGGGCCCGGCCAGGCCATTTAATGTGTTTCCGAAAGGGGCGAAAGTGGTGTGTGCAACCCACTTTCGCCCCTTTCGGAAACACATTCCTAGAATTGCATTTGGTGATGTTCTTTTACCAATCGAAAGAACACTTTTAAAGAAATTGCTTTGAACCTTTTAGATGTTTTTTCTATAGGCACATCCCCAAATTTCTGAGCCATATAAAAGAACAGGAGCAATCTTTGAATCGAATATTCGAGGTCATTCAAACGCTTTCCGTGAGTCAGGTTTTATGCCACGGCTAAGTCCTGCACAACAGTATACTTCCTTTACATAGGTGAGGTGAAATGGGGTTTAACGTCGCGTTCGAGATTATTGCACTTATATAGTGACGTGCATGCACGTGTGTGTGTGTGTGTGTGTGTGTGTGCGTGCGTGCGTGCGTGCGTGCGTGCGTGCGTGCGTGCGTGTGTCTGTTTGTGTGTGTGACTGCTTGTACTAGTCCGGACTAATGCTGATTTCATAGTTCTAGCCCACTGAGATACCATGCCGCAGTTTAACATGAATACCCCACTCAGACACAGTATACTGACTCCGAGCCGACCAGTCCTTGTTTTAGCCCCTTAATGTCAGGCGCCAGACAGGGTAACAACAAGTACCACCTTTTAACTTCTTTTGATATGACGCGGCACACAAACAAACACACACAAAAACACACACACACACACACACACACGTCCATTTCTCCCCCACAAGAACATTACATCACATATACCTCCATTATAATGCACCGTTGCACAAAGAGCATGATGAAACTCGATTAGAGCTCTCACTACATTGCAAGAAAAATATTGTTCGATTCGAAAACTATATTGCACCAAAATATACTTCGATTAGAGCAATATATTGCTCTTAAAATATTCTTCGATTGGAACACAATATTGCATTGAGAATATCCTTTGATTCGAACACTATATTGAATATACAATATGAGGAACATCGACGAGAGACCAAAATTGTATCAAGAACATGGCAGAACGTGGTGTCAACAAAAAAACAACGTGGCGTCATATTTCAACAAAAGCACAACGTGGCATCATATTTCAACAAGAACACAACGTACAATGATATTTCAACATGGACATAACGTGGCGTCATATTTCAACATGAACACAACGTGGAATCATATTTCCACAGGATCACAACGTGGCATCATATTTCCTAAGGAACACAGCGTGGCATCAAAATTCAACAAGAACACAACGTGGCCTCATATTTCAACAAAAACAACGTGGCATCATATTTCAACAAGAACACAACGTACCATGATATTTCAACATGAACACAACGTGGAATCATATTTCCACAGGATAAACAACGTGGCATCATATTTCCACAGGAACACAGCGTGGCATCAAAATTCAACAGGAACACAAGGTGGCCTCATATTTCCACAAAAACAACGTGGCGTATTATTTCAACAAGAACAAACTTCGCATCATATTTGTAACAGGAAAACACCATGGTATCATATTTCAACAAGAATATTATATACTTTAAGGAGAATATGACATTCCACCTATAACATGAGATACCACACGTGGGGAATGGTATTGCACCCACAGCATGATTTAACACGCTAAGTACATGGCCATATGTTGGTGGCGTGGCTCCATTTACACCGCCTTAAAACCATGACCGTCTTGAAAACATTAATGCAAACTGCCACACTCGAGGTAAGTTTTGCCAGAGGTGCCTCCGGTCTCAATTTTTAGGAGGATAATAGAAAAAGGTGCGCGTTTTGATGATCCTGAAAAAAAATTCTGGGCATCTCGTTTTAATATTCATAAATATAAGAAATAGGAACCAGTGGAAGTTATCGTGGCTCAGATCTGGCGAGTAGCAAAACAAGCCTGGAGAATCACTATAGCGACAGGAAAGTTTGACATGACGCTTTCACGAGCTGTATCCACTCAATCTCCAACTATATCAAATCACACTCTCCTTGTCTCTTTGTGTGTTTACATCTCATATGCAACACAACAACTGTACAATAACATGTATATGCATTGGTATTCAAAGCATGTCCTCGCTCCTTTAGCAGAATGGTCGAATGAATTAAAGAGTTCAAACATAACCGTTTCCTCGTATCTGGTGAGTGGTCGAAACATTTTTGTTTTCCCATTGTATCCGGTCGAGATTGTAGAATTACGTATGTCGTATGCCGTATGTGGTAGAAGTATCTAGAAAAAGTTTGACGCAATTCCATACATTTGTTTACTGTAAAGGATCGTCGAAGTACGTGCATGATTCCGTATTTCTGGTGTTGCCACCCGTATTCGATTCCGAGATTGGGTTTTATTTTCCCATGGTTGTGTCACCTCACCATTCCGCCTTCGTAGTTTTCAACACATCTACAAACGTCAACGAACGTGTTGATTTAAGCTAAACTTAAACATTGTACTGGCACGCCGTGAATAACTGAAATACTCACTCACTCACCAACTAAATCACTCACTCGCTCACTAAAACCACCCACCCACCAAAAACCCACCCTCTCACTCACCCGGCCACACACCCAATCACTCTCTCACCCAAACTACCAACCCTCCCACCAAACCACTCACCCAAACACACTCACTCACTCACTCACTCACTCACTCACCCACCCACCCACCCACCCACCCACTCACTCACTCACTCACTCACTCACCCACCCACCCACCCACCCACTCACTCACTCACTCACTCACTCACCCACCCACCCACCCACCCACCCACCCACTCACTCACTCACTCACTCACTCACCCACCCACCCACCCACCCACCCACCCACTCACTCACTCACTCACTCACTCACTCACTCTCGCCTCAATACATCACATGTCTGTTCACATCCTATCTGTATTTGCGGTCAACGTCACTAAATACATATTTAATATAATAAGATACGGAGTCTATGTGAAAGTAAAAGCAGTGCCTAAATATTAGCACTCTGATCTGGCTGTACATGTTTCGATGTATTGTAACGCATGTTTAAAGTATTATTTGCAAGTGTTTATTTCCAAAACAGCAACACTGTCAGTTAGATGGCTGCAATGGCCCAACAATTCACCAATGGTTGTTCTTGCGGAAGTGGGATCTGCACAAAATCTTTATCTGCCATTATCAATTACAAACATCTGGTTGTATCACCAAAATCTCAGGGCACATGCAAACCTGGCCATCTCTCCCGATCTCTCCCGATCTCTCCCGATACGCCTGTTAAAGCAATGCCACCCGCCGCCTAGAGTGAAGTACCATCTTCCTCTAGAACTGTTTCACAGGTAATGTTTCTTGTAGATCCCTGTTGGCGTCTTCAGAAACATAGTGTTATCGTAGATGCACCAGATAAAGGTCACTGGTTGCCAGTGCCTGTGGCCATTTCAACATTGGCGTCCACTGAAAGACATACGTCCTACAGGATTGACTCATTAAGGACTGAAATAAACTTCATGGGGCAAGCGGAAAATAAATTGCATTAACACAAGTTCACATGCCGGATCTAATTTAATACCGACTCTCAGCGGGGGCGTGGATGGTTTAGATTTCTTCTGTTTTGGAAAGAGATTACATGAAAGATATATTACATTTAGGATAAATGTTCATGTTGCACATTCTGCATGGTGAATAAATGAGTTAGTGAGTAAATGGGGCTTTTACGACGCTGTTAGCGATACTCCAGCCATACAGTGTGTGTGTGTGTGTGTATGTGTGTGTGTGTGTGTGCGTATTTGCGTGTGCGTGTGCGTGTGCGTGTGCTTATTGTTTAATGCCGCACTATGCAATATTCTAGTTATATGACGGCGGCTTGTAAATAATTGAATCTGGACCGGACAATCCAGTGATCGACACTATATGAGCAACGATCGACGACGTTGGGGTACATTGGCACGACATCGAGTCAACGAACCTGAGCTGACCACCCGATCCATTAAGTCGCCCCTTCGAAACAAACGTTACCAGGGGCCTGTTCTCACCAGGACTCATCACATCTCACTGACCTAGTGTGTCAGTATATCTCACTAGCTTAGTGTGTCATCACATCTCACTGGCTTAGTGTGTCCTCACATCTCACTGGCTTAGTGTGTCATCACATCTCACTGGCCTAGTGTGTCACCATACCTCACTAGCTTAGTGTGACATCATACCCCACTAGCTTAGTGTGACATCATACCCCACTAGCTTAGTGTGACATCATACCCCACTGGCTTAGTGTGATATCATACCCCACTTGCTTAGTGTGTCATCATACCTCACTGGCTTAGTGTGTCATCATACCCCACTAGCTTAGTGTGACATCATACTCCACTAGCTTAGTGTGACATCATACCACACTAGCTTAGTGTGACATCATACCACACTAGCTTAGTGTGACATCATACCACACTGGCGTAGAGTGTGAGTATACACCGTTCCCTCGACCCTGAAACAGATATATCCAATACAGCCCATGCAAGTCTATAATAGTGGGCAAGTCTAGATTACTGCAGTTTCAGGAAGTCAAGAGTGTCTCTGGGCTCCTTTTTATTATATTTCATTTAGATAATGCAACAACTGTTTTTTTTCTGTAAAATAAGTTCATGTACGAGACTGGGTGTTAGTCTAACACCATCTACTGCCGTACTGGCTCAAGCACCACATCTATCACTGGAGCTGTCTTATAGCACAACTGATAGCTATCATAACACAACAAACCGTTATATCAACAGCAAATGGTGTAGATGCGACTGATTGGGGTAATTTACTCTGTCTGATGGCTGCTTTTTCTTGTACTGCGAAGTCGGAAATCACATTTATTTTTTTAACCTCATATGTGAGATAACATTTATTTTTTACTCCCTGATGGAAGCACACAAAGATCTGGAAATGTGCTTTTGTAGACGGCTGAGTGTATAAACAGACGTGCGTTAACAAAATACGTTAATTAGTTTGATACTGGCTACTCCTCTAACTATAAGTTGCAAATATTGTTTTAAGAGCGCATTCATGAGGACAATTACTTCACATGTTGTCTGCCTTTTTTACTCAGTAAAAGTGTTGGTGATGGGATAAAAATATACATATTTTTTAGATGGTCCCCGAGACATATATTATACAAATTGCGTTTCGGATCATTCCATAATTTTAATTACCTTCGTTAGTTAGCAAAAAAAAAAATTAGGATCCTTGCAAAAACGAGCCACACACCTGTTCCACAGCGACTCAATTATATGTTCTTAAAGATTGAAATTACTTTTCTACAGACAATCTAGAGAAGCAAAGTTGATATACTTTTGAGTAGCACTCATAAAGTTGAGGGGATTCTCCATCAATCCGTTTGTTTGATCGTCCCAGAAAGCGAGGCCTGGAAGCCTCGTTTAGACAACATTACTCTCCTTTAATGGGCACTTCTGTAAATGAATGTTGTTCGCATCGTAATTTTAAACTCATTCACTGAACTGATCAAATAACACACTAAAACATACGCGGCGTCCCATTTCGAGGGCCATGAGCTCCCTGTTAACTTTTCGGTCCTGCTAGGTTCTGGGCACACAAAAAACAACCCAACCCCATTCCCCAAAGGTATGCATTCCAATTAAAATCGGTATATAATGTGATATTTTGAAAGAGAAGGTGATATGGTTTTAGATGTAATTCAAACAACTCCATGTATGGGTAGAGTGTTTGAACGCTTTCATCCCTATTGGAATTCCGAGGCTGGATATAGGTCACCAGTAACCCATGTTTGTTGTAAACATCCAGTAATGTTTGTTTGTTTGTTTGTTGTTTCACGTCGCAATATTCAAACTATATGACGGCGGTCTGTAAATAATCGAGTCAGGACCAGACAATCCAGTTATTGACATCATGAGCATCGATCCATGCAAATGGGATACCATGACATGCATCAACCAAGTCAGCGAGCCTGACCACCCGATCCCGTCAGTTGATTCTTACGTCAAGCATAGAAGTTATGAGGATCGGTTGGTTACAGCGTGGCACCAGGGCCCACTTGCTCAAAGCGATCTTAGCTCTAAGATGATCTTAACTCCCATACTTTAACATAGGCTTACGATAGGCTCAGCGTAAAATTCTCTTTGTGCATGTGGGCCCTGGATGATTGTGTGTCATCATACCCAGACGGCGTTGATCGTTGCTCTGCTATCAATCACTGGATTGTCTAGCCACGACTCGGTGGTTTCCAGACCACTGTGAAGCTTGAATGCTTCTGATTGCGGCGTTAAACCATATTCTTCGTGTCAACGTTTGGTAAGCATTACGATGTAAATAATACCAGTTGTAAATAAACGAGGTACGTTCATGGTTGTAGACGCTCATCTCATGAACTGGAACGTTTCTATAAGAGCCAATGTAGATTTCTAATACCACAATCATCTTTGCCTTTGCGTCGACGAGATGGAAATACAGGAACTCGTAGGGGTAGTGTACGTAGCCTTGTGTTTAAAGCGTTCGCTCGTCACGCCGAAGACCCGGGTTCGATTTCCCACATGGGTACAATGTGTGAAGTACATTTCTGGTGTCCAACGCCGTGATATTGCTGGAATATTGCTAAAAGCGGCGTAAGGCCATACTCACTCACTCACTCCTGTAGTTGAGAGGAGCGGTGGGGTAGCCAAGTTGTTAAAGCGTTCGCTCGTCACGCCAAAGAGCCGGGTCGATTACCCACATCGGTTCAATGTGTGAAGCCCATTTCTGGTATCTCCCGCCGTGATCTTGCTGGAATATTGCTAAAGCGGCGTAAGGCCATACTCACTCACTCACTCCTGTAGTTGAGAGGAGCGGTAGGGTACGTAGCCTTGTGTTTAAAGCGTTCGCTGTCACGCCGAAGACCCGGGTTCGATTTCCCACATCGGTACAATGTGTGAAGCCCATTTCTGGTGTCCAACGCCGTGATATTGCTGGAATATTTCTAAAAGCGGTCTAAGGCCATACTCACTCACTCACTCCTGTAGTAGAGTGAGTGAGTGAGTGAGTGAGTGAGTGAGTAAGGGTGGGTTTAACAGCGCTTTGAACATTATCTCGATTATTCGACGACGGGGTATGCTCGTGGTCAGTCAAGGCGTTCGCTCATCTCTCTGCCGACCCGTCAGGCGATCCTAGGCTGCTGGGGACCAATCGCCATAGGGTATAGAAGAATCATGAATGAAACACTGTGAAGCTGAATTTCTCAAAGAAATAGTTTTGACTCTTTCAACTGTATCGAGAATTCAAGCACTTCAGTTTCTCCTTGTTGGATTTTGTAAACCTGCTTGTAAAGACAAGGGCATTTGTACCTTCAATGCTGCATTCAATTTGGAAAATTCCTCCAAAATGACAACATTCTCGGCTTGTTTTAGCAGCGAATACCCACAGGGTTACCCTAGAAATCCTCCATTTGAATGAAGCGAGTTCCTGCCTCAATGTCAACTTCAACGTGCGTGAAAATCACATTGCACTCGGAGTTCAAACAAATCCTCTATGCCGTGAACATGGAGCCACACGTGGCGCTGATCAAGGCTTCGACCTTCAAAACTTTCTGTAATATCTATCACGTGTCTTGAGGGTCGCCTCCAGCGCTCCTTGCGCGGGCCGAAATGTGGTCTAAGCACAGGGAAACGTTGCTCGCACATGTGATTTCTACGAGAGTAGGATTGTGATTTGATAACCATTAGCTATTATGGAGGAAAATATTCGTATATAACAAAAAGCCAACACTTACTGGTGACATTTATACAGGGGAATATTAGCCAGACCGCATTAATGAAGGAGTCGACAGGAGACGCTGTGACCTTAGGAAAAAACAACCACCGACATTGCTTGGTCCCTTTTCCACCAGCAGCCTTAGCGCTACGACTGTTATAAGTCTATTTGTGTATGGGGAAGTGAGGTGAAATGAGGCTTAACGTCGCGTCCAAGATTATTGCACTTATGTATATAAAGTGTGTGTGTGTGTGTGTGTGTGTGTGTGTGTGTGTGTGTGTGTGTGTGTGTGGCTGCTTGTACTAGTCCGGACTGATGCCGATTTATAGTGCTAGCTCACTGAGATACCATGCCGCAGTTTAACATGATACCCCACTCAGACACAGTATACTGACTCCGAGCCGACCAGTCCTTGTTTTAGCCCCTTAATGCCGAGCGCCAGACAGGGTAACAACAAGTACCATCTTTTAACGTATTTGGGTAAGACGCGGCCGGGGATCGAACCCCGGACCTCTAACACTAGGCGTTACGACACTTGTTTTGTAGTTTGTCGAGCGGGTCCAGCAATGTGTCATCATCGCTCCAAACAAACTCACGTAAAATGGTGTTAGTGTGGTTTGTCCTCTTAATTCTCGACGCTGTGCAGAATTGCCGCCCATCCTATGATCCTATTGGTTTGAATCTTGAATGGTTTGTCAGCACCAAAGTGCTGCACGACTGAGACCTGTTTAGTTTCGGTACTTCTTCCCACATGCATAACATGACTTGATGTAGTTAGTTTGTTTGTTTGTTTGTTTGTTGTTTAACGCCACACTCAGCAATATTCAATCTATATGACGGTAGTCTGTAAACAATCGAGTCTGGACATGACAATTCAGTGACTGATATCATGAACATCGAT